>NC_090935.1:366289624-366592655 GCF_040938575.1 Ambystoma mexicanum
ATAACTTGATTCCAAACCATGTCAACCTAATCCCACTGGAACCTGCCATATAAATAGATTTATCATATGACACCTGTAGAGAGTTTGTATTGATATGATTGTTTTCTTTCATATTTGCAGGCACCAAGAGGCAAGGATGAAATCCAACAGCTTCAAAAGCTTCTTTTAGATTATTTGGAGGAAAACACAGAGACTGATCCATCATTAGTGGTATGTTTCTT
Source organism: Ambystoma mexicanum (assembly GCF_040938575.1). Taxonomy (NCBI): domain Eukaryota; kingdom Metazoa; phylum Chordata; class Amphibia; order Caudata; family Ambystomatidae; genus Ambystoma; species Ambystoma mexicanum. The sequence continues at coordinate 366,289,846 of NC_090935.1, forward strand.
ATAAATTAAATTGAAGGACTGCACTGCCATTTTCAAAAGCATAACTATGACCATTCACCTTTGTATGGCAAATGATTTTGGAAGCAACAAAAGTTACAAGTTATATAGTCATTTAATAATTGGTATGTCAATTTACTGAGATTTTGACTAAGAATTAAGGTGTTCTTGGGGGTAACCCCCCTGCCACAGATTCTCTTTCTACAAAAACAGCTCTCGGCACAGACTGGTCTTGGAAACCTTTTCATAACCACCAATGAGCACTCGGACATTTGACTCTGTTACTAAATAAGGAGTGATGTCAAAAATAAATGTGATGAGCCATACGATCCCCCAGGACCATTATAACTTTGCTCAGCTGTTAAGACGGGATTCGAAAATCAACCCTGGGCTGATGTTAGGGAGAATTCCCATGTCTGTGCTAATTCCCTTCAACCTTAGAGACCCCCAGCTCTTTTGCTGGACTTTAGGACTTTTTAATTTTAACCCTGAAGAGAGTGAGGCCTTTTTCTCACTCTCTCATGTGTTTTGACATATTTTGGATAATCTGTTTCCTTTGTTTTTGGTGTCTGACAAACTCCATAGGTATCTAATTTTTGTATGGTGACACACTGCACCCTCTGTGCAGCGTCATAGAGAAATCCTTTAGATTTCTCATAAGGTATAAATATATTTTCTTGTGAGAAGCACCGTTTCAAGAATAGTATAGTGAAATTGACTTTACTTACCTTTTCTCTTTGTAGGTCCAGCACACCCCATCTTTTGTGGAGTGCTGGGGAGTTACCTAGTAGCCCTTATTCTACTTAGTCATGTAAAAAAATATGGATGCTTGATAATCTGCTTAGAATCACATGCTGTGCATATAGTCCGACATCCAGTGGTAACTGCGGAGTATTGCATCTTGTCTTTCGGGGACCGAAAGGGGACGTCGGCATAGGCATGTCTGTAACACTATCCCTATCGTGACGTGTAGTGTACCCAAAATCCCTCACGGGCCGAGGTCCCTCAAATTGTTTTTTTCCGGCCAGATAATTGGTTGCCCTATAACAGAGCTCTTTCAAAAGAGACATTGTTTATCTTATACCAACTTGTCGGTTATTCCCGTTTAAATCACTTCGGTCACACGAAGACTGCGGGGAATTAGTCTATGGCTGTGGATTTTGGCGTCTAAGATCCGGCGGCTGGATTTTCCACATGGTTGGACCCTCTGGCCGCCCTGTACAGTAGGGAGAGTGGGGTCGGGGTGGCCATATTGTCGGTATGTCTTTCCTCCTTTCCCCTCTTTACCGTTTTGGTCTGGTCCTCTTTCCGTTTAGCTATGGAAAGGACTCCTTTTAGATTCTGCCCTTAGTGTAGGGTCAGAAATCCTTGGAAGGACGAACACAGGACGTGCAACGCCTGTCTCCCCCTAGAGCACGACGAAAAGCGGTGTGCGGCCTGCAAACGTCTTCAGCCTAGGACCCTTAAGGAGAGCCGTGTAAAGCAGTGGGTCAATTACAGTATGTCGTGGGTGGAACCCCCTTCCGCCACACCTACTGAGAGTGACGGGGGCACTTCGGATGACTAAACATCCATTACGGATGTTATAGTCCTTGAGGCGGACATTTCTAGGTCTGCCACACCCGTCCCCGATCCTTTAAGGCCTGACTCTGGTCTCGCTACAGGGACAACACCCGACGACAGGGCCGTACAAACGCATCACACTAAGACAACCCCTACTCCGGTTTTGGCGTCTTCGTTGAAAAAGGTGAAAGCGCCAACAGGGCCGCAGAAAATTTCAACGGTTTTCTTGGATCGCTCAGATCCAAAGCCTTCCCCACATCCGCAGCAGCGTCTTGCGACTAGGCAACCTAAATTAAGTAAGGGCGCTACTGTCATGATGCCTACCCCCAGGCATCCGGACCAAGCCCATCAGCCCCGGGAGCAGGCATCTAGACATTTAGTAAAACCCCCGCAGCCCCGGCTATGGGTATCTGGGTTCAGTCCTGGCGCCTTAGGCACCAGGCTCATAGTAGGATTCAGTCCTAGCGCCTGCCTAAGGTGCCAGGCTCATAGTCATTGCTTACCTGAGGCAGACCATGCTGCAAATTACTCCAATACAACATGAAGCCTGAAAGGGACTATTTTTCTACAGGGACTATTTTTTACTCGGGTGTGGTTCTAGGGACTTCTTAACTGGGACTACTTTTGAGGCTATTTAAACCACGCCCGACCAGCAACACACGCTTCATGTTATTCTGCATCCAGCAGCGTAACACTCACCGTGCCTGCAGCCTGCATCCAGTCTTCTGCCATGCCCGCCTCGAATCCGGAGCTCCTAAAACAAAGAGGAAAGAAAGGGACAAGGTTAGAAAACTGACTTATTTCTATTCCACACCTGATTCTGGATCCAGCTTGTCTCCGGACCTGTAAAGAACATCATTTCTGCACGCACCGCACCTCCAGCTGTAGCGCCGCGCCCTACTCACCAGTCTTCACAGCATCCTTCGGGTCGGCGCTGCCTCCATCCTTTCTTCACTGAACTTCGGCACCTAGGAGACAAAAGAAAACCACTAGGTGAGCCGAGGGAACCAACAAATATAATTCTTACCACCATAGACTTACCTGATTTTCCACCGGAGGCATCCTTTTGTGACTCTTCATATTTTCACATGCCGCATCTGTAAAGAGAGACAAAACAACACGTTTTCCACGTGCAACATTTACCGAACAGCGCCGGGAAATACAGACTCTTACCTGAGCGCCACCAGCTGCCACATGAGCATCTTTTCACAAGCCAGCTGCAAGACAAGAGAAGGGAGGGGAACAAGAGTGAACATCGGACATATTGAACTCTATGAACTTAATACTTACTGGTCCTCACCAGGAACCCTGAGCCTTCAAACCAGTGAAGTAACTGGAATCGACGCGCCCCTGCTAATCCACGCAGTATGGAGAGCTCATCTTTCAAGAATATAAGGTGAGATTGCTGTGAGGGCATTTCTGAGGTGATTAGTTGGGGAGAACTGTGGGGGTCCCATCACTTGAATCCACAAGTGGCTAAATCCATCTCTCCACTTGCAGGAGAATATTTCTACGGGTTAAGCAGACAAGATTAGGGGGGCAGATCCAGTCAGTCATCGCTGCACTACGCATCACGTGGGTGGAGACCGCAGCTGTCCGGGTCCGACCAACGCCCCTGTGGGAGCCAGGTGAGCGTAACGGCTACTCCTAAAACTTCACATGTCGAAGCGCGGAAATCAGACACTGCGACGGTCCCGAAGGCCGCGGTAGGCCCGAAAACTACGACTAGGCCTCTACCTGAGAAACCAACCACTAGGCCCTCTAGCGTCACGGAAGGTAATACACCTACCGATAGACCATCGGAGCAACTGTCTCATGCCGATTCGGCAATTATCGAAGACATCATCAAACGAATTACGGCGGTGGGTCTTACCCCGGTTCCGCCTAAAGTCATGGAACGACCCGCGGAAATATCTTTAGATGCGGTTTGGGATCCTGATTGTTACAATAAGTATGAAGATAGTCAAGAGCCTCTTTCCGACACCCTAAGAGACTCTTTTCGGCGCCGAGGGATGAAAAACAATGTTTTTCCACCGTAGGCCCGCCTTTGTCCTCTAAATGGACTAGAGAGAAATTCAAAGGGTGTATGGATCGGCTGGAGAAGTAGGGGTATAGCCTAACTTCCATTTTCCATCTCATTTTCAAGAAGATCAGTCTTCTGTCCCCTTCCAGCAGGAAGACATTTTCCAAATGGACACACATAGGGACATTTATAATGAAGAGGAAGAAGCTTCATTTCTGCAGAATTACGAGGAGGAACAGCAGGGTACGAGAGACAACTGGGAAGAAACCCAGCAGGAAGGAACAGACTCATGGACACAGCAAGATCACTACACTGATGTTTTGTGCCTCGATTCTCCTCCGTCCACTCCGGCTCTCCAGGCCTCACCTGTAGATGACCAAATGGCCTTCAACTCCATTTTGAAAAAAGCAGCTGAACACTTTAAAATCTCCACTCAAGAGGCTGTGCCTGAGCAGGATTTTGTAAAGGATATCCTTAAAGAGAAGCCTCCATCTAGCCAAGTCGTCCCCCTCCTTAATTCTATTAAGAGAAGGTTGGCCCCCTCATTGGTATCACCAGCTCAAACTCGGGCAGTGAACCCAAGAGTGGAAAAACTATTTTGCCCTTCCCCTTCCAACCCTCCATACATCAGATGGCACGCCATCCCAGATTCATTGGTAGTCACTACCACCCAAAAAAGGGCAGGAGTACCATTTGCCACGGGGGAAGCGCCTCCGGACAAGGAATCCAAAAGACTGCATGCTCTAGGCCAGGGATCCCCAACGTGTAGCTCGGGAGCAACATGTTGCTCGCGGCACCCTAAATTGTTGCTCGCCAGTTGCTCTGGGCCATTGTGTGGAGGACTAGAAGGAGGTGCTGAATGGATGAGACCTCAGTAGCACTGTAGTCAGTACAGAGTCCTGGACTGTGCAAGAATGTTGGCCAATGAGCCGCTGTGTTTCCAGCTGGCTTTTTTTTATACATGCAAGATTTGTGTTTGGTGCCACCATGCACATAATTTTACAGTAAATGTCCTTACTAGTTATGGTAGTCTCATTGCTAAAACCCTGTCATCTCCAGTTACTTTGCCCAGCTGATAAATGTATTAATGAGTACATTATTTGAACCATGTTTGTGTCATGGAGAAAATTGGCCTGTTCCGTTCCTTGGTACAGCTAGTATGAGCATAGTGGACAAGGAGGTGGTATGCATACCCAACTTTCCTTTTTTAAATAATGTGCATGCACACTTTCTGTACAAGTGAGGTTTGTTTGATGCCACCATATTTATCGACAACATTCATTTTGGTGTCACCTGTATTTATATTACATAGTGTCCTAGTGGAAAAATGGTAATCTTTTGATACTGTGCCCATCTGGCACACGGTTAATGGGCAGATACGGTAAATGCATGCCCACATTTTTCATAATTAATGTTCCCTGTATTCCAATCCAATTAAGTTATTGTTAACTTAAGGCAATTTTTTATGCCATTTTGAAACTATAAATCTGACCAGCAGTGTACACACCCCTCATTAAATCATGGTTCAGTTTTCTTTTTGAGATTCTACATTCTACATCGAACCATGGTGCATCCCTTTCTATAACCTGGAGCTCCTGAACTTGGGGGCATGGTTTGCCAATAGCTCTGTAATGGATAGTTTCTCCTAAAGACTCAAACTCACGCTTTCCTTTGTGGCCTCTGAACTGTACAACAGTTTTAAGAGAATATCTTTATTTCTTGTGAATTAGTAATTCTTTCCAATGCCTCCTTTTCGAGCGTAGGCATCGCCAACCAGCCGCTCTGGCTGTCCGATATCTTCTTCGTGGTGCCTACCCTGGCCATTGGAAAATGAACTCCAGAGGATTGTGTTTACTCTTTTGTTCAATATGAAATGTAACATTTCATAACATTCCTGAAGAAAAAAAACATCCACAATACGGTCATCAATGACTGTGGAACAGTATTGCTGATCTCGTATGCTTAGGAATGCACCATTTGCCATTAAAGATCCCATAAATTCCTAGGCAGAATCTCAGTAGACCTGAAAAATCAGTGCCCCGTTTGTGGCCCTTTTTACTGTCCATACATTTGCACTAATATTTTGCTCAGGAACCTGAAACCCCTGGTAATGTTTACTTACTCCCTACTCTATTTTTGAACAGCTGAACTGGTCCTATATGTCTAAAAATGTACTACTGACCACTCAATCTCCTCAACATTTCTTGTAAATCACTAAACGTCAAATGAAGTTAAAGGCCTTCCACATTTCCTTGACTAGAATAACACGTGGTCTAGATAACTATTAAGTACTGCAAATTAAATGTTCTATACACAGTTTTAACTTTGTTACATTTCTAATTTGTGTTGCAAACAATTTGTCCGCCAACTGTGCGCCGATATGTTCCGTCGAAAAATTGATGTTGCTCACCATTTAATTTGATATGCCAATTTTGCTCATTGCACACAAGGTTGGGGACCCCTGCTCTAGGCAAACGAGTCACTTGTTGCATACACTACGCAGATTGCTAATAATACCACACTATTGGCAAGCTATGCTGACGCTCATTGGAACCTGCTCCAGGAAAACCTCTAAGAGGTTCCTGAACCCGCCAAATCCAAGCTTCTCTCAATTGTAATCGAGGGAAGACAAGTTAACCAGCATGTGATCAAAAACACCCTGGGCACTGCGGAAACAGCAGGCAGGACTCTGGCCCAAGGGACCCTAGTTAGAAGACACGCTTGGCTGCGTACTTCCGGTTTTAAACCGGAAACGCAAGCCTCCCTCATCAATAAAGCCCATTGAGGAATCTAACCTCTTTGGGAAAGCGGTGGATGAGGCCTTGGAAACAGCTAGGAAAGAGCATGAGACTCTTAAGTCTCTGCAACAGATCACACAGAAACCTTCCCCCCCCCAGAGAGGTAATAACTCTTGGCGGTCCTTTCGAGGGTCAAAACAACTATGGCACGGGAAACTTCAACACAGGACAAACTTTGGGAAGCCCTGCATACTACCCTTCAAGGGCTCAGAAATACGGCAGAGGTAGAGGCCCCAATCCCAGAGGAGCCACATCCTCTGGTCAGAAATGACCTCCAGGTCCCCTCCCATGTCACCCCGGTCGGGGGGCGATAAACATCTTTCCTCATGGCATGGGAGGGGATAACTTCAGACCAGTGGGTCATAAAGACGGTCGCCCACGGGTACTCCGTGGAATTCGCCCGACCACCACAATTCAGACCGCCGCGCTGACGCCGCCTTTCACTGGACCATCTGGAGATCCTGAATCAAGAGATGGAAGCACTGCTGTGAACGGACGCCATAGAAGCCGTCCCTATTCTTCAGGTAAAAGAGGGTATTTATTCAGTGTACTTCCTTGTACCAAAAAAGGACCTCACCATGTGCCCTGTTCTAGACCTGCGCCCAGCGAAGAAGTTCATAAAACCCCATAAGTTTTGCATGGTAACACTACAGGAGGTGATCCCATTGCTGAAACAGGGGGACTATATGACAACATTGGACATGAAAGATGCATACTTTCATATTTCAATGTTGCCAGCGCACATGAAATATCTAAGGTTCATTATAGAGGACAGGCATTACCAATTGAAGATACTCCCCTTTGGCATCGCCTCAGCGCCAAGGGTGTTCCCCAAAGTCCTGGCAGTGGCTGCAGCAGACCTGCGCAGACTATCCGTCCCAGTTAACCCTTACCTCGACGACTGACTCTTCACGGCCGACTCATTTGATGCATGTTTTTTGAACACCCAAAAAACAGATCTTCTCTTCAGTCTGGGTTTCTCAATCAATGAAAAAATAATCCAGTCTAGTACCCAATCGAACAAAACAATTTCTGGGAGCTCTAATTCGGACAGAAGACGGTCTCATCTTCCTCTCCAACGAGAGGGTTCAGATCATATTTTTTCAGATCCCTCAATATGTAGCCAGTCGGGAGGTGACGGTGCGCAAGGCCATGCGCTTGCTAGGAATGATGGCGTCATGCATATACTTGGTTCCCCATGCGCGGCTGCGCATGCGTCCCATGCAAGAGTGGCTCTACAGCCAGTGGTGTAAAGCCAGCGACAATGGGAAGATCTGCTAGTTGTCTCGCCAGCCCTGGTTCTCTCTCTGCATTGGTGGTCGAGGGAAAACCTCTTGAAGGGGGAAGACCTTCACCACCCCCGCAGTGGAAGCCACTCACTACAGACGCATCTCTCACAGGGTGGGGGCCGCACCTGCTTCAGCAGACAGCGCACAGTGTGTGGTCCCCTCAAGTAGCGTCCAACTATATAAACTTACTAGAGCTATTAGCGGTGTTCAAGGCTTTGAAGGCCTTTCAGGTGCAACTACAAGAGAAGACAGTGCTGATTCTAACGGACAGCACTACAGCCATGTAGTACCTGAACAAACGGGAGCGCACTCACTCTCCAGGGCTATCCAAGCTGTCCCAAAACATTTGGATATGGGTTCTCAAACACAAGATATTTCTGTTGTGCCAACATGTTCCAGGGTAACTCTATCTTCTGGCAGACGTGCTCAGCAGAGATTTCCCTCTGCCCGAAGAATACGAATGGCGGCTACACAAAGACATTGTGTCCAACGTCTTTGCAGAATGGGGTTTCCCAGAGATCGACCTGTTCGCTACTCAGGAGAACGCCCAATGCCAAGACTACGCCTCCAGGTGCCCCCCGAACCGCTCCAAAGGGAACAGTCTCTGGATAACATGGTCATAGAAATGTGTCTACTCTTTTACACCCGGACTCCCTTTCTCAACAACATAGTGCACAAGATGCCCCAGGAACCAGTTACCATGATACTGGTGTCCTCCATGTGGGCCCGCCATCCCTGGTTCGCTCACCTGATGGAAATGTCCCTCTCCCCACCAGTGAAACTACCCTGCCCGTACGACATTTTGTCCCAGGACAGGGGGTGAGACCCTACATCCATGCCCACAAACTCTGAAGTTAGTAGCCTTTCTCTTGAGGTCATAGAGTTTGGACACCTTCAGCTCCCTCAGAGGTGCATGGACATACTCAGGGAAGCTAGAAAACCTAACACACGTTATTGCTATGCCAGCCAATGGAAACGTTTTGTCATCTGGTGTAATTCCAAGGGCGTCAATCCCATCGATTGCTCACCCACACACATTGTGCTGTACCTAACCCATTTGTTGGACGCAGCGTTGGTCTTCAATTCTCTGAAGGTTCATCTGGCTGCTCTGTCAGCCTACACCACTTCACAACAAAAGGTATTGTGGTGGAAGATACCAGTGATTAAGGCCTTTATGGATGGGGTTAAGAGGATTTATCCTCCCATTTCTCACCCAGCTCCTGGGTGGGATCTAAATGTGGTTTTGACCAGGCTCATGGGCGCTCCCTTTGAGCCTATGCATAAAGCAAGTCTAAAAGACCTGACTTATAAGACGGCCTTCCTAGTGGCTATCACTTCTATTAGAAGAGTTAGCAAACTACAGGCTCTTTCTGTTCTAGACCCCTTTGTCACAGTCCACAGGGATAAGGTAGTTCTGTGCACTCACCCCAGATTTGCGCCTAAATTCATCTCCAAGTTCCATGTGAACCAATCGATTGAACTACCGACTTTTTTCCAGAATCCCACTAGCATGGCCGAAAGAAGCCTACACACACGATGTGCGCAGGACAGTCATCTGCAAAGAACTAAACCACTGAGGAAAACGAACCAATTTTTCGTTTCAGTGGCAGCTGGTAGAGAAGGGGATCCTGTCTCTAAATTCGCTATCTCAAGGTGGTGTTACTCACCACTCCGAAATAGGCCGAAGATGCGGAGGAGTGACCTTGGAGATGATGGTGGTACAAGAATCGATTTTCAGCCTTCCATTCCAGCTCCCCCGAGTACAAGACTCAGGCTTCCTCAAAGAGGGGCTCTTTTCTACAATGTACCTCTCTGCTCTTTCAGTTGGTACAGACAGAGGTGTCAATTGAATAAAAGAGCGGGGAGAACACACACCGCCAATACCAATGCTGCAAAGGAATACAAAGATATTAGACAGTGTTGAAGTTAAGGCAAGTAATCAGAACAGTTGAATTAAATGGGAAATTACCTAGATAGGTATTGGAGTGGAGCTTCCCCGGGGTGAATCTACAAGGAATATAACACAAAAATGAGTGGGAATGGTCTAAGGAGCCTTTTAAAGTATCAGTCCCAACTTATATATCGAATTGGTAACCACTAAACTGAATAAGGATATTTAGAGGAAAGGAATCCAGGAAACGGAAGACAACGAAAGGAGAAAATAACAAACAGGAATGTTAGTATAGGGAAGTAGCCCCGGATGGCACGAGGGTCGCACTAGTGCCGGGTTGGTGCAGTTTCAGCAGAGTGTTTATATGCACTTGAAGACAAGTTCACAGGATAGTCACTCAATGTCCCAGAATCCAACAGGAAACAAATATCCAAACAAGTCGTGGAGAGAAATAGTAGCAGAGATGGGATTTGCCAATTAAGTATGTACCTGAGCACACATGTATTCAGAGTAGGTGTAGAAAAGTTCCAGATAGTTGACAGCAAGTTCTCTGCTTTGGTTCCGTAAGCAGAAGCGGCAACCTGGAATGAAGTACCGCAAGAGACAGGAGGGAGCCGGATCCAGTAACGTTCCGAGTCAAAAAGCCAGATGAGCACGACAGGAATAGAGGAGGAGACAAGCCAATCCAATAGTCAGGCAAGGGTCGAAACCAGGAGTTCAGATGAGGAATCGTGTGGGAAGACACGAAGAAGTAACGGGCGTAACTGCGTGTAGCTTGTAACGCTAATTAGCAGCAATGAGCCCCTTGAAAGACGGTGGTTTTATAGTCGTAAGGGGGCGGGTCTTACCATACGTCTTCCACGTACAAGACGTGTCAGCTGACCCAGAGTCCATCGTAGTTTGTACAGGCGCCATGGCAGCCTGTATCATCTGATCCATAGAGGAGCTTGTAAAGAAGTCGTATTCTGCAAGGAGGCCCGCGGGGAAGCCTGAAGTGCAACAGGTGGATTGTCAAATGCATCACACTATGTTACACTCTTGCTAAGAGAGAACTGCCCTTCAAGCCTAGAGCACATTCTACTCGGGGCACTGGGGCATCCATAGCATTCATTGCAAATGTTCCCCTTGAGTACATTTGCAAAGAGGCAACCTGGAGTTCTGTACACACCTTTACAAAACACTATTGCCTAGACACTCATTCTAGGTCTGATTCTCAGCAGGTGGGACAAGCAGTACTAAGATATCTTTTCACTACTGTTCCTTCTCACAACCCACCTCCAACTCCGGGTACTGCTCGCTAGTCTATGCACAGCATGTGATTCTAAGCAGATTAACAAGCATCAGAAGACATGCATTACTTACCGTAATAGCATTTCTGATTGTATCTGCTTAGATTCACATGCGCCCTCCCTACCTCCCCGCTCGGGGTGGAAGGAACATAGACGTCTTACTGCTTTCTCTCTTTATGTACTCACTCACTATAGCCTTGGGCTCCCTCATGGCAGAAAAAATACAATTGGAGGGACCTCGGCGTGTGAGGAATTTGAGTACACTACACGTGACGATAGGGATAGTGTTACAGACACGCCTAAGCCGACGTCCCCTTTCGGTCCCCGAAAGACAAGATGCAATACTCTGCGGTTACCACTGGATGTCGGACTATATGCACAGCATGTGAATCTAAGCAGATACAATCATCAGAAATGCTATTACGTAAGTAATGCATGTCTTATGTTACCCTCACTACTTTACATGGCTGGTGGCAGTGGTTTAATTTTCCTACCATTGTGCTTTTCTACTGCAGCCTGAATACTCAGCTGCAGTATAGCACTCATGGGAGACCATTGTGCCAAAATGGCCCGTTCTTCTTTTTGCCGTTGCTTGTTTGTGAGGTCTTTCTAGGATTTTACTTTGCGCGCCAAACCAGGTTTCAGCCCTTCGTTTGTTTTGTATTTGGCGGGCTTCAGTACTGACACCCGCCTCTGGCTCCAGTGTGTCTGAAAGGGCAGGAAGTGATGGAGGTTCCCAAAACTCCCCTGTCCTTTGTCTCCTTGGTTACCTGAATGCACCCAGTCCTGATTGGCTGGTTGGCAGTCCTTGCAGGACAGCCACCCTGCTGTGACAGCTAGGCTGTGCATGAATGGGAGAAACCTGCATAAAAGGCGAGGCTTCTTGGACTGAAGACAGAGTCGACTACTAGGAAGAACAACCCAATGAAGAAACGTTGAGCGAAGCTTGCTGCATCCTCTTGGACCGCTGAACTGCCCGGCGAAGCCATGCTGCTGTGCGGTTAGGCAGAATTGCTGGCAGTACCCTCTGGGAACACCACACTACTAGGACTACAGGTGTAAGGAAAAACCAACCTTTGGTATAAGTCTGTCCACACACTTTTGGTAGCGAGCTGAGCAGCCAGGCTTGTCTCAAGAGGGAATGTGAGCAGTCGAAGTTACACAGAAGTATCAAAATCACAGTGGTTTAGTTAGACACGCATAGGTTTGTACAAAGGGTTAGAAACACTTATTTTAGATAAGGCAAAGATTCAATGTACCATGAGGGTCAGTTCAATTAAATAGGCCAGGCCAAAGTCAATAGTCTAGTGTTCTTGGATAGGACAGCACAGTTCTGTTACAGATGGAGAAGTCTTTGTAAAGGTTTTTAGAAGTAGTTCAGATGATGAAGAAAGATGTGCTGGGTCACAAACTGATTAGGCCTGCAAGTTGGGAATGTTTCACAAACTTTAACTGCGAGAGTTGGGATCTCTCAACCAGATGGCACAGTACCTAAAAGTGAAGCAAAAAGATGTAGCTAAAGACGTTGGTTCCTGGCAGTTCCTGCAGATCTCTGTTCCTTCGCCTCAGTCGTTGAGACAAGATGGATGTTGGGGGACTCCTGCAATGCATGGGATCGTCGTCGGAGCAAACAAGATGGCGTCACTTCAGCTCAAGTTGCTGTGGCTTCCAAACACAAACTGGTGCCCTTCTCCCTGGTTAACCTTAACCAGCTCCGAGAATGATATCCAGGCGTTTGCTGAGTTGATTGGTCCCACCAACTCAAAGGAAGAAGCCCTCCTTGAAGGAGCTTCTCTGTCGAATGGAGATCTGGCAATTCGGAGTTGCAGCAGGGCTTCACCGGTCAAACCAACGGTCCAGTGGTTGCAGCAGCTGTCCTCTTCCAGCTCGTCTTCGGTTGTTTCGTTCCAGTGGTCGACTCTGGCTTCCAATCCTGGAGACTCGCCTTTTAAACAGTTTTCTCCCATTCATTCCAGTCTAGCTGCCACACACCCAGCAGGGCGGCTGTCCTTGCCTGCAAGTCAGCCAGTCAATCGTCACAGAGTGCATTTGGGTCTCCTAGGAGACCAAGGACAGGGACTTCCTGCCCACCCCAGACACTCGGACGCCAGCCCGCCAAAGGCTCACAAACAAAGGGACCAAACCTGGTTTGTGCGCAGAGTTAAACACCAGAAGGACTTTTCCACAATGAAACAGTTAAAAAAGATGACCAGAGTCTGCTTTTACAGAGGGGTCTTGGGCACCATATTGAAAAACATGGCGGCCCCGATTTTTAGCTATCGGTGTTCGCGATCGGGAAAAATCATGGTAGTTCGTTATAAAACCACTGCCAACAGCCATTTCAATAGAAATGGGTAGCTTTTGACAGCTACAAGTGTGTTTAGACATAGAGGATACCAAGTAACCACTCCAGCACTCTTTAAGTAGATGGTGTGTGCTGAGTCTATGAATTTAAAAAGACTAGTAAAGGCAATTTAACTTTACATTCTCTGGGGAACAGTAGTTCATCCCAGAGAAGGTATATGATCCTTGGGGAGTCCAAAGGACAATCCTGTGCCACTGCACTAAAGGTGCTGTGAGATACAACAAAAAAAAGACGTCTATGGAGTTATCTAAAACTCCATAATCAAAATACACAAGAGTAAAACGCATCAAAATACCTGAGCGAGGGGGGGAAAAAAGGCTCTCTCTCTCTCCAGGGATAAAAAACAAAGTCCTCAAAATCCAGATAAATTGCTGGGGGTCTCTAAGGTCAAGGGAAATGAGCACTTTTCTGAGAATTCTCCCTAACATGTTGAAGCTCCTTTTGCTGATCAACAAGAGAAGCTCCTTATGGAACGACTTCTTACCTTGGGTTAGTAATCCCGAGACGAGCTTTGCTGAAAGACCTTCACCAACTGGCTGTACTTCTTTGCTGCTGCTGCTGAAACCGAGTGCCAGTGGTTGAGAAATCCGTAGTCTAGTGTGTTAGGGAGAATTCTCATGTATGGCTAATTTCTCTCACCTAGTGAGTCCCTCAGTAGCTTTGCTGGATTTCAGGGGTTTATTTTTTTCACCTGGTAAGAGTGTGAGCCTTTTTTCCACTCTTGCATGTGTTTTGCCATGTGTATCTCTACTGTTTGTGTGATCTAGGGCTCTGGAGCTACACCACTCCACGAACCCCATTTTTGTGTTCCACAGCACCTTCCGTGCAGTGACACGGGGTTGTCTTTAAGACTTCCCTTTGACTCCATGTTTCTGGGGCTGACTACTGTCTCCCAGAAACAGGTAAAGTTGCCGTTTACTTTATGTAGTCATTTAAACTGCAGACCCAGTACACCCCATCTTACATTGAGTACTGGAAAGGGTTAATTCCTACCCCTTTTTGTCTGTGCCTTTCTGAGCTTTATTTTGCTCTCTTTACACTAAGACTTGGCTGGTGGCAGTGGTATCTACCCTAACTTTTTTACCGCGATTATACTATATAAACGTGGTACTGTTTTAGGCTATTATATTAGCCTCGAACTTAAACCCGCTTGACCAAATACTTTTTATTTCGGCTCTGGTTGGGTTTTATCGCCATTTCTTTGTTAAAATCCTTCTTGTGTTTTACTTCTGCGGCAAACCAGGTTTGCCTTCTTTGTTCGCCGACCTTTGGCGGGCTTCTGTCCAGAAGCCCTCCTTTGGCATCTGGGGGTCTAGGTGGGCTGAATGTGAGGGAATGGTGTAGTCACCCCCTGCACAGGGTCTTCTTGGAGAGCCAAGTCGCACTGTCTTGATTGGCTGAGGTGGCTGTCCTGGCCGGACAACCCCCCTGCTGAGTGATTGACAGTCAGGCTGTGTGAATGGGGTATTTTGGCATAAATGGCAGGAATCTTGGGCTGGAAGTCAGAGTCACCACTGGAACTGCAAAGAACCGAAGAGAAGCGGAGAAGACGGCTGCTGAAGTCCTGAGCTATCTACCCTTCAACGACAAGAGAAGATCCAGTCCGGAGTCGTCTTCCCTTGAGCCTGGTGGGATCTACCAGCTCACCTTCCACAGGCAGAGGATGCTCTTTTTGGTCGAAATCGCTGCACGCAGCTGTAGTGGTCCGGATAGCCATCTGAAGAGCCTCTCCTGTTTTAAAGGAGCACACCTTTTATTCACCGTTGCTTTTGCTGCTGCTGGCTTCATCCCTGGGTAATGCAGATCGCTCCAGACGCCCTCTTTCTTGTCCCCACGACTGAAGCTTCAGGAACCGTGGGTCTGCAGGAACAACTGCCGTGGCACCAGCTCTTCTTCATACGAATAAGGTACTGTGTCGACCTCAAACTAGGGTGAACCCCTTTTCTCCTCACCAAAGGCTTGTCTCTTATAACTTTTGCTTCCCTTTTGACAATATCTAAGTACTCCTGGCAATCTCTAATCGTGAACTGTTCTAACCTTGTGATCTTAGACAACAAGACCCCTGTCCCATTGACACTGGCGCAGGCCTATTGACTTTTATCTATGTTTTAGAAAGTGTCTCTTGATTCTATCTGCCTTGACAAAAGTATTGCCTATGATTTTTATCCCCAACTCTCTTGTGTTAATTTATGTGCTAAGTGTGTTTGACTCTGGTAACATTTCTTCTTGCGGGTACGCTTCTCTTTCATAAGACCGAACTGTCATTACTGTCAAAAAGTGATCACCTGATAACCCCTGGTAACGTCCGTTTCCCCCGGTAATGTTTTTGTTTCCCCCGGTAACTTCTTTGTTTCCCCCGGTCTGTCTAATCCAAAGGTACTTACCTTGAATTGTTCTGCACAAGGGGAATTGGTTGTGTGTAGTGTATTTGAAGTGTGGTTTTAATTTAATAGAAGTGAAGTGTTTTGTGAACAGATGGTCTAAAAATAAATGTACTTTTACTTTTTAACCAGAAACCTTGAGTCAGTGTTTGCTTGAGTCACAGTAATTGGAGTCCTTTGTGTAATCTCTACTACTGCTCATTGGCTCTTGAGATAAGTGTGGCTGCTCCGCTACTGCTACCAGTTGAACTGTGTAGTACAGGCTTGTACCAAAGGTGAAATTGTACTACCCCCTGTAGTCTTAATCTTGTGTAGTGGTCCCAAAGGGCACTGCCCAGGATTCTCCCTAACATAGTGCAATGTCTGGAATATGTCCAACAGCTCCAGGAGTCTCCTGAGGGCCCTCCCGAAGCTGGACGACCCAAGCTCGAGTCACCTCACTAGAGTGCTGGACTCAAGGAGTGAAGGAAGTCCAACCGGTGTCCAAGATTTGTGGCGATGCTGTTTACCGAACACTAAAACTGGGACGTGCAGCTGATCCGAAGAACGCCAGTAGCTGCCGCCGACCTTTGAATTGCTGTGCTGGGGTCCTCCAGACTACCTCTCTTGTCCCCATGACTGAGGCTCAGGAGCACAGGACTGACTTTGGATACTTACCTCATCGTCTATAGCTGGCTTTTCTCAGGTGACATTTGCAGTGGCTAAGTTTCTAGAGTTGATTGTAGCTCTAACTTTCACAAGTGTAACAGCTTATGGCCCAACAGTGATTTTCATCAACAAACTCTAACTTTGTGCAAGACATTTTGCTATCTAAGAAGTGCCTCGTCTCCATAGACTTTGCTCCAATTGACTTTGGCTGTTCTTGCTCCCTGCAGACTTCTATTCCATTGACTTTGAATCTTGCTGTCCATAGGTGATGCATTGATTTTTAACTAAAATATCTGGGTAAGGTTTTTATCTAAACTTCATTGGAAGATTTAAGAGAACGTATTTTGAAGTGTATTTTTATTGTGGCACATTGCCCTATTGAAGAATGCTTATTTAAAACTGATCATTAACTAAATAATTATTTTACTAGAAAACCTTCAGTATAAGTGTTATTTGGATACTTGGTGGATTTCAATGCTACAGCTCCTATTTACTCCTCTTGAGATGAGTCTGGCTGCTCAGTCACACTACCAACTTGTGTATATACCAATAAGTGGGTTACCTAATACCAAGATGACAAGGGTTGTGTAGTCTTCCCACAGGGTTACTACATCAATTCTTGCCTAACAGCTGATATTTTGTGAGACTACCCTATTCTAGTAAATGGGAGAGAAACTTCAACCAAACCCAATTTTTAGGACTGATTTTCTATACTTGGGCCTGGTGGACAGATGCATAGATGGCCAACCTAGTTAAGTGACGGGGACAACTCTGGGGGCTGTAGCCAAACCAGTTGAAGGTAGCAACGTGAGTGGTCAAGCCTAAGTCTCAGGGCGGGTGTGCCTGGTAAGGTGTCCTCAATGAGTACACACAGTGAAAGTTCAAGGAACACACTTGGAAAATCGGTTATTTATGGCCATATAGCACTATGAAAAGTGACTACTAACTTCTAATATTCTCCAGCGTGGGGTCTGGCATGGATTCACATGCTCATGAATATTCTCCGTCGTCGGACCGGGAATCCTCAGTAAAAGAAAAAAGTTTCATTTTCACTTACAAACTGTATTTCTCGTCTAAACCAATCACTGAACTCTGGGTCATACCCCCTAGCAAATGACTGCCCCTCCTCTGGCAACCATCGTCAGATTTTTACTGCACGTTCAAGTGTTGGCAGTCGTCGAGTTTTGCTCTGTGAGCTATTCTATGTTGTTTTGTGCTTTTTTTGAGAAAAGGGTCCTGTTTTAGTCACAGAGCCTGTTTTTTTTCTCTACATCGGCCAACAACCAGGGATCTGTTTGTCAGTGAATTTCGGCACCGCTCAAGGGCAAGGATCGTCGAGTTTGCGTTGAATTCCAGAAGGCAGTCGGGGTCTATTCCCCACGCCAGACCATGTCGGAAGGGAAGAAAGAGGGAAGCTCCCTTTTCAAGCTTTGTTCCAACTGCAGAACGTGTTTGTGGAGGACAAACGGCTTCATTTCCTCTGTCTCCACCCAGACCACTGTTAGGGATAATTCTCTGTAAGGCTAATTTCCCAAACCTAGTGAGTCCCCTAGCAGCTTTGCTGGATTTTTGGGGTTTATTTTTTTTCTCTCCTGCTAAGAGTGAGATTCTTTTGCTCCCACTCTTAGACATGATTTGAGGTGTTCCTTTAACTTTCCATGTGTTTTATGGGATATGGTGTCTTTTACTCCATAGGGTCTCATGTGTTTTTTTTTTTTATATGGGTTACACAGCACCCTCCGTGCCGTAACCCAGGGGGTGTCGTAGCGACCCCCCACCATAGACTCTATACCCTGGGACTGACTACTGTCTCCCAGGGCATGTAAAGTCACCATTGGCTTTGCTAGTCCCAAATTATGAACAGAAGCCAGTACAAACCATCATATTGTGGACGTACTGGTCGGGGCAATTAGATTGCCCCGGGGTCTGTTGTTCGAGGGGGCACGTCTCTGTCCCCCCTGATCGAGTTTTGGCTGGTGGCAGTGGATACTACTTTTTATATTCGACCGCAAATATATCTCTGTTAGGGAGAATTCTCTGTTTAGGCTGAATTTCCTAACCTATTGAGTCCCCCAGCAGCTTTGCTGGATTTTCTGGGTTTATTTTTTTCTCCTGCCAAGAGTGAGACTCTTTTACCCTCACTCTTGGACATGTTTGGAGTGTGTTTCTTTGGTTTGCCTTGTGTTGAATGGGCTATGGGGTCTTTTACTCCATAGGGCCTCATGTGTTTTTGTGAGATGGGTTACACAGCACCCTCAGTGCCGTAACCCGGCTCACCACTTAGCATGTTTGAGTGACAGCTAGGCTGGGTGAATGGGGGTTTGCTGCATAAAAGCAGGGCTTTGGGGACTGGAACTTCAGAAGTCGCCACAGGACCTAAGAAGCCGAAGAGGGAGAAGCCGAGCCGACCTGCCAAGACGACACCACCGGTGAAGCCCTGCAGAACCGTCTCACCACTTTTTCCGACGACAGAGGAGATCTCCCGCCGGAGAGTCTTCTTCCCTTAACTGGTGGGGACAACCAGTTGCTGCCTTCTTTTCGCCGTCCCGAAGCATCTCGTGGCCGCCTTGCCTGTGCCAAGCACCCTGGCAACCGGGATACCACTTTTTACCTCAACCGCGAAAGAGGGGTACAAATCCTTTGTGACCGGAAAACTCCACGGCTGGTCTCTTCCCTGGTAGTGCAACGATCTGCAGCTTTCCTCCACGTCGGGAGCACCTCTTCCCCTGGACGACGCCGCGACTTACACCCACTACCAGGAACAACTACCACCGCTGGAGGATCCTTTCCACTTTTTAAGGTACTGTGTTCCGCCCGGCCTCCCTTGCCACCGATTGTACGGGGTAGATTTAGCCCTCGGCTCTCGACCCTGGGTAGGTCTGGGACACCCTAACTAAACTTTTCAGAACCGTAGTAAAACCTTTTTCTCTCACCTGCAAAGACTGATGACATTGTGTGATCTTGGGCACATTTTTCGCCTGGCTCCCTCTAAAGCGGGCCCCGAACTAATTCTCCTTGTTCCACCATTGACTGTCTTTGCTAACCTTATGTGAAAAGTGTTTTACCTTACTGCTCTCTTTATTTCTGCCTTTTCCCTCCCTTTTGGTAATACTTGTTGGAGTGTCATCTAACGTTAAGCGCTCACCTCTGTTTGGAAATAAGTGGGGTTAACTTAGAATTGTCCAAGAAATGATTAGGGATGTACATATGAGTAACAGTAACTGTGTTTGACTTTCTTATCTTTTCTATCGTGCTAGTGTAATTTAGGAGTGTACCTTTAATAAATAAGTCTATACTTTTACACCTAGCTCTGGTCACTGTTTGCTTGTGCTACTGTGCCTCTGTACCTATTATGTATCCTCTGTATACTGCCTAACTCTTCTTGAGGGAAGTCTGACTGCTCAGCCACAGCTACCACAGTGAATCTGTGTGGTGCAGACTGCTACCAAGTGGGTTTACTGCCAACACCTGTAGACTTAAATCTTTTGCAGTGGTCCCAGAGGGAACTGCACAGGTTTCTGCCTAACCATCTCTATGGGATTTTCCCATTGTTCGAGGCTACCAACTTTAATTATTTAATTTTTATAGCCTCGAGCATACCGCCGGTTTATTTATTTAATATTAATTCACTGGTTGGTATTTTTTGCCAGAACTCGATTCTAAAATGGCGTTTGTGTTCTCTTCTGTGACTCCAACCCAAGTCGAGCCCTTTTGTTCCACTTTTTGGCGGGCTTCTCCACAGAAGCCTCCAAAAGTGGTGCCACTCTGTCTGGGTACCACAGGGGGTGTGGGAGGGGGTTTAGGCACCCTGGACTGAGTTACCTTGGTAACTCAAGTCGCACTCTTGTGTGATTGGCCCAAGTGGTGAGCCGGCCGGAGGGATTGGGGTGTGCACAACCCTCTCAACGCAAGAGGCCTGTGGTTACCGGAGAAGTTGTTGTTGCACATCAACGTTCTAGAGCTACGGGCAGTGTTTTGTGCCCTCAAGTCTTTTCTTCCGTCCCTCAAGGGCAAGGTGGTGCGGATCTTCAGACAACACTACCATGATGTTTTACATCAGGAAACAGGAGGGCACCAGATCCCCGACGCTCTCCAAAGAAGCGCCAGACCTATGGCGATGGGCTGTCGCCCAGACGATGTTCTGCATCCCATTTCATCTGGCAGGAGTGAAGAACACTGTTGCCGACTCTCTCAGTAGGGAGCTGCGCCCGTGCCACGAGTGGGAGCTTCGGCAGGACCAAGTGGATCTTCTATTCCGACGATGGGGCAATCCCCAGATCGATCTGTTTGCGACGAACACCAAGTGCCGGATGTTCGCCAGCAGGTTTCCCCAGGCGGGGAGCATGGGGGGGACGCATTCGCTTTCCCCTCGGACGGCCTGTGCCTCTATGCTTTTCCCCTGTTGCCATTGCTCCTATGACTCATCAGTCAACTCGGACGGTCTCGGTGCAGGATGATCCTCGATGCACAGGCGTGGCTGAGCCAGATATGGTACACAGACCTTCTGGACATGTCGGCGTCCCCTCCAATGAAGCTTCCAGCGGACGCAGATCTGCTCACCAGGGAAGGAGGCGCGATTCTGCACCACGACCCAGGGTCGCTGAGCTTGCAGGCCTGGCTCCTGCAGTGCTAGAGTCTGGTGGATACAATCTCCAGGCGGACTGTAAGGGAGTGCTTGCCAAGGCCAGGGCTTTGTCTACACTGAAATGCTATGGACATAAGTGGAAGAGGTTCGCCGTCTGGTGCCGCGCACAGAAACTCGACCCTCTACGGCTCTGCAGGTGCTGACGTACTTACTGTCGCTGGCCTCGGCGGGGTTGGCTTATGCGTTCATCAAGGTTCGTCTGGCGGCTATATCCCGCTAAACCAGAACTTCAGGGCGGTCGTTGTTATGGGCACACCGCCTGGTCAAGGAATTAATAAATGGACTTTTCTGTTTGTTCCCGCCGGTGAAGACTGTGGCCCCGCCGTGGGAGCTCAATGTGGTGCCAACTAGGCTCATGGGACCCCGTTTGGCACTACTGAAGTCTTTATCATGGAAATCAGCGTTTCTTGTGGCCATCAACTGAGCACGACTTTTGGGGAGAATTCTCTTCTAAGGCTAATTTCCCTTACTTATAGAGTCCCCCAGCAGCTTTGCTGGATTTCAAGGGTTTATTTTTTTCTACTGCTAAGAGTGATGTGTGTTTTGAGACTATTGTTGTGCTTATGGTCTATGGGGTTTTTCTCACCCCCATAGGTGGTATCTTTTTACATGTGTGTTACACAGCACCCTCAGTGCAGTAACACCGGGGTGTCACAGAGACCCCCAAACACAGACTCCATACCCTGGGACTGACTGTCTCCCTGGGCATGTAAAGTCCCCATTCACTTTACAAGTAAATACTTATGAACAAAACCAGTACACAGCATCTTACTATGGAGGTACTGGCTTGCCTAACTTGCTCACAATCCAATTGGGAAGTGTTGCTGCTGTGTTTAGGAGTCTAACCCTGTATAACTTGACCCTTTCCCTCCCTCTGGAGAAATTGTTAGTGCCATTTCTGCTTGGTTGACACTGTGCCGTTTTGCTCAGTTTTCACTCTTGCTCAACTTCTCTACAATTTAAATAGGGAGTTGTGTATACTTTTCCTGACTGTTTTAACTTACTTTAAAGATAGTGATCTGTGTGAAGATAAAGTGTGTCAAATAAATATATTTCTGATGTTTGTTAATCTGCTTAGAATCACATGCTGTGCATAGGTCCGACATCCAGTGGTCACTGCGGAGTATTGCATTTTGTTTTTCGTAGTCGAAAAGGGACGTCGACAAGGCGTGTCTGAAATACTATCCCTATAGTGACGTGCGTTGTACCCACAATCCCTCACGCGTCGAGGTCCCTCAGATTGTTTTTTTCCGCCCAGCTACTGGTCACCTTTACGCGGAGCTCCTCGAGAGACATTGCAGATTTCATCTCCTCGACCTTTGGTCGTTTTCCTATTTAATATAGAACATATCGATCCCTCCCTCGACGCAGTTGTGAAGCTGTCTCCGCCGAGCAAGATCTTCGACGGAGGGGACGAGCGGAGGAGATCCTTCGGCGTTGCCGAACACGTGGCCTGGCCTCGCAGGCCATATACAGTAGGGAGAGTGGGGTCGTGGGACATCTCTGGTTCTTTTCTGAGAATACCTTTCCTTTTCCCCTTCCTTTCCCTTGGGGTGTTTATCACGATTTATTGCCTCAGCTATGGAGAGGACACCCTTTAGGTTTTGCCCGCTTTGCAAGGGCAAGTTTACTTGGAAGGACAAGCATTCACAGTGTAACCGCTGCTTGCCCCTCGATCACAAAGAGGAGGGTTGCACGGCTTGTCGGCTTCTTAAGCCAAAGACTCTAAAAGACCGTAGGGTCAAGAGGTGGGCGGCCTACGCTATGTCGAAGGCGATGCTTCACCCACCGGTGCTACCACCGACAGTGACGAGGAACGTGATAACACGACGTCCGCTACGGAAGTCGAAAACCCCCCTAAAGAGCGCTCGCGCGCTTCGTCGTCTGTCCCCGGCCCGGACGGGCTCGGCTCACGCCCTGCTTATGGGGATGAACACCCCGGCGACACTGACGCACACAAGACCACACATAAGCACACAACCCATGGCTCTTCTTCGTCGAAGGCGAAGAGCGCATCAGCGCCCAAGGAGACGCAGGTTCCACCGGCGGCCTCCTCGGACCGTTCGGGTTCGAAGCCCCTCTCGCAGCCGCGACCAGCGACTGGGCTTTCGGCAAATAAGGGCGCCGCCCCCAAATCATCGGCCGGCGCGCATCAGCAGAAAGCGCATGCCGCCGTAGAGCGATCGACACCCGTAACGTGGAAACCACAGCCCTCCGCTGACAAACGAGTCGCTGAGAGCTTGGCGAGGATCGTGGTAGCCGACGCCCAGAAGCGTACGCCGAAAGACACGCCGAGCGCTATGCAGAGGTCGAAAGACACGCCGAAAAAGCCTGAAGAAAGGCAGGGACTACCCCCTTCAGTCGAGGGGACCCCCAGCACACCTGAAGGCTTTTCGGAGGGCGACGGGACACTTTCCTCGACGTTATGGGAGAGGTCGAGCCGTTTTCAGCTAGATGACACTACTTTTCCCCCGCTAGACCGCTCAGGGGTACCCCATGAAACCATGGAAAGGCTCCATCTCTGCATGGAGAGAATGGAGAGGTTTATGATTACCCAGAACCCTCCCACTCCCAAGAGAACAAGAGAAAGGCCTCAGGAGGACCCCAGGGCCAAATATCCGAGCCTAGTCAATCCTCACCAGGACACAGCCTCAGACTTCCATAATGTGTATGACCTCACTGAGGAGGAACATTACTTGGAAGAGGAGGATAATTTTATGGACGATGAAGAGGAACGGAACCAGGAGGAAGGTCTGGAAGACAGCCCAGACATGGTAGGAGAATGCTTCGGAGAAGATCCAGAAGAAGGACCTTCTCACCCCTGGCAATCCCCTTCAGTATATTCCGACACTGATGTCCTCAACCTAAATCCTCCTGACAATTCACCTGTTAGAAACACGTCTCCCATTGACGATCAGCCCACATTCAATGCCCTGTTGCGCAGAGCGGCAGCACATTTGGAACTGGACACTGGGGAGCTCTCTCCTGAATTAGACTTTGTCGAAAGAGTAATTAAGGAGAAACCCCCAGTCAGCCAGACCATTCCCCTCCTCGCTTCGGTGAAGAGAAGAATCATCCCTTCGCTGTCCACACCCGCACTAATCAGAGGGGTTAATCCTAGAATTGAAAAACTTTTCACTCCTTCACCCTCAGACCCGCTGTAAATCAGGGGACATTCCATTCCGGATTCCCTGGTAGTAACTAATACAAGGAAGAGGGCAGGGGTACCACTTTCCACCAGTGAGGCACCACCTGACAAGGAGGGCAAGAGGTTATATGCCCTTGCAAAAAGAGTTACATCCTCGGCTGCCTTTTCAGCAAGAATTGCGAACAACAATTCTTTGCTCGCTAGCTATGCGGACGCACAGTGGGCCAAACTGCGCAAAGACGCCGAAGAAGCGCCAGAACCACTACGTACACGCCTGCTATCAACTATTGGCGAAGGAACCCAGGTCAACCAGAGTATTGTAAAGAACTCTCTGGATGCTGCAGAGACAGCGGGACGTTCCCTGGTTCAGGGAATACTCCTAAAACGCCATGTATGGCTGCGCAACTCGGGGTTCAAACCGGAGACACAGGCGTCTTTAAATAAACCTGTTGAAGACTCAAACCTCTTCGGGAAAGCGGTGGATGTTAGGCAGAAACCTGTGCAGTTCCCTTGGGGAACACTGCAAAAGATTTAAGACTACAGGTATAGCAGTAAACCCACTTGGTAGCAGTCTGTACCACCCAGATTTACCTGGTAGCTGTGGCTGAGCAGTCAGACTTCCCTCAAGAAGAGTTAGGCAGTATGTAAAGTATACACAATAAGTACTCAGACACAATAGTACAAGCAAACACTGACAAGAGCTTGGTTTCAAAAGTACATAGTTATTTATTTTAAGAACACATAAGTTGAAAACACTCTAGCAATATATAGTAAAACACTCCGAACACAGTTATATGAAAAACAGCCCCAACCCTTATTCCTTAACTAGACAACTCTTGGTTAACACCACATAATTCAAACAGAGGTGAGTGCTTAACTTTAGATGGCACTCTAGTAGGTTTAAAGAAGGGAGGGAAAAAGAGCAGAAATGGGATAAACACACCACTCTAAGGTCAAGAACACTTTTAGTAAGTTCAGGGAAGCACAAAGTCACAGGTGAGCAAAAGTCACTAGGCAGGGCCCACTCTTAGAGCAGACAGAGCGAAAATGTGCCCAAGATCACACAGTTATTAGGGATTCAGAGTCTTGCAAAAGAGTTCGGAAAGAGTTTAGAGAGGCTTAGAAAGTTTAGCCAGGGTGTCCCAGGCGGTCCCAGGTTCGAAAGCCGGGGGCTAAAACTACCCCGTACAGTCGGTGGCAAGGGAAGCCAGGCGGAACACGGTACCTTAAACGGGAAGGATCCTCCAGCGGTGGCAGTTGTTCCAGGCAGCAAGGCTCGACGTCGGTCAGAGAAGAAGATCTCGCTGAAGAGCAGAAGAAGAAGGTCGTTGCACTGCCCGGGAAGAAACCAGCCGCGGAGTCCTCCGGTTAAAGGGTTGTACTGACTTTCGCGGTTGTGGTAAAAGTGTGGTATTCCGGTTGCCGGGGTGCTTGGCACTGGCAAGGCGGCCACGCGATACCTCGAAGAAGCGGAAAGAAGGTGAAAACTGGTTGTCCCCACCAGTCAAGGGAAGGAGACACTCCGTTAAGAGCTCTCCTCGGTCGTTGGGAAAAGTGGTGAGACGGTTCAGCAGGGCTCCACCGGTGGTGTCGTCGTAGCAGGTCGGCTCAGCTCTTCCCTCGTCGGATTCTTAGGTCCTGTGGCGACTTCTAAAGTTCCAGTCCCCAAAGCCCTGCTTTTATGCAGCAAACCCCCATTCACCCAGCCTAGCTGTCACTCAAACATGCTAAGTGGTGAGCCGGCCGGCTCACCACTTGGGCCAATCAGGACGGAGTGCGACTTGAGTTACCAAGGTAACTCAGTCCAGCGTGCCTAGATCCCCCTCCACCCCTCCTAAGTACCCCAGACAGAGTGGCACCACTTTGGAGGGCTTCTGTGGAGAAGCCCGCCAAAAGTGGAACAAAGGGCTCCACTTTGGGTCAGAGTTACAGAGGCGAACGCCAACGCCATTTTAGAATCAAGTTTTGGCAAAAAATCCCAACCGGAGTTATAATAATAAATATATAAACCGGCGGTATGTTCGAGGCTACCGTAAATAAATAAATAAATGTAGTAGCCTAAAACAATGGGAAATCCCATAGGAAAATATTCGCGGTTGAATATAAAAAGTAGTTTCCACTGCCACCAGCCAAAGCTCGATTAGGGGGGACGGAGACGTGCCCCCTCGACTAACAGACCCTGGGGCAATCGAATTGCCCCAGCCAGTACGTCCACAATATGATGGTTTGTACTGGTTCTGTTCAGGATTTAAGACTAGTAAAGTCATTGGTGACTTTACATGCCCTGGGAGACAGTAGTCAGTCCCAGGGTATGGAGTCTATGTTGGGGAGTCCCTAGGACACCCCTGGGTTACTGCACGGAGGGTGCTGTGTAATCCACATCATAAAAACACATGAGGCCCTATGGGGTAAAAGACCCCATAGCCCATTCAACACAAGGTAAACCAAAGAAACACACTTCAAACATGCCCAAGAGTGAGGGTAAAAGAGTCTCACTCTTGGCAGGAGAAAAAAAGAAACCCCAGAAATCCAGCAAAGCTGCTGGGGGACTCACTAGGTAGGGAAATTCAGCCTAAACAGAGAATTCTCCCGAACAGTGGATGAGGCTCTGAAGATGGCTAAAAAAGAGTTTGATACTATCAAAACTCTTGACCAAATCTCTAAGCCCTCTACCAGACGCGGCTATGGCAACAAACGCTTTTTTTGTGGCCAACGCCAACAGCAAAACCAGCAGCAACAGTACCCTGCCACCAATTACCAGACCAATAGTGGGCAGTACAGCCAAAGAGGCCAGCGCCGGGGCAAAGGAAGAGGTCGGGGGTCCACCCCCAGAGGCTCCCAAGTCCCCAACAACACCAAGTGACGCGAAGATTCACATCCCCTCCCATGCAGCACCGGTCGGGGGCCAGATAACATCCTTTCTTCCAGCATGGGAGGGTATAACGTCAGACCGCTGGGTACTTTCCACCGTAGCCCACGGATACTGCATCGAATTCAACAGTTCCCCAGCACACAAACCCCCGAGGGGACGACGCATGACACCGGAACATCTTGCCGTCCTTCTCCAAGAAGTACAACAACTGCTGAAAAAAGGAGCCATAGAGGTCGTGCCTCTATCTCAGGTAACGGAAGGTATTTATTCAGTATACTTCCTTGTACCCAAAAAGGATCTAACCATGCGCCCTGTATTAGATCTGCGCCCAGCGAACAAGTTTATCAAACCCCAATAGTTTCGTATGGTGACCTTACAGGAAGTGATCCCACTGCTATCACAGGGAGATTACATGACAACATTGGACATGAAAGATGCATATTTTCATATTTTAATGTTGCCAGCGCACAGAAAATACCTCAGGTTCATGATAGAGGGCAAACACTACCAGTTCAGAGTGCTACCCTTCGGCATAGCATCAGCACCAAGGGTATTCACGAAGGTGCTGGCAGTGGCAGCGGCCCACCTGCGCAAGTTGTCCATCCCAGTTTACCCTTACCTCGACAACTGGCTCATAACAGGGGATTCTTACGAAACATGCTTCTCCAATACCCAAAAGACTGTAGACCTTTTGTTCCAGTTGGGCTTCTCCATCAACGAAAAGAAGTCCAGCCTAGACCCCAGCCAAATCAAACAATTCCTAGGGGCTCTAATTCAAACAGAGGACGGCCTCGTCTTCCCCTCCAAAGAGAGGGTCCAAAACATGCTGTTACAGGTCCCTCAATATGTGACCGGTCGAGAGGTGACGGTACGCAAAGCAATGCGCTTGCTAGGCATGATGGCGTCGTGTATTTATTTGGTACCTCACGCGCGCCTGCGCATGCGCCCAATGCAAGAGTGGCTCAACAGCCAGTGGTGTCAGGCCAGCGGACTATGGGACGATCTAGTGGTGGTCTCGCAGGCCTTGGTTCTCTCGCTACTGTGGTGGACAAAGGAAAACCTGGAAAAAGGGAAACCCTTTGCCACACCCGCGGCGGATGCCACTCTAACCACAGACGCATCCCTCACAGGATGGGGGCTCACCTATCCCATCAGACTGCTCACGGAGTGTGGACTCCGAACGTAGCATCCAAACACATAAATCTACTGGAGCTACTAGCTGTGTTCAAGGCGCTAAAGGCCTTCCAGGAACACCTACAAGGTAGAACAGTGATGGTCCTTACAGACAGCACCACAGCCATGTACTACATCAACAAGCAGGGGGGCACCCACTCTCCAGGACTGTCCAAACTGGCCCAAAATATATGGAAGTGGGATCTCAAACAAAACATGTTCCTACTGTCAACATGTACCAGGGGAACTCAATCTGCTGGCAGACAAACTCAGCAGAGATTTCCCCCTGCCCGAAGAGTACGAATGGCGACTACACGAAGACATCGTCTTCAACGTCTTCACACAATGGGGATTCCCAGAAATAGACCTGTTCGCAACCCTGGAGAACTCACAATGCCAAAGTTACGCCTCCAGGTACCCCCAGAACCAATCCAAGGGGAACGGTCTGTCGATACAATGGTCAGGGAAATTTGTTTACGCTTTTCCCCCGACTCCCCTTCTCAACAAGGTGGTGCACAAGATGCACCAGGAACAAGTGACCATGATACTGGTGGCCCCAATGTGGGAATCAGGTCTAGTGTTCAATTCCATTAAAGTCCACCTAGCGGCACTTTCTGCATACACCACTTCCCAACTCAAAGTGTCGTGGTGGAAGATCCCTGTTATAAAGGCCTTCATGGAGGGAGTAAAAAGAATACACCCCCCGATAGCTGACCCAGCTCCCGGATGGGACCTTAACGTGGTACTTACCAGACTCATGGGCTCACCATTCGAGCCCATGCACAAAGCATCTCTTAAACACCTCACTCTTAAGACTGCTTTTCTTATAGCTATCACCTCCATCAGGAGAGTAAGTGAACTACAGGCTCTTTCTGTTCTAGACCCCTTCGTTACAGTTCACAGAGATAAAGTGGTTCTACGCACGCACCCAAGGTTTGCTCCGAAATTCATATCGAAATTCCACGTAAACCAGTCTATAGAACTGCCAACGTTCTTTCAAAATCCTTCCAACTTGGGAGAAAAAACTCTGCACACACTAGGGTCATGTTCTACATGGAAAGAACCAAACCACTGAGGAAGACTAATCAGTTCTTCGTCTCGGTGGCAGCAGGAAGAGAAGGGGATGCAGTTTCAAAGTCCACTATTTCTAGATGGATTGTTCAATGCATCACTCTCTGCTATACTCTTGCTAAGAGAGAACTGCCCTTTAAGCCTAGAGCACATTCTACTCGAGTTCTGTGCACACCTTTACAAAACACTACTGTCTAGATGCACACTCGAGATCTGACTCCCAGGTGGGACAGGCAGTATTAAGACATCTTTTCTCTACTGTTCCTTCTCATAACCCACCGCCAACACCGGGTACTGCTCGCTAGTCTATGCACAGCATGTGATTCTAAGCAGATTAACAAACATCAGAAGACAATGCATTACTTACCGTAAAAGCATTTCTGATGGTTGTATCTGCTTAGATTCACATGCGCCCACCCTTCCTCCCCGCTCGGATGGAAGGAACATAGACTTACTTTTATATCTCTTTCCTGTACTCACTCACGTCTAGAAGGCTCCCTCAGGGCAGAAAAATACAAACAGAGGGACCTCGACGCGTGAGGGATTGTGGGTACAACGCACGTCACTATAGGGATAGTATTTCAGACACGCCTTGTCGACGTCCCTTTTCGACTACGAAAAACAAAATGCAATACTCCGCAGTGACCACTGGATGTCGGACCTATGCACAGCATGTGAATCTAAGCAGATACAACCATCAGAAATGCTTTTACGGTAAGTAATGCATTGTCATATTCTTTTTGATGCAAAGCTTTGGTCAGTGTTTCCTTGTTCCATAGTACTGTAGTCCTATTATGTAAACCCTGAATACTGCTAATCTCCCTCTTGAGATAAGTCTGACTGCTTAGCCACAGCTACCAACTAAATCTTTGTGGTAAAGACTGATACCAAAGGGGATTTATTGCATATACCTGTAGTCTTAATCTTGTGTAGTGCTCCCTAAGGGAACTGCACAGGATTCTGCCTAACACCGGTGACGAAGGCGCCGGGAAGAAAACAGATTCAACCAATGCAGGTTTGGGAAGGCGATTGGCAAACAGGTTGGCCCCACCAGCCCAAGGGAAGAAAGCTCTTGCAGATGAAGATCTTCTCTCGTCGTGTGGAGAAAAGTGGTGAGACGCTGCAGCAGGGCTTTACCGGTGGTTCAGTCGTTGCAGATGTCTTTGGCTTCTCTCCTCTTCGGCAAAAAGATCCCATTCATACAGCCTAGCTGTCACTCACACAGTGGAGTAGTCATCTTGGCGGGAGACCCTCCAGCCTAGCAGGATAGAGTGCGACATGGGTTGCTGAGGCAACCCTGTCCAGGGGTCCTACTCCCCCTCCCACACAATAGACCCACCCCAGACTCAGTGGTGCCGAAAGGAGGGCTTCTCTGCAGAAGCCCGCCAAAAGGACGAACAGAGCGAGTGTGTTGGCAGTGCCGGGAACCCTAGAGGAGCTGCAACTACTGGTCTGTTCTCACTATTCATTGGTGTGGAGGAGGAGCTATTGACAACAAATACACCACTTCCGACGCGGAGCGTGTGTTTACAGTAATTGCAATGTGAAGTAAGTGTGAGGAAGTTCTATATAAACTGAGACCAGTCTATCCTACTTGACACTATACTTCACATTTTAATCTATAGGCATTTAGTTACAAGCGCGGCCTCTGTGACCACAAGTGCCATGAAATCTGGCCTCCCTGCAGCGGAACGAGCTTTGCCACCTACCTCTGCACATCCCAAAACTCGCCTGCATTATAGACGGTGTAAATCTGCACTCGAAACACAGGAAATGTACAATTTGCAGGCCGAACCAACAGCTGATTTACAGCAAACGCAGTCCTTTGCTGAGGATAGCAATACATGTAAGTTTACTGCGAGGAACGTGACCCGTCCTTTGGCCGAAATGGGACTAAGCTCGGAATCGAGTTAGGATCAAATTAATACCCAAATACACCCTAAGAAACACACTTTATAACAATCCACTAAAGTCCAAACCTTGATGGGAACCTACCCAGTTCCTCCTGCCCTGTACGAACAGCCGATCCTGGACTTGCTGGCGGTGGAGAGTCCTGCGGGGTGCAGGCTCGAGGAGGCGGAGGCGTGTTCGGGAGCAGAGGTGGCCGAGGCTTTGTCGATCCTGTTTCCGAGGCCTGCTTCCCCCGGTTTGGTCTCCCCACGGGGTGCTGCTGGTGGGGAGGCGGTTTGTGCGCCTTATCTGTGGCATGGGGGTGGATGTGGGGCGTCCCGCGGGTGAGGTCGGTGCCGAAGGGTTGTCGATGGCGGCCGACCTGGGGGGCTCTGCCGTGCTGTGCGATGTATCGGCAGGGTCACTGGTTAGAGAAGTGGACCCTACGGGGGCTCGGAGCAGCAAGAGGGATTCCCTAAGTGAGACGTTGGGAGTCGTCTCATTCAGGCAAAGGAGCCATAATCCACTCCTGGAACATGAATCGGGACCACAGAAAGTTATTAATGATACAGGGAATAATTTAATAAATAATCGCAACGCGATTCAAGAAATGAAGAATATGGAAAAAGTGATTCCAAATTTAAAGGAAATTGTACGAAATAAGGACAAAAGTGTGGTTATGCATCAATCACCGAATGAAAGGAGTGTCGGTCAACCTGTTGTCATGTATGAACCCTTTAGTGCTTGTAACGGCTCCTCAGAGTTAAAAGATCACTTTTGCCCGTTAAGGGATGCCATTGACAATGGAAATCTACATGAAATCCAGCCAGGAGTAAATCATAGATCCTCATTGGCCGTAGCGGACCAATTGATAATGGATCTATCAACTCTAAATAAGAGATTTACAGCTGGAAAAATTGTCAAGAAACAAAGCTACTGGAAGTGGTGACAAAAGTGAGCTCCACATAACAGAGAATGGGGCTCTAAATCTTAAGAGACACTGATCACCCAAGCGAAAGGACCCATGAAAGATGTATCATCATTATCAGCCAAGAGGAGAAGTGTCCAATTGAGCCCACAATTAGACATTTTAAGCTCACAAAAAAGGCTGAATAAGGTTGGTCAAGAACCGGAGGAGGAAGGGGTTTTTGCCACCTCTGCCGAGATACATCATAGACTACATGATGACTCGGAGTCAACGTCTGATGAATGCTTGTCTGACTCCTCTTTAGTCGAAAGACCCTTTCCAAAAATCAGGAGAGAACGAAATAAAATTTCTACGAAAAATGATACTTATCGATCCAATAAATACATCATTGGAAAAAACTGAGTGCTGAACCAATACCAAAAAATTCACTTGCAATCACCATAGCGACAGCCCCTTTCTCCAAGATGTATGATCAATTTAATGAGAGCTATAGAGAACAAAATACTCTCCTAGCAATGCTAAATACTAAGCTGGCATCAATGGATCTAGAAATGAGAGAAATGAAGTTCCAGGCGTGCAAAGGCATGCTTTCCTTAGAATCTTCAAACTCCATTTTGAAAGAGCATTTACGAGTTTGGTAGAAGAAAAAAGACTGTTGGCGGAAGTTGCCCGTGAGGCTTTACACATTTTTAAACATACTAACTCTAACGGTGATTCCAGAAAGAATACCATTGATAATGAAAAGATGATAGCAGAAGCCTGCTGCTGTCAAAATATGAGACGGGAAAACATGGAGGCAATTGGGCCCAATAGAGAGGCTAAGGCTGCGGCGCTAACTAAAGAGACGTCAGATCAGCCGAGCACCTCCAGAACGATATCGACAGACCTTAAGTCCACAAGTGAAAAAGCACAATCTACAGATCACAGTGCGATCATGAATGATAAAACTGACACAGGACTAAAGAGTCCTACAGTTATCCCCTGAGAGCCGTATACCAATGGTTGAACCAACAGGAAAAATAATAAAACAAATAACGGATAAAGAGACTGCAAAACAGGTTAGAATGTATCCAATGTTTGGAAAGAAAGCACCGTCAGCAGAAAAGGAAGCATCCCAAAAATCAAAACAAGGGAAGTGTATAAAGAAAACTAAAAATATAGTTATTCATGAGAAAATAAATGGAAACGACTCGAGAAAATTTCTTAGAAATTTAAAGATGTTAAAAAATGACAGCTTGCAAACAATATCAGAAAAAGAGAATTCAGCTGATAGAAAAAAACGAGTAGCATCATCATATTTGGCAGAAAGAGAGCCCTCCTACTCTGGATGCTCAGGAAGATTCCTCAACCGACTTATTGGATCTATCAATTTATGAACTAAGTGATGTTGACCAGAGTGATAATGAAGGATGCCAAGAAGTGTGTAAAGATTGGCCGAAGTTACCTAAAGAGTCAAATGTTGAGAAAACCAATGAAAATACGAATTTTAAGGCGATTGAAACCACCGAAAAAGGATACAGGTCGAGAACAGTTGTGATGGCAGAATCTCAAAATAAGGATTGCATAGATAATGGGAATGTAGAAAACAAAGATGCTGGCTGTTTTCTAACACTGGAAGAAAAAAGGACAGCCCTACATAATAACAAAAAAATTTGAAAATCTATGCTACCAAGAGGGAGTTGCTTCTGAAACAAAAGTGGAAGCAAACAAGATGCAAAGAACTCAAATCCCAAGAAGAGTCAATCCCGAAGAGAGTAATGAGTCTGCAAAAACAGTGGCTGAAAGAAAACCAGTACCTCCATCTAATGAGATGAATGAGAATATGAGGCAAAAGGCACGGTTAATCAAGATAACACTTCCATCTGACGAGAAGAAGATTCAGCAAACAAATCCTACACTGTCAAAAAGGATGCCTACTCAAGTTGATGACTGGAGTTGGATTGCAAGTGCCTTAAACTGTAGAAACTCAAGTTAATGTCTAAAGGAGGACCAAAAAGATTTACTGGAAATTGGATCCTGGAACACAAGAGGTTTTCTCCACTTATTCGAGGAACAACCACCGGAATTTACTGAAGCAGAAATATTATGTTTACAAGAAACTTGGCTTTCTGTCCAACCTGTAGTTGATGAGTATGAAATATCAATGAACCTGGCCATAAAACCTGCAAAGGGGCGACCGATGTCTGGACTACTTACTTTAGTGCATAAAAGAAGTGGATTTCGTATAACAGAGACAATAATATCACCTTAGATCATGATCTCAATCCTGGACAGAATTTGTTGTTGAATTAATGAAGATGTGGATATGAATCTAAGGCTATATATAATTAATATATATTGGCAACCAAAGGCTACTGGGACATGGACTTTTGATGATAGTATATGCAATGAAATTGACACATCGTATCAGAAGCTGAAAATCCAAACATAATTATATGTGGAGATTGGATCATTCATTTAATAGCCTTAATCGAGGGAACAGCAGGTTCGGAGAATGGTGCTAAATTAACTATGAAAGTAAAATTAGCAACATATATACAAGAAGAGCTAAATAGTCGAGGCTTCCATCGTCTAAATGGACTTATTCAAGGTGACATCCCACCTAATCCAACTTGGACAAGGAAGAACCAAAGATCGATATTGGACTACATCTTCGTATCAAGTGGTTTATTAGGAAAGATATCATACCTAAAAGTACATACTACTCAAAAAAGTGATCACGATCTTATAAAGTTTGGGATTGGAGACTATCAGAGTCTCAATCAAGGCAGTTATGCGCACGACTTTGTAGTTCCTGGCCGGAACAGGCTCAGGTTAAATTCCGCAAAAATAGTGGAGCTAACAAAAAAAGTTGAGGACAACAGCATAATGAATTACCCACCATTCCTGGAACAATATAAAGAATTGACAACAGGTCATGGGAAAACTAGATACAAACCCTGCCATATCTTTGATCAAGAAATTAGGAAGAAAAAGAGTTGCGACAAAAGATCCGCAAATTAAAAAAAAACAAAGATTTGGGGAATCGGCGAGACGAAATATTTAAATTGAAGAGATTACACAATAATTGGATAAAAAGTCATAAACATATTATGCTGCAGAACGATGCGGAAGTGATGGAACACTGTTTAAGAAACAAAACTACCAGGGAGTACTGGGCTCTAATAAATAACCTGGAAGCCCCACAAAATGCCATAGTCGGCAATATGGTAAGTGAAGTTGCCTGGGTCAAACATTACACAGAATTGTACAAGAGCAAGGGTGAAAGAAAACCGGTGATACTTGATGAAACACAACCATGGGATTTAAGGATTGACGAATCGGACATTCTAGACAACATAAAAAGACTAAGCTCCTCGCAGGTATGTGGACCAGATGGTCTTACAAACCGCATGCTGAAACAAAATCCAGATGAGCGGGCTAGTTTTTGCAGAACTGTCTTTAATATCGTCATTGAAAAAAAACTAAGTCCACTGACTTGGAAGAGCGCCATACTTGTTCCAATCTTCAAAAAAGGTATTCGCTCAGATCCAAAAAATTATTGATCTATCGCACTTCACTATGTTGTTTGTAAGATCTTCGCAACACAACTTGAACAAGAATTGTCATCATGGATTAAAGAGTCAGGAGCATACGACATAAGACAATCGGGGTTCGTGAAAGGTGTCGGATGTAACCTGAATCTATTTATAATCAATGTATTAAAAATGGAGGCGATAAGGAAAAAGGAAACTGTATTTGCAGCGTTTGTCGATCTAGCGCATGCCTTTGATTCAGTGGATCGCAAATTGCTCTGGGAAAAGCTAAAAAAGAAAAACGGCCCAGAGGGTTTGATCCTTGCAATAAAACAGCTGTATACTGACACAAATATTAAAATCCGTTTGGATAGTAATGGCTCACTATCAAGATCTATAACAGAAAGGGGTGTGAAACAGGGCTGCCCTTTAGGTGCAATCCTGTTTAACTTTAACACGGACATAGGAACAACATTCGAGGAAATTGGATCGTACTCGCCCAAAATCAACAACACGGAAATAGAATGGATGATGTATGCAGACGATAATGTGCTGTTGGACCTAACCGAGATTGGCTTACAACGTAAATTAATGGCTTTACAATCATATATCATGGAGAATGGACTGCTGATTATTGGTGCCAAAACTGAGATAATTGAATTAAAGAACTTGCAGGGGCAAAGATCGACAAAAAAAAGTGAACTTTCTAACAGCTTGAAGAAATCCACACAAATAAGATACCTTGGAGCCACGATAAGTGCAAAAATAAATGATGAGCCTATGATGAGAGTTGTGAAGGCAAATGGTAAACAACTGACGGCTCAAGGCTTATTCATTAATAAGAAATATGGTAAATTCAGTCTGAAACCAGTAATTAATTTTTATAAGATGAAAGTTGTACCTTCTTTAATCTATGGTGCAGATACTTCCTTTGGATGTTCTTATAAGGTCTGGGAAACCTGTGAACATCTTTTTTGGACAAAAATACTGCACTTAGGAATAGGAGTTCCAAGAGCCTGCATCAGATACGAGCTAGGTCTAACAATCATCAGAGCGAAAATTATTTGGAACTCGTTATCTTTGTATGGGAAAAAAACAGACCCAAATTGTGCTCCTCAATTTCGAATTCTGAAATCATATCCAGGAATCCCGGATCAATCGATACAAAAGTTGTGGATGGCAAATTGTAAACTGATGCTAGAGACGCTTAATGTTGCAGAAGTGTTCTGGTCAAATCCGAATAAGGTTAAAACAAAACTGTGGCAATGGGACTGGATATTAACCTGCCACCAAAGATTGCAATACAAATGTATGGAATTTGTCCCAACAGAAGCCAAACCATATAACAAATGATCGAGTTACATGGTTAAGTTTCCAAGTAAAACATTTTGTGACGTGTTTATTAGATTCAGGCTTAATCAATTCCAAACGAAAGACATTTTAAGGTACAGAAAGAAAATACCACCTGATGATGGAACATGTAGGTTCTGCAAAAACGATGCTGAAACCCTAAAACATCTGGTCGATTTCTGCCCTGTGCTTCGTGAAAAAAGATTATTGTTCTTCGGAGGTGAAATCAGAAAAAGGAACAACTTGGGATTGTGAAGACTGGTGGGCAGCATTATTTGAAGGATCAAATAATAGACCGACATTTGCCTTGGTTTACTTTCTAGAATACATCAGAAATGCCATATGAATGAAGACGAAAAGCCTTAGGAAAGGAAGATGATGCAATATTGTTTATTGTTCCTTCTGTTTAATGTAAATCTAGTTCTTCATATTCAACTGGATGTTTAGTGATTTTGACAGTTAACCAAGGTAAAGAAGATTTTATATTAGAAGATTTGACATTTGATTTAAATTGAGATTGTGGATTTGATTGCTCTATGATGAGCGGATGGACATCTTTGACGTAATGGTGTATTTCTCGCATTGACTTTCTAAATTTTTAATTTTTTCTGTTTTATACTTCCTTTTTAAAAGTTTGTAATAAACTGTATAAATTCTTTTTAAAAAAGACGAACAAAGGATCCCCGACCTGGGTTAGGAGTTTAGAGAAAGACACGAGAAAGAAGTTATATTAAAGTTCTGGCAAATAAAACCCACCAGAGTCCACTTAATATTAAAATGCACTGGCGGTATGTTAGAGGCTGTCAGAAAAAGTGGTAGCCTCGAACAATGGGAAAATCCCATAGGAAAATATTCACGGTTGAATATTTATGGTAGTAACCACTGCCACCAGCCAGAAACTTTTGAGAGAGAGAGACTGTACGGTGCCCTCTCGAAAATGAAAATAAGGGAAAAACTATTAACCCTTTCCAGTACCTCCCATAGTAAGATGGTTTGTACTGGTTTAGTTCCTAAAAATTGACTAGTAAAGTCAATGGGGACTTTACATGCCCTGGGAGACAGTAGTCAGTCCCAGGGTATGGAGTCTATGTTTGGGGGTCGCTACGACACCCCTGTGTCACTGCACTGAGGGTGCTGTGCAACACATGTGAATAAAGATGGTTCCTATGGGGTTGAGAAAATCCCATAGACATTAAACACAAAAATAGCCCAGAACACACATAGCAAAAATGCCTAAGAGTGGGAAAAAGAGTCTTACTCTTAGCAGGAAAAAAAGAAACAAACCCTTCAAATCCAGCAAAGCTGCTGGGGGACTCTATATGTAAGGGAAATTAGCCATAGAATGAGAATTCTTCCCAACTACCGGCTGAGAGGACTTTGCACTTGCTGGATGTGGATAGAGCGCTGAAGTTCTACATGGACAGCACAAAGAGTTTTCGGAAGACGTCACAGCTGTTTGTGAACTTTGGCCCTGTGAACCAGGGGAAGGCCCTCTCCAAGGCCTCCATTTCCAGGTGGCTCTCCGGCTGCATCACACACTGTCACCGGTTGGCAAACCGACCGTTGCCTGGCCACCCAAGAGCCCCTTTGACCAGAGGGATCGCAGCAACTACGGCGTTCCTGTCTGGTGTGCCCCTGCTGGACATCTGCAGGGCTGCTAAGTTGAGGTCGACTCACACCTAGATTCTACTGCGTAGACTGGGATTCCAGGGAGGAGTCCAGAGTCGGCCAAGCAGTGCTGCGCAACCTGTTCGCTTGAAGGTGAGCCTGGTGAGGAGGTAATAGATGCTTAATGTTGAGTTGTTGAAATGCTTAATGTTGAGCCTTGCCACCTCCGGTGGTTGTGTATGTGTGTACTGCTATGTAGTCTTGTATTCATGAGCATGTGAATCCATGCCAGACCCCATGCTGGAGAAGGAACAAGTTACTTACCTGTAACTGTTGTTCTCCAGCATGGGTGTGGCATGGATTCACATGCTCATGAATATTCCTTGTCGTCAGGCTGGGAATCTATCCTCTGTAAAAGAAAAAATCATTTTCAGTTTAATTTCTGAACTGTCTTCCTCCTAACAACCAATCACTGAGCTCTGGGTCATACTGCCCCCAGCCAATGAGTGTCTTCTACCTACGCTCCTCAGGCAGCCATCTTCAGATTTTTACCGCAAGTTCAAGTGTTGGGAGTCCTCATGCTTTGCTCTTCGAGTATTTTGCTGCGCTTTTTGAGAGTTAAACTCTATTACTCTTACGTCCCATCCCCTTTCCTCCATACTGTATGTGCGTCCCTTCCAAAGGACGGAAGACGGAATCTTTTCACCACAAATAACCTTCTTCCCATTTAAATTTAGAAGCACGCGGGGGTGCGGCCCAGGGAGCATGTGCTCCCCTGACTCCGCCCTCCGGCACCACACCTAAGTCCCCATTGACGCGTTGACAATAGATTTACCATTGCCTAATGACACCAGTTTTATTAGGGGGGAGGTTGGTGGGACGTATGAAGGAAAGGGGACTATGGACTAGGGATGTAACGGTATTACGGTATACCGTTAAAGATACCGTGAACCAATGAATTGAACAATAATAACCGTCACATTGTTTATACCGGTATACCGTTCATACCGTTAAGTGTGCTTTTCAATCTGATTTGGAAAGGCTGCAGTAAGCAAGTGCTGCGCAGTCTTGGCCTTGCACTGTTGGATGTGCCGTCTGCCAAGTAGTTTCAGTTTGAGCAATTTTTAATGCCATTCCAATAACCACACTCCCTGACACATAATCAATATGTTAGCAATAGGAAGAATAAATACAGTGCCAAGGAGGAAAAAGGTTTGCTTTTTTTTTTTTTTTTTTTTATTTACATTTTTTTTAAAGCGCTCACACAGTCCGCAGTCATCGCGGCGCTGTTAAAGAAATTGTTTTTGTTTATTTAGTTGTGTAATTGTTTTTGTCTTAGTTGCCTATTTATAACACGGTTAAACACCCAGAGGTTTCTAAGCACGGACCCAGGGATCGAACCTGTGTTGCTGCTAGTGTCGTTTTGCTTCCAAGGCGCACACGTTGCCGCTGAGCTATCCTCCCGGGACTTTGGGTTGGCGGCTTTGGGGTTTATATATTTATAATGGATAATGTTTTCTAAACATATGACAATGGGGGATTTCCCTGGTTCTATCATTGAATTTACATATAATAAGTCACACTGCGAAATTTACTCATCTCTGTGGGTATTCCCTGCTGCCAAAGGGTAACATGTCCGTGATTACTGAACACCTTTTGGTCTGGAAGTAAACTAAAGGCTGTAACATAAAGAGAGAGTGCGTGTGCATGCGCACAAGCATATACTACCATCAGACTCCATTGATCTGTGGCATGCAGGTTATCAAGATGGCAACATATTCATCTTCACCAGTAGCCAGTGGGGGAGCTAAAAGCCTAAATTTGCTTTGCCAGTCGCAGCAGGCCCCCCCCCTCCTCTTCTCCACACGTGTGTTTGCGTTTGGTGGAAGCAAGGGGTGGCATTTCAGTGGAAAGTATGTTGAAAAGCCCAATTCTGCCCTGAGTGCCTGGTTTTGTTTGTGATGAATAATCTGACAATTTATGACCTTTTAGAAAATATTTAAGATAACTCCACCTGCTATACCGCGATAACCATGATATACCGTTATTTGGCAAGAAGGTTATTGTACCGTCATAAAACTAATACCGTGACACCCCTACTATGGACTAAGAGTACGTTAGTCACTACGGTGAGTAACTTATAATTACTCTTCCGTCCTGCCGCCTTTCCTTTCCTCCATACTGTATTGGCATTTACAACTGATTATAGCCGCAGGGTGGAGA
Source organism: Ambystoma mexicanum (assembly GCF_040938575.1). Lineage (NCBI taxonomy): Eukaryota > Metazoa > Chordata > Amphibia > Caudata > Ambystomatidae > Ambystoma > Ambystoma mexicanum. The sequence continues at coordinate 366,330,513 of NC_090935.1, forward strand.
GGAGACCCTCCTTAAGCAAATACGTTCCTGAGAACCGCCTGTCCGAAAGCCGCGTCCGATCGAGAGCCGGCATCCAAACAATAATGCTTGCAGAAAGCCGAGGGAGAGGCCCAAGTGGCCGACCTGCTGACTTGCCTCGGCTTTCTGCAAGCATTAACGTTACCTGAGCTGCGAACAGTTAGCGGTCAGGGTAAATCATGGTAGTTAGTTGTAAAACCACTGCCACCATCCATTCTGAGAGGAAAGGGTATAATTTGACTGTTACATGAGTATCCAGACGCAGGGGATACTAGGTAACCCCTCCAGCACTCTATAGGAAGATAGGTTGTGCTGGGTGTAGGAAATTAAAGGGCAAATTAGTCAATTTCACTCTACTGCTATGGGAAACAGTAGTTTATCCCAGAGAATGTATTTAAACCTTGGGAAATCTGAAAGACTTCCCAGTGTCACTGCACTGAAGGTGCTTTGGAACACAATCGTAAAAGATGACTATGGAGTTGGTTAGACTCCATAACCAAAAAGAAACACAGTGGGCAAATTCACACAAAAATACATGAGTGGGCAAAAGGGTCTGACTCTCTCTAGGTTTAAAAAAATGGAGTCCACCAAATCCTGCTTTGGGGCGGGGGGGGGCGCGGTCTCTCAGGTAGAGGGAATTAGCACATTTTTCAGAATTCTCCCTAACACGGTGCCAGCGACGGCCAACCCCTGGTGACGGGGGAGCCTCTGGCCAAGAAGAGGAGAGTACACCTCCAGCTCCTTGCCACCCTTCGTCCCCTTTACCTCCTCCCTCCCAGGGATGAGACGACTCCTGACACGACGGGAGCGGATGACTACGGCGGGATAGGGGACCTCTTGTCTCTGCCTCCCAGATCTTCCCCATTGGATGAGATAGCCTTGTTCACTCCATGATCTCCAGAGCTTCGGAACTTTTTCAGCTCACCCCAGAGAAGGAGGGCTTCTTATATCAGCGAGGCAAAGAGAAAGACATCCTCTCGGTCCCACTCCTGGATGACATCTGGGACGAAGGTTTGTCTCTCATAAGGAACCCTTCTAAGGCCCTGGCGAAGAGCGATCGCCTTGAGAATAAGTACAGGGCGCCGGATTCTGCGCCCAAGTGCTTGCGGGCCCAACAGTCTCCAGACACTGGTATCAGCGGCAGCCAAGAAGTCGTCCTCGTGCGCTTCTTCTTCAACCCCAGCCACCGCTCTGGACAGCAAGGGCAGGGAATTAGATGCCATGATTTTAGGGAGAATTCTCATTCGATGGCTAATTTCCCTTACCTAGTGAGTCCCCAGGCAGCTTTGCTGGATTTCTGGAGTTTATTTTTTCCACTTGGTAAGAGTGTGAGCTTTTCCCCCGCTCTTGCCCGTGTTTTGCCGTGTGTATTTCATCTATTTGTGTGATTAGGGACTCTGGAGTACACCACTTCAGTAGCCCCATTCTTGTGTGTGTTACACAGCACCTTTGGTGCAGTGACACAGGGTTGTCTTTTAGACTTCCCACCAACTCCATTTCTCGGGCTGACTACTGTCCCCCAGAAAAGGGTAAAGTTGCCATTAACTTTACATAGTCAACCACAGATCCAGTACACCCCGTCTTACATGGAGTATTGGAAAGGGCTATTTCTTAGCCCCCTTGATCTGGACCTCCTAGCGCCTTGTTTTGCTCTTTTAACAATTAGACTTGGCTGGTGGCAGTGGTAGCTACCCTAACTTTTCTACCGCATTTATACTATATAAACGTGGTACTGTTTTAGGCTATTATATTAGCTTTGAACATAAACCCACTTGACCAAATACTCTTTCTTTTGGCTCAGGTCGGGTTTATTCGCCATTTCCTTTTGTTAAAGTCCTTCTTGTGTTTTACTTTGCGCGGCAAACCAGGTTTTCCTTCTTTGTTCACTGTCTTTTGGCAGGCTTCTGCCAAGAAGCCCTCCTCTAGGCACCTGGGTGTCTAGGTGGGCTGAATGTGAGGGAGGGGTGTAGTCCCCGCCTGCACAGGGTATCCTAGGAAACCCAAGTCGCACTTTGCCATGATTGGCTGAGGTGGTTGTCCGGGCTGGACAACCCCCCTGCTGTGTGATTGACAGCCAGGCTGTGTGAATCGGTGATTTTCTCATAAAAGGCAGGACTCTTGGGCTGGAAGTCGGTCTCGCCACTGGAACTACAAGGAACCGAAGAGAAGCGGAGAAGAAGACGGCTGCTGCAACTACCCCATCCCGGTGAAGCCCTACTGCAGTCCTGAGCGATTACCCTTCGACCAGAGAAGATCCAGTCCGGAGTCGTCTTCCCTTGAGCCTGGTGTGGTCAACCAGCTCATCTTCCACAGCCAGAGGATCCTCTTCATGGTCGGAATCGCTGCACACTGCTGTAGTGGTCCAGATAGCCATCTGAAGAGCCTCTCCTGTTTTAAAGGAGTGCACCTTTTATTCCTCGTCGCTGCTGCTGGCTTCATCCCTGCGTAGTGCAGAACCCTCCAGACTTCCTTCTCGTCACCACGACCGAAGCACCAGGAACCGTGGGACTGCAGGAAACTTCCAGGAACAACTGCCATGGCACCAGCTTCTTCCTTGAATAAGGTACTGTGTTCTGCTTTGAGGAGCTCGGGTGAATCCCTTTTCTCCTCCTCCAAGGCTTGCCCTTGTCTTCCCTCCTTATAACTTTTGCTTCCTCCGTTGACAATATTTAAGTACTCCTGGCAACGTGGAACCTTGAACTGTCCGACTGTGTGATCCTCGACAACAGGAACCCGGTTCCACTTGACACTGGCTCCGGCCTATTGACTCTTATATTTCTGTCAACGAGTGTTCTCTGATTCTGTCTGCCCTGACAAAAGTATTGCCTATGATTTTTGCCCCCAGCGCTCTCTGGTTAACTCGGGTGCTAAGTGCGTTTTTGCCCCGGTAACATTTCTCGCCGCGGATACGCGTACCATTAGTAAGACCGAACCGTCATTACTGTCGAAAAGTGATCGCATATGTATTCCCGGTAGCGTCTTTTGTTTCACTACACCGGTCCGTTAAAACATAGGGTACTTACCTTTGGTTATACTGTACCAAGTGAATTGTTTGTGTGTAGTGTAATTTAAGTGTGGTTTTGAATTAATAGAAGTGTTGTGTTTTATAACAGATGGTTTAAAAATAAATGTACTTATATTTTTTACCTGAAACCTTGGGTCAGTGTTTGCCTGAGTCACAGTAATTGTGGTCCATTTGTGTAATCTCTGCTACTGCTCATATACTCTTGAGATAAGCCTGGTTGCTCCGCTACTGCTACCACTTTAACAGGCTTGACCAAAGGTGAACTGGTATTACCGCTTGTAGTCTTAATTGTGTGTAGTGGTCCCTAAGGGCACTGCACGGGATTCTGCCTAACACCTGGGACGACGGGTCATCTATTCTGCGGCGACTACCATCAAGGTTGCCAACGCCCTTGTCATTGTAGCGCGCTACGACCGGGAGCTGTGGTTCACGATCGCTCCCATCCTGGACTTCCTCCCCGACGACAAGAGGTCAGAAGCTCTGGAAATTCTGCAGGAAGGCGAAGTGGCGTCGGACCACGCCATCACGGTGGCCACGGACACTGCTGACGCGGGGTTCCGCCAAATGGGCAACAGCGTTTGCCTTTGTTGTCGTGGCTGGCTCAGAGCCACCAACTTTCGTCAGGCCTTTCAGTCGAAGGTTTTGGAAAGGCTCTTCGACTGGGACAATTTGTTCTGGAAGGTTGTGGATGAGTCTCTACAAGCCATGGAGACGGCGCAGGCCCTGGGTATTTTCAACGAAGGAGGCCGTCATTTCGGCCGTCAGGCAGCAGTTCCCAAGTTTCGTCCAAGGGTTACGGTGGGGCCTCTGCTGCTTACCACAAACCCTCCCGCTCTTCAGCCCAGGAAAACAGGGGCCGCTGCAAGGCTGTCGGAGGACGACGTTGTCGCCAGAGTGCCCAAGGCGGCACTTTGACATCCAAGCAGGATTGAACCGACCATGGTGTCGGGTCCCCATCTGTGCAACCAGGTGGGATGTCAGCTGGCAAACCTCGTCCGCGTGTGGGAGACTATCTCCACCGACCGTTGGGTTCTGGATGCTCTCGCCCACAGACACACCTTAGCATTTCAACGGAAGTGTCCACTAATACCACTGGTGGCCCGGCAGGAAAATGATTTCCCTCAGCTGCTGCTGGAGGTGCAGGCCATGTTAAGAAAAGCACGATAGAGCTCGTCCCAAAGAGGCTCCGGAGGGTACTCCATGTACTTCCTTGTGAAAAAGAAGGCCAGAGGCTGGAGGCCCATTCTGGACCTCCGTCGACTAAACAAGTACAAGGCTCTTTGCTTCTGATTGAAGTCTGCACCATGGGTTTTCACCAAGTGCCTGGCGCCAGTGGCGGCGCAGCTTTGACTGCACGGGATTCACATCTACCCTTATCTGGACAACTGGCTCATCCGGGCAAGTTCAAAGGACATTGCCGTCGACCACACGGCGAGGACCGTTCGCCTACTGACGGATCTGGGGTTCTCGGTGAACTATGCAAAGTCCTGCTTGACTCCATTGCAGGACGCGCTGTTTCTGGGATCCCGGCTCAACAGTGTCGTGCCTGGCGTCTCCGTCGGAGGAGAGGATAGCGGCCATCTTGGGAAGGGTGCAACAGCTTTTGGCACTGAAAGTTGCCACAGTGAGCACAATCAGTCTCTGCTCAGCATGTCGTCCTGCATCTACCTCTTCTGACTTTGCAGGCTACGGATGCGTCCGCTACAGGAGTTCCTCGACGACTGTTCGATACAAGTGTCTGTAAGCTTCGAGGACAAGAACACGCTCGACGAGAGCTTCCGTCGAGCGATAAGGTGGTGGGGAGTTTGCGCGCATCTGTTTGGAGGTGCGGATTTCCAGATCCCACCCCACCAGGAGACGGTCACGACGGACGCCTCCCTGGAAGGATGGGGAGCTCGCACCGGAAGTCTTCGCGAAAGATGCCTGTGGCTATCGGAGGAGAAAACGTTGCACATCAACATATTGGAGCTGCGTGCAGTGTTTTGGGCCCTCAAGTCTTTCCTTCCGTCCCTCAAGGGCAAGGTGGTGTGGGTTTCTCAGCAGAGAGCTGCGCTCTTGCCCCGAGTAGTAGTTTCGTTAGGACCAAGTGAATCACCTGTTCCGCAGATGGGGCTATCCCCAGATTGATCTATTTGCAACAGCGACAAACACCAAGTGCCGGCGGTTCGCCATCAGGTTTCCCCAGCCGGGGAGCATGGGGGACGCATTCTCATTACCCTGGGACGGCCTGTTTCTGTATGTGTTCCCTCCGTTGCCGTTGCTTCTTTAAGTAGTCCATCAACTCAGACGGTCCCGGTGCAGGATGATCCTTGTCGCACCAGCGTGGCCGAGGCAGATCTGGTACCCGGACCTTCTCGACATGTCCGCGTTCCCTCCAGTCAATCTTCCGGCGGTCGCAGACCTTCTCGCCAGGGAAGGAGGAGCACTACTGCACCACGACACAGGATCGCTGAACCTGAAGGCCTAGCTCCTGCAGCGTTAAGAGTTTGCGGTCTACGATCTCGCAGCGGACTGCAAGGAGGTGCATGCCAAGGTCAGCATCGTCTCCTCTTAAATGCTACGGACATAAATGGAAGAGGTTCGCCGTTTGGTGCCGTGCGCAGAAGATCAACCCTCTACGAGTCATGGCCCTGCAAGTGCTGCCGTATCTGCTGTCGTTGGCCAAAGCAGGACTGGCACATGCCTCCATCAAAGTTGATCTGGCGGCTATCTCCCGCTACACCAGATATCCAGGATGGTCGTCGTTCTGATCACACCGTCTGGTTGAGGAGTTTGTCAAGTGACTATTCCGTTCATTCTCGCCGGCCCCGGCATGGGAGCTCAATTTGCTACTGACTAGGCTCATGGGACCCCTGTTCCAGCCTATGCATTCTGCTCCACTCAAGTTTCTATTGTGGAAGACGACTTTTCTCGTGGCCATCACCTCTGCATGATGAGTGGGTGAGATCCAGGCCCTATCCTGTAAGCCACCTTACTTGACTTTCCACGAGACGAGGTTGGTGCTGCGGACGCACCCTTCCTTCATGCCCAAGGTGCTGTCGGACTTTTATCTAAACAAGCCCTTGGTGTTACCTGTGTTTTTTACGACACCTTTGTCGCCGGCTGAAAGGAATTTGAACTCGCTGGGTGTGGCTAGAGTGCTGACGTTTTATGTGGCCCGCATGAAGAGTTTCCGGAAAACTTGTCTGCTTTTTGTGAACTTTGATCCTGTGAACCATGGGAAGGCCCTGTCCAAGTCTTCCATTTCCACGTGGCTCTCAGGCTGTATCACCCACTGTCACTGGTTGGCCAACTGACCGCTGCCTGGCTGTCCGAGAGCGCATTCCACCAGAGCGATCGCTGCTACAACGGCGTTCCTGTCTGGTGTGCCCCTGCTGGACATCTGCAGGGCTGCTACGCGGAGGTTGACGCACACCTTCACGAAATACTACTGCGTTGACGGGGATTCAAGGGAGGAGTCCAGAGTCGGCCAAGCAGTGCTGTGCACCCTGTTCGCGTGATGGTGAACCTGGTGAGGAGGTAAGAGATTGCTTCTGTTGAGCCTCGCCACCTCCCGTGGTTGTGCATGTGTGTACTGCTATGTATTCTTTATTCAGGAGCATGTGACTCCATGCCAGACCCCATGCTGAAGAAGAAACTACGTTACTTACCTGTAACTGTTGTTCTCCAGCATGGGTCTGGCATGGATTCACATGCGAACCCTCCCGCCTACTCCTTTGTGGCTCTTCTCTTGGTCCTACTGCCACTTTACATGCTACCAAATCTGAAGATGGCTGCCTGAGGAGGGGCTTAGTTGGAGGGCATTAATTGGTTGGGGGCAGTATGACACGGAGCTCAATGATTGGTTGTTAGGAGAAAGACAGTTTAGAAATTAAACTGATTTTTTCTTTTACCTAGGATTCCCAGCCTGACGACTGGGAATATTCGTGAGCATGTGAATCCATGCCAGACCCATGCTGGAGAAAAATAGTTATTGGTAAATAACTTGTTCCTTATTCATTGTACTTTCTCGTGCCCAAAAAAGACCTAACAGTGCGCCCTGTCCTAGAACTGCGCTCTGCAAACACTGATGTCAAGCCACACAAGTTCTACATGACAATGCTACAGGAAGTAATCTCTCTGCTGAAACGGGAACTACATGCCAACCTTGAATATGAAAGATGCATACTTTAATGTTTCAATGTTCGTAGTGCACAGAAGATTCTTGCACTTCAAAATAGCGAACCAACGCTACCAATTCAAGGTGCTACCTTACAGCATAGCCTCCGCTGCAAGGGTCTTCAACAAAGTACTACCGGTTGTGGCAGCGCGTCTACACTGGGAATCAATCCCAGTGTGCCCTTATCTTGACGATTGCCTCAGAACTGGGCAATACCCCCACCCCCGCCCAAAAATTCTCAAAATACCTAGAGTACAATCAACCTCAGTATCTAGCCGGTTGCCAAATAACCAAACGCAAAGCAATGCACTTGCTCGAGAAGATGGCTTCATGCATTAACATGGTTCCGCACGGATGGCTGAACGTGTGCCCAATGCAAGAGTGGTTTGTTTATTATTTATAATGCGCGAGCGTACCCGAGGGTATCAGGGCGCAGCCTTTACAAGGATTTGCGAAGCTTGGTTACAGAAGTCATAGGGTATACAAAGAGACAGTAAGGTACACCGATATTATATACATATCAACAAAGAGGTACATGGATATTATATACACAAACAAGTGGGCACGTGGTTACATTGTGTGCGGGTAGCATGAAAAGGGGACAGCCTAGCACTGGAGTATCTTTGACGGCCTACGTTTTCAGCCATGAAACTACCTTGGATCGGAAGTTCTGGTAGGGCAGGTCCACTCTGAGATTGGGTGGTAAGGAGTTCCACAGTTTGGCTGCTTTCACTGGGAAGCTGTTGCCTCCTATGGTGGCACATTTAAAGTTAGGGACAGAGAGGCAGTCTTTGTAGGCAGTTCTGGTGGTTCTCAGGGAGGACTCTCTATGGAATCTACTGATCAGGTAAGTAGGGGCAGCGTTATTCAGGGATTTGTGAGTGAGCGATGCAGTTTTTAAGAGAATTTTGTCGCTGATGGAGAGCCAGTTCTGTTTAAGTCCTGAGATGTGCTCTCTTCTGGAGATGCCCAAGGCCGCTCTGAGAGCATTATTCTGAAGAGTTTGTAGTTTGCTAGTGGTGGCCTTGGAGGATCCCAGATAGAGGGCGTTACCAGGCGGGACAGTATAAGGGCTCTAGCGAGGGTAAGGCAACTAGTGTCAGACAGAAATGGTTTCGCTGAGCGGATTAATTTACACGTATAAGCCGTGGAGGAAGCCAAGGGGCTCACCTGTCTTTTGAAGGAGAAATTAGAGTCCAGGTAAAAGCCCAAAGTTTTGACCTCTTGTCCAACCTTGATGTTGTTACCATCAATCATGAACGAGTTGTAGGCAGGGCCAAGTTTTTTTAAACTGGACGCAGTGCCTAGGATGACGAGTTCCGTTTTATCATCATTCAGGCATAGTCCATGTATGGCCATCCATGCCTGGATGATGATGTACACCCTATTTAGCAAGGCCAAATCCTTTCCATAATCTCCAGAAAGCGGAAGGAGGATCTAGGTATCATCTGCATAGTTAGTGTAGGTGATACCGAGATGATCCAAATCATCGAAAAGGGGCTTGATAAATATGTTGTACAATGTGGGGAAGACGGTTACCAGTCATTTGGTCGACAACCAAATGGTCGAATGACCATTTGGTCGAATTTTTTTTTTATTTTTTTTTTACATTTTATTTGGGGGGGGGGGTACCCCTCAACCCCCCTTTTTATATATTATTTTTTTTAACCAAACAAAACGGAAAAAATATATAAATAAATTTAAAAAAAATCGACCATTTTTTTTTTTCGACCAAATGGTCATTCGATCTATTTTTTTCGACCAAATGAGCGGACACCGGGAAGACACAGGAGCCCTGTGGGACACCACAAGTGATGGGTATGGGGTCTGCCGCCGCAGTAGGTGAGAAGACCCTCATGGTCCTACCGTTGAGAAAAGAGGTAATCCAGGTGATGGCCTCAGCAGAGAAATGAGCTGATGTGTGGAGATGTGTGCATAGGACAGAATGATCGACCAGGTCGAAAGCTGCAGACAGATCGAGAAGGAGGAGTAGGGCAACTTGACCGTTGTCTCTGAGTGTATCGATCTGAGCTTTCAAGTCAATGAGAGCAGTTTTGGTCCCATGTTGAGGGCGGATCCCTGATTGTCTGGAACCTAGTCGATGGTGGTCTTCCAGGTACTTCTGAATTTGTACATAGGCGACCTTGTCCAGGATTTTTAGTAGAAAGGGAGCGGTTGTTATGGGTCTGTAATTTGTGGGTGTGGCTGGGTCAAGTGTGGGTTTTTTTTTTAATAGTGGAAGTACCCAGGATTGTTTCAGACTGGTGGGGATGGAGCCAGAGGTGAAGGAGGCATTAATCAGTTTTGTGATGAAGGGGGAGAGGTCACGGGCAGCATCCTTAATGAGCTGTGCTGGGCACAGGTCTCCCTGACAGTTGGAGGGTTTCAGAGACAGGATGATTTTTTCTACTTCAAGAATCTTGACTTTAGAGAAGTTGAAGCGAGTGAGATCTGTAAGCATGGGCTTATCTGGTGTTTTTGAGGGGAGAGTGTCATTGAGGGATACTTTTTTACGGGCGATTTTACTTTGGAGGGTCGCAATTTTGTTTGCTTGGGCGCTTTGGATTTCTGAGCACCAGTTTTTGTCTTTGGTACAGGTGTCAGGAGGTACTATGGCAGGTTTCTACTTCTTTAAGGATGGAGAATAATTCCTTCATGTTTGATTTCGCAAGGGATATATATGCGAGTGTCATAGGAGGTTCGTTTAGCCAGGTAGATTTCTTTTTTGTAAAGTGTAGCTAGTTTGGAGAGTTTGAGTTTATTTGCGGCTGAGGGGGGATTTTTTCCAAGTGGCCTCACAGTTCCTTTTTTGCTGCCTTAAATTTTTGAGGAATGGTGTGTACCATTTGTTTAGGTGCGTATTCGGTTTGCTTGGTCTCAGTTTAAGGGGGGCAATTAGGTCCAGTGAGGTGGCCATGATCTTATTATATTCTTCAACCAGGGTCTCTGGGTCCAGGTTGTCTGGGAGTGTGTTGAGTGTTGGGAGTAGGTTTCGGGATGAGTCTTTCAGCTGTCATATTCTTGTTTCTTGTGAGGGTGGGCGGGGCCCTGGTAATGGGTGGGGGGTCTGTCAGTAGAGAGCAGGAATGAGATCAGGTGGTGGTCAGTCCAGGCTAGTGGTGAGATATTTGTAATGTTCGCTAGACAGTTGTAATCGGCCACCCAATCGAGTGTTCTACCTTTGGAGTGTGTAGGTGACCTACTACTTTGCGCGAAACCTAGTTCCGAGAGAGTGTTGACTATAGTGCTGGCGGAATGGTCTTCGGGATCATTGTAACCCATATTAAAGTCACCCAGGGTGAGAACTTGGGTAGAGCTTGTAAGGTTGCTGGAGAGGATAGTGTTAATATCTTCATCAAAGGTGCCAATGGGGCCTGGCAGGCGGTAGATCAAATGGATGTTGAGAGTTTGGGTGTTGGTAAGTGGGACTTTAACAGAGAGTGTTTCGCAAGATAGGACATTGGTAGGTGTTGCTAGTCTCATGGTGAGACTACATTTGTGAATGATGGCAACACCTCCTCTGGAATTGGGACGGTCTTGTCTCAGAATAGAGTAATTATCTGGGACTGCCAACATAAGCATGGGACCTGTTGCTGGGTGTAGCCAGGTCTCAGTAATGGCAAGGAGGTCAAGGTTTTCTTTGAGGATCAAGTTGGCGATTTCTGTAGCGTGAGCTACTAATGATCTGGCGTTGATCAAGGCTCCCTTTATTTTGGGGCTGGTTGTATTTTTAACAGTAGTAGTGTGGCACATGTCCTGTGTTGAAACAGGGGTAGCCTGGGTAGGGGAGCTGAGTGAAGGTCTAGGTTTGGAGTTTTGGGGCAGGTTGGATTTTTTAGTAGAACTACTAGGTAGAGTTTTGGAGTTGTGAGGTAGGCAGTGAGCGGGCGAGGGGCTCATAGATTTTGGCTAATATGGCTCGAAGTCCTAGGTTCCTGTCGATAGTAGAACGTGGGAGACTGGTAAATTGCAGTGGTTGATGGTCATTTATATCTGGGTATGAGGTCTTGGTATTAGGCATAGCTGAATATAGCAGTTTGGTAACTGAGATAGCTGAGGAGCCATGCTAAGCCGTAATACAGTGTTGAAAAGGATCAAGATGCAGGTAAGCAAATTGGTAATTAATGGACACATGCTCGGTGGTAGTGGCAAAAGTGTTGGGTGACCAGCAAGTTGGCTTGGTTAACACCGGTTAGACCGATGTACGTTGGTATGACACCTCGGTTGGAATAACACAATAGGCTAAGATACATTAAGGTAACACCTGAGTAGAGCTGAACGTCTTAGCTACGAGGCATTGAGAAGCACCTATAATGTTGCTAACTGGTAACGCCTAGATTTGAGATAGAACAGTATGGCTAGAGGCAAAGAATAACACCTAGATTTGACATCAAACAGTGTAAAGCAATATGGCTAGAGGCAATGAGTAACACCTAGATTTGACATCAGACAATGTGGCAGAGATGCGCAGGTAACACGATTTAAGATAATGGGGCAGCACCTAGAATCAGATGATACACAAGCTAAAATGCAATAGGGCAGCACCTAGATTCAGAATAGTACATTTAGCTAAAATGCAATGTGGCATTTACATGTACATTTCAGGCATGGCAAAGCATAGGTAAAGCATGTGACAGATAAGCAGTGTAAAAGTTCATTATGAGGAGTAAGCGTCAGTGCTGGTGTGCTGCAGACTGTGTCTGAGCTGTAGCTGGTGGCAAAGTGTTCTCAGGCAAGTGGTCAGTGGAAGGATCTAGTGGTTGTTTTGCTAACCCTAGTTCAAGCGCTACGCTGGAGGACAAAGGAGAACCTGTTAAAGAGAAAACCCTTTCGCAACCCTACAGTGCAAGCAGTTGTCACAACGGACACTTCACTCACCGGGTGAGGAGTCTGTTACCTTCACCACACAGCGCACGGCCTGTGGACACAGACCACAGCCCAAAATCTCATAAACCTGTTGAAACTGCTGTTAGGCAGAATTATATGCAGTACCCTTTGGGAACACCACACACAATTAAAACTAAGTGCCAGTACAAATTCACCTTTGGTACAAGCCTGTACTACACAGTAAAGTGGTGGTGATGGCTGAGCAACCATACTTAACTCAAGAGCAAGTGAAACAGTATCAAATAGTTACACAAAGGACAGCAAATTACTATGATTCAAGCAAACACTGACTCAAGGGTTCCAAGTAAAAGAATATACATTTATTTACTCATCAGTTATATAACATTTCACTAAGGTAAAGCAGTTTAAAAAAAAATCACACTCTTAATACACCACACCACTCCCAATAGGTTCCAAACAAGTTAAGCTCACAAAATGAAGTGGGAGCAAAATGGCACTCCAGCAATTTAAAAGGGAGGGGAAGACAAAGTTAATAGAAATTGAACCACACCAACAGGTAAGTACTTAGGCAATTTGAGCAAGAGGAACTACAGTGATGGAATCGGGGGAAAAAAGGCTTGGGGCCAAAGTCAATAGGTCAAAAGTCTTTTGCTCAAGACCACACGGTTCAGGGTAGTTCACAGTAAAGTTTGTGCCACTGGTTTCGGACGAGGTTGGTTGGCAGAAAAGTTAGTTCAAAGAGAAGAGAAGGACAAGCCCTCGGATTAGAGAAAGATTTCAAATACTTTTACCGCGGCTGAACAAAACAAACCGGATTTGCACAGCACCTTAAAACAAAGAGGGAGCTGTAGCTGAGGCGGACGTTCCTGGTAGTTCCTGCAGGCTCACTGTTCCTGAAGCGACTGTCGGGCTGACAAGAAGTAGGAAGACTGGAGGGTCCTGCACTAACCAGGGAAAAAACCAACAGCAGAGCAAAGCAATGAATAAAAGGTGCGCTCCTTAAAACCTAAGCAGGGTCCGACCTTCCTGGCTATCCGGCCCACTGTAGCTCTGTACAGCGAATTCGACCAGAGGAGGGATCCTGGTTTGAAGTTTGGGCCAACTGGTTTGTCCCACCAGCTCAACGGAAGAAGATTCCTTGCGGATCTTCTGTCGTCAGATTCTGAAGACTCGGACCTGCAGAGGGGCTTCACTATGCAGTTCAGTCGTCGTAGGGGTCCTCTTCCATCAGCTCCTCGTTGGTTCTTTCGTGCAATGGTGACACTGCCTTTCCAGTCCCAGAGACCTGCTTTTTATGCAGTTTTCCCCCATTCACACAGCCTGACTGTGAACCATACAGCAGGGTGGCTGACCTGGCAAGGACAGTCACCCAGCCAATCAAACAGGAGTGCAACTTGGGTTACCAAGGGAATCCATGTCAGGGGTCCTTAAACCCCTCCCTCACCTCCTGCCTACTCAGACTTTCAGGCACCTTAAGGAGGGCTCCGAAAAAGACGGCGAACAAAGGGACCAAACCTGGTTTGGCGCGCAAAGTAAAACACGAGAAAGACTTTTACAAAAAGAAATGGCGAATAAATCCAGCCGGAGCCAAAATAAAATATATTTGGTCAAGCAGGTTTATGTTGGAGGCTAATAAAGTAGCCTAAAACAATACCATGGTTATTTAAGATAACCACGATATAAAAAATAGGGTAGTTACCACTGCCACCAGCCAAGTCTTGATGAAAAGGGAGCGAAACTGTGCTCCAAGAGAAACAGACCAAAGGAGGTAAGAATTAACCCTTTCCAATACTCCATGTAAGATGGGATGTACTGGGTCTGTAGTTTAAAGAGACTACATAAAGTTAATGGCAACTGTACATGTTTCTGGGAGAGAGTAGTCAGTCCCAGAAAAATGGAGTCAGTGGGAAGTCTAAAAGACGACCCTGTGTCACTGCACTGAATGTGCTGTGTAACACACCAAAAAATGATGCTCATGGATTTGGTGAGGCTCCAGAGCCCAAGATCACACAAATGGTAAAAACACACAGAGCAAAACACATGGAAGAGTGGCAAAAAGGCTCACACTCTTACCAGGTGAAAAATATAAACCCTAGAAATCCAGCATTACCATTAGCCATTTTGGAGAATTCTCCCTAACTACTGCTAGCAGTACTCAAGGCCGTACAAGCTTTCCAGGTGCATCTGTCATATCAGACGATACAAGTCCTCACGGACAGCACCACTGCCATGTTTTACATAAACAAGCTTGGGGGCACACCCTCCAAGTTGGTCCAGGCTAGCACAAAAAAAAGTGGAAGTGGTCACTCAAGCGGGGCATGTTCCTAACGTCGCAACATGCTCCAGAGGAACTAAATTCCCTGGCAGACTCATTAAGCAGAGATCCTCTACCTGAAGAGCATGAGTGGCAGCTTGACAGAATCATCTTAAACAATAACTTCTCCCTATGGGGTTATCCCCCTTTAGACTTGTTCGCCACAAACCAAACACGTAATGCCCAGACTTTGCATCCAGGTTTCCCCAACATGGGTGCAAGGGGAATGCCCTGTGGGTGAAATGGTCACAATTGCCTTCACTTTTCCCCCAAAACCGCTACTGAGCAGGTTGGTGAATAAAATTCACCAGGAACAAGCAACACTAATCCTAGTTGCTCCTATGTGGACGAACAACCTTGGTTTCCACATCTGCGCAAACTGGCGATGTGCGATCCAATCAAACTCCCCTGCCCCTACAACATGCTCTCACAGCACGGGGGGGGAGGGGTGACACAACGTTCCACCCACACCCTCAATCTATGAATTTAGCATCCTGGCTCCTGAAGTAATAGAATTTGGCCCATTTAAGACTACCTCAAAGGTGTATGGAAATCCTCAAGGAGGCACGAAAACCAAACTCCCAGACACTGTTACTTTAACAAATGGAAAAGATTTGTAATATGGAGGCAGCCAAAAAATGTAAACCCAATCAAATGTACTCAATCACACATTCCTCATTACGTGCTCCACTTACTAGACTCTGGGTTCACCTACCGGCTCTATCTGCGTACACCCGTTCTCAAAGCAACGTGTACTGGTGGAAAGTCCCTGTCATTAAAGCATTCATGGAAGGAGTAAGAAGACCTTACCCTCCCAATTCAAACTAGCCTCCAGGGTGGGACCTAAATGTGGCACTTGCTAAGCTCATTGGACCCCCCTTTGAGCCTATGCATAAATCCAGCCTTAAATACCTTCTATACAAGACAGCTTTTCTGGTGGCTATCACCTCCATAAGCAGAGTCAGTGAACTACAAGCTCTCAGTGCAAGATCCTTTCTTTGTTATCCACAAAGACAAGCTGTTACTAAGAACACACCCTAAGTTTTCACCTAAGTTCCATGTGAACCAGTCCATTGAACTACCAACTTCCTTTCAAAACCCTTCAAGCTCAGCTGAAAAAATACTCCATAGACTAGATGTAAGGAGGGCGGCCCTTTACTATGTAAACAAAACCGCTACGAGAAACAGACCAACTGTCTCAATGACACCTTGCAGGGAAGGCGACCACGTTTCAAAAAATGACATCTCCAGATGCATAGTGAAATGCATACAGCTCTGCTGCTCTCTATCAAACAAGACTCTGCCTTTCACACCAAGAGCTCACTCTACCAGGGGTACAGGAGCTACGTTGGCCTTTATTGTAAATGTCCCACTGGACGCCATTTGCAAAGCAGTTACATGAAGCTCTCTTCATATCTTTACTCCGCACTACTGCATTGACACACATTCTATAGCAAATTCGCAGGTGAGACAAGCAGTGCTAAAAACCTCTATTTGCCGGTGTACCTTCTCACAACCCACCACCTTCTCCAGAAACTGCTCACTAATCTATGTATTGCATGTGATCTAAGCAGATCCACAAGCCTTAGAAGGGATACATTACTCAACGTAATCGTATTTCTGATGCTTGTAGCTGCTTAAATTCACATGCGCTTACCCTTCCTCCTCTGTGGAGTAGAAGGTGCATAGTTGTTTTCTGGATGTATATACTCACTTCTGCTTTATTACATCTGTACTCGCACTACACTTCATGCTACCTCATGTCAGAAACAAAACAATCTGAGGGACCTCGACTCCTGAAGAACCATGGGTACAGTGGACGTCACACTTGGTATAGTATTACTGGCACGCCCTGTCGACATCTCTTTTTGAGTTTCGAAAACAAAATATGTAATACTCTGCGGCTTCCACAAGATTTCGGCCTATGCCATCATGTGAATTCAAGCCGATACAAGCATCAGAAATACGATTACGGTGAGTAACGTATCCCACATTCAAACACCATGACAGCTATTGTTGGTTTAAAAGAGTTGGAAAAAAACTTTCACGTGAAACTGGATAGTCCGCAAGTCACACATTCCACAACGCCATCTAGTAGCCATCACTGGATGTTAACCTCAAGCAATGTTTTCTCCAGAAGATTGTCTTCGTCTTGGAGGAGCCTTGCAAAATCGTCTATCTTGGGTTAATTAAGCTACGTATAAAGTAGCACTGCCCTCTAACACAAAGACCATTTCCTGGAGAAAAGGTTTGCATTTTGCCTAATTGGCATACCCAAATGCCTTGCTGTTGTGGCTCAGAGTTGGAGGTGAACTTCCAGCAATGGCTACTTGTTGGCATTGTGGAATGTGCGAGTTGGCTCAAATGGCCTATCCTAGATATATATATATTGTGTTCTGCAATCCTGCCTATAATTAGAGCTATGAATTTAATGCGGATACCCGTTATGGACAAATTGCATTAAATGTTACGTTTCTATCTACGCTGCAAGGTGACAGACATGCAGTGACGTTTGAAATAGTTTTAGCACTCATTTTATTTTACTCCATAGTTTTCTCGGAAATTCTACATAGCCCAATGGTTTCGTGATACAACAATGGAAACTGAAAAAGCAATGAAAACACAGAAGGAAGAGGAATCTTCTGAGGGAGCACATCATACTAAGGAGATTGAATCAACAGGTGAAATTATGCAGCGAGCTGAGAGTCGCAAAAAATTTCTCCGCAACATAATTCAAACGGCACCATCTCAGTTCAGCACATTAAAGTGAGCATCACCTTTTTATTCAGTTTTAAATTGGAGATAGATTAATTTAGTAATGTATTTATCAACATTTTTGACTTGACTTTGTTACAGGATGAACTCTGATACTGTGGACTACGACGATGCCTGCTTGATTGTGCGATATTTGGCCTCTATGAGACCGTTTGCTCAGAGCTTCGATATTTATTTGACGCAGGTAATTTCCTAATGTATAGTGAAATATGAAATGTTAGCCGTTTTTCATCAAATGCATTTTAAAAATTGGGCAATTATATTTCTACCTAGTGAATGACCACATGTACATTGCTTAGTTGTGCATGTCCTTCACTACTCGGTTCGTTAATGTTCATACACTATGAATATTTAGGCCTGATTTCGGGACCTTGAAGACATTTCAATAAATTGAAAACTAATTTCTTCTTTTAAAGTAGACAAATCCCTATTCAGCGTTTGTTTTTGTCTTTTTTTCTTTAAAAAGAAGCAAGCAATGCTTTTCCAAAAAAGTACAGCAGTTTTATTTCACTACCGTTTTCATCCTTGATTGGAAAAAAACAAGGAAACCGATAAAGCATGTAGTGTAAACTATGAAAAAGACCATCTAGCTTCTCGAGCATCATGTGATGAAAAGCAGTGATGATTAGTTCATTTTTGCAGTCTTTAAGCTAAGATGAACACATGCAAAGCTTGTCTTCCCCCCACACATCCTTACTGTTAGAAAAATCTGTTGTGCATTTTTAGCTTTGGGAATGTTTTCTGACAGCAGGGAGCCACTGTTGAATAGTGTCTGCTCCACTCCACTCTGTGCTGTTGGCACCTCTGACTCTGGATGTAACAACATGGGTGGCTTATATGTAGATAGGTGCGCCCCATTACCTCAATTCACAGAACACTTCTTATTGGAATTCCACTACTCCAGTAGCTAATTTGGCCTACGTCATTTGTAATGGTTTCCGAAATCAACCCTGGGGACTGGATTTTGGAAGGTTACACTAAGATGGTTAACAAGTGGACACTGAGGACTAGCCAACAACAATCAAGATACGAAACAATCAAAAGATCACTCATGTAGATCTGCACCAGTTGTATTTCAAACACTCAGTGTTTAATCAAAATAAATTAACAGTGTGCCCTTGGATGACGCCTGTTTTGGCGTTCGCCGCCTTGTTCAGATCGGGGCGAGTTACATTAGACAAACTGATACATAAATAATAATAAATCAAACAAAACACATACTCCAACATTAAAAAGTATAATGGTTCATCACATTGGAAAAATAGGTTGTGTCACAGAGATTCAAAGATTGGTATTTGGAAGGATTATTAGGTGGTTGTAGGAGAAACAAAAAAAGGGGAAAAAAGAAAGAAGATAGCTTAGTGTATAGATCAAAAATCCAATCACATTTTTGACATGTTTCACATGTAGATATATGGTGCACAAGCTTATCTGATATAATTAGTGTTTTACACTACACTTCTAGATTCTGTCTCGGTTGGGTGTCTAGTATAGATTCCAAAGCATACGAATACTTCACGACTTGGTTACGTCATTACATATCATATTGTCTGATATTGTATTAATGTGTTATTTTTGTAATAATGGGATGCTTGATAGACTAGTATTAACCTATCTCTCAGAAATTGATTTAGTAGAAAGAGCTCTGCTTACCTATCATCATCTTCTTATGTTCTAGCAAACGGGCATGGATTGAACAGGTTAAATACCTGTGAACAAGTGGTCAAATTGGAAATGATAAGTATTGCTCAGTGCCTACCTGTATCGGGTAAAAGCACATACAAATGTGTCATACCAACATATATTCATTTTGGTGGATAGGTTGATTAATGCAGACATAATGTTTCATTGAGTCCTAGTGCAATCATGGTAATAATGGTCTAAGTAATGCATTACAGGAACAGATACACAGGCTGTGCGCGAACTATGAATCTAGCGCTCTCCCCTCTTAGGGCACGCGCTCCGTGAGAATAGCTGTCTTTCTATTTATCCAGCACGTTTGATGCCCTCAGTTACCCGACCTGATGTTTAGTAATTTTTACAAGAACTAACTTGACAGACGGTCTCTTACCGTAGTTTGGTACGCTTCCAGTCTCTCGCGTTGGCTGTTAGGACGCCGAATGCCGGCACCATTCTGTGTATAATGTTGCTGGTTGCTCAGGTGACAGACACAAGTCCCTTTTTCCTTTCGCGGACGGCATCGAAGGCTATTGCTATTTCAAATCGTAGACACCATCTTTCAGTTGTTCATGATTGTGTGTAAATATATGTGATCTACATTGTCTGTGCCTGGTGTGTATACTGTTTAGTAACTTTAGAGGGATAACGTCATTATCCATTGATCAGGCATGCAATTTAAAAAAACAATAGGAATATTAAGCAGCTGCAAGCTCGCTAACACAAACGGATAATTACATATTGTTATCTGCGAGTATCTAATCTTCTATACATACATTGTAAATAATGTGCGTGCCTATACATACTTTGCCTCATACATCTGCATCTATAATTGATTTTGCATTCAAATTAAAGAGGTGAAACTTAAAACACAACATTATTGCATTTTGCGAGGAAACATCTTGAAATTAGACAAATCCACTAGCTAACTCGATTACAATATGAACAAACATTAGATGCTTGTTTGTCTTTATACACATTGTAAATAATAAGTCTGCCTCATCTATTTACGTCCACAATTACCCTCACATGTACATATTAGATAATAGTAATCCAACCACAAAAGTAATAAAATTTGTGAGGAAAGAAATCTGGTTTGTCCAAAACTGTTGAATTGATGTGGTTAAACTGTAGAAAAGCAAAGTGTCCAATCAAGATAGGGTAGCAGCATGGCAAGGCTAAGTCTCTGTAGGGCTGCGAGAGTGGTCTAGGGCTGCAATGAGTCCCACAGAACACCACCAAAAATTCCATTTGGACAGAGAATACTAAAAATGTTCAATGATATACTCGTTCTTTAAAATATAGAAGTAAAACCTCCAATCAAATATTGCCACGCACTTACTATAAAGCACATTTCTGAGGCGTGTGGGATCTGCTTCGATCACATGCTATGCATAGGCCGACCCCTAGTTGAAGCTGCAGAGTATTAGAGTTGTTGTTTTCGATACTCGAAAAGGGACGTTGACAGGGCATACTTGTAATACTATCCCTAGTGTGACGTCCACTGTACCCGTGGTCCTTCACACGGAAAGGCCCCTCAGATTGTTTTTTTCCTCCATCGACGGACGCTTAATCGCAGAGTTCTTATTTCGGCTAACGCCATAGATTTAAAAATAATTAGTTACTCTTTCTATCCTTTTAGTCACCGACTTTCGACAATATCTCGATGGCGGTGGAAAGGACGAACGTGGAACAAAGACCTTGCTTCGACGCACCTCTTTGGCGTTGGACAGCAGCACCGGGCCTCAGCCCTAACAGTAGGGAGAGTGGGGGAATGGACATTTCTTAGGGCTCACTAAGAGAATGCATATTCCCCTTTACCCTCTCTATTCTCACGTTGCTGTCCTACCTTTAAACCATGGAAAACAAACCATTTAAATTCTACCTAAGTTGCTATAAAAAGTTTCTGTGGAAAGACTAGCACTGTGAGTCCAAGCTTTGCCTTGCACAGGACCATGACGAGGGCCATTGTCGAGCTTGTCAGCTCTTCAAAGCGAAAACGCTCAAGGACCGAAAGACCAAACGTTTGGGCCGCAACGCCATGCAGGCTGAGGCTGCCTTGTACGTGGAGGGGGCATCCAGCGACGGCAGCATCACCGTCATTTCAGACGGCAAAGGTGACTGGGAACCGATCGATTCCCATGTGCTAGACAGGCCGGCGGCACTGTTAGTCATTTGTGTGGTCACAAGCTGATCAGGCCTGCTAGTTGGGAAAGTTTCACAAACTTTCACTGCGAGAGTAGCGTTCTCTCAATCGGGTTGGCACAGTACCTTAATATGAAGAAAAGATGCAGCCGAAGACATTGGTTCCTGGCAGTTCTGGCAGATCTCACTGTTCCTGAGCCTCAGTCGTGGGGACAAGAGGGAGGATGTTGGTGGACTCCTGCACTGCACGGGATCGTTTAAGAAAGCAAACAAAATGGAGTCACTTCAGTTCCAGTAGCTGTAGATTCAAGAACACAAACTGGTGTCCCTCCCCATGGTTAATCCTAACCAGCCTTGAGAATGGTATCCAGGTGTCCTATGAGTTGATTGGTCCCACCAACTTAAAGACAGAAGCCGTCCTTGAAGGAGCTTCTCTGTCGACTGGAGTTTGGCAATTCGGACCTGCAGCAGAGCTTCACTGGGCAAGCCAACGGCCCAGGAGTTGCAGTAGCCGTCCTCTTCCAGCTCGTCTTCGGTTCTTTCGTTCCAGTGGTCGACTCTGCTTTCCAGTCCACAAGACTCGCCTTTTAAACAGTTCTCTCCCTTTCATTCCAGCATAGTTGTCACTCACCCAGCAGGGTGGCTGTCCTTGCCGGACAGTCACCCAGCCAATCACGCCAGAGTGCATTTGAGTCTCCTAGGAGACTAGGCACAGGAAGTTTCGGGCACCTCCCTCACTTCCTGCCCACCCCAGACACTCAGACGTCAAGAGAGGACTTCAGTCCTGAAGCCCGCCAAAGGCACACGAACAAAGGTACCAAACCAGGTCTGGCACGCAGAGACACTCACGAGAAGGACCTTTCCAAGAAGAAATGGCGAAAAAAGAACGGGACCCGTTAAAACAAAGGGGCTTAAGGCGCCATCTTGAAAAACATGACTTCCGTGATTTTTAGCTACCGGTGTTCGCAGCCGGGTAAATCATGGTAGTTTGTTGTAAAACCACTGCCACCAACCTTTTCACTAGGAAAGGGTAGCAGTTGACTGCTACATGAGTGTTTAGACACAGGGATACTATGTATCCCCTCAGCGCTCAATTGTAAAACGGTGTGTGCTGGGTCTAGGATTTTGGAAATACTAGTAAAGTCAATTTCACTTTATATTCTCTGGGAAACAGTAGTTGATCCTAGAGAAGGTATTAAAACCTTTGGGAAGTCTAAAAGACAGCCCTGTGTCACTGCACTGAGGGTGCTGTGTAACACACATGAAAAGATGATGCCTATGGAGTTATCTAAAACTCTATAATCAAAGAACGCAAGTGTAAAACGCACATTAAAATACATGAGAGTGGGAAAAAAGTCTTGCACTCTTTCAGGTAAAAAAAATCAAGTCCTCAAAATCCAGCAACGTTGCTGGGGGTCTCTAAGGTGAAGGGAATTAGCACATTTATGAGAATTCTCCCTAAGCACGTCAAAAAGTTTCACCATTCCCACGAGGAGAAAGGTAGTAATAGACCTCACAAGGTAAAGGGTATAGATTCCCAAGGGGAGGGTACCTTAGTTGCTTTAAAACACAAGCAACCTACTCAAACACCACAGACTCCCAAATCTGTACCATCTTTAACTACCATACCTAGCTCCGCTCAATGGTCCTGTGAGAACATTGCTAGGGTAATGCGCAGAATGACTTTCATGGCAAATTTCTTTGAAAAGAATGCTCAAACCTTACACAGCCTACAGAATACACCAGCCACTACTGCTGCATCCACCTCCCAATCCCCAGCAAAGAGACAACGCCCAGTCACCCTCTTAATCAGTCCCCAGCTAGACCCAGTGCAATATGATCAGTATGATACTAATTCAGACACTCAACAGCAGGAGACTCAAGGGGATGATCGGTATTATGAGGACAATGAGGAGGACGTCTACGTCATGCCCTTTCCCAACCATCTTGATGCACCAGTGGCAGATTCACCAGAGGACAATCAACCCCAGTTAAATGATATGCTCCTAAAAGCAGCTAAGCATTTAAAATCCAAAACCTCATTTGGTGTTACAATGGCATGGCATGACATACACACACCGAATCCTGTGAATTATTGACTATCAAACTTCCCCTCTCTAACTTGCGTACAGTCACAATTCATCTGATATACAGATCCCCGGGACCGATTTGTTCCTTTGCAGAAGATATCATCTCCCTCCTCTCCACTAAGCCATCGTCACAAATCATCTCACTAGGTGACTTCAATCTCGGCCTTAATGACCCTAAAGACCAACATGCTATGGCTCTGGCCAACTAATTGGCCGATTTAGGTCTCACTCGGAGAGCCCTCCTCCCCACACATGAAAAAGGAAGCATCCTAGACTGGGTTGCCGAACTTAACTGTGTAACGAACATAACATCCATCAAACCACTACACTGGTCTGAACACTTCCTACTCTCATTTAATCCTCAAGATTGTACACCTCCCAGTAGAGAAAACCTTATCGCCCCACCTTTGTCGACTAGAAATAAAAAATATTACAGTGGATAATCTCAGACCTTTTCTCCAACCGTTACTCAGTCCTTCACCTGCCAATTCTGATCCGGCTGAACTAGTGGACCTCTATGATAAAACTGTCACTACAGCCCTAGACAGCATCGCACCTCTAAAAATATGCAAAAGTAAAGCCAAAGCGCACCTGAACTCATGGTTCACCCCTTAGCTTAATGCCTTAAGAAATGAAAAGAGGAAGTGTGAAATGACCTGGGAAAATAACCCTTCCATCACCAACAAAGTCATCCTCCAAAAAATCTCTGCCAATTAACGAAGAAATGTTACTAGCTAAACGTGACACATACAACGAAAGGATAGATAAAGCAAGTTTGGGCACAAAAGAACCTTTCACCATTCTAAGAGAATTGAAGTCTCCAACTCCACCTACTTATAACTGTTCTAAAGACAAAGAATGGTGCACTAAAAATCAAGATGCCCTAGCCAATAAAATCACCTTGCTCCAAAAGGAAATGGCCATAAAAAACTACCACATCAAGCCAACGCCACTAAACTCAGCCCTACACGCCCTAAACCACATCATCGCTTCAAATTCTCTACAGTCTCTACCCATGAATTGAAAAACATTATATCCTCACTCAAACCCTCCAGTTGTCAAGGAGACGCATCTGTCAGAAAGGAGGCGGCAAGCAAACTGGCCCCATTCATCACCAAGCTAATTAACGCCTCCTTCCTCACCTGTACTGTCCCCACTAATCTAAAAAAAACTCATGGGTCCTCCCTGGACCCTAACGTCCCCACCAACTTTAGGCCTATTACCACCGTCCCTTTTTTATTAAAGATCGACAAAGCTGCCTATAACCAAATACAATCATAATTGGAGACTAACAAGCTCCTGGGTGTCTGTCAATCATCTGACTTCAGACCCCAACATGGCACAGAAACAACCTTGATTTATCTGAAGATCCAGATTGAGGATCTGAAAGACAAAGGAAAATCTGCCCTCTGGCTCCTGTTGGATCTGTCGGACACTTTTTGATTTGGTTGATCACAAGGTGCTATGTAGTCATCTCTCCACAACGGCTCATTTCTCAGCAGAAGCAACAGCTTGGATTGAATCCTTTCTCAAAAACGTACTTTTTTTTTTCACCATACAACTCAGTTTTATTTTCAAAGCTTTCAGATCAAAGGGATATGAGATTATGACCATTCAGTTGGTGTCCCAACCCACTCTGTGGCTTGGGCAGTGGGGGCTGCAGACCAGTCCCCTGTGCTTGCAGGTTTGCGCTCCATTCCTCTTGAGGTGCTTTAGGAGTGATTGCAATATCTGCACGCTCGGCAGAGAATTGCTGGATTGGCACAGAGGGCACCTGCACACCTTCTGACCAATCAGCCACCTCCGGCTGGGGGAAATTTGGCACTGGTGCAGTCCACTCGCCCTGAAATTGTTATTTAGTGACAGCTTTCTCAGCAGCAGCCTGTTCCTCCTTTTCGATCTCCTCTGTGTCACGGTAGAAGTAAAGATCAGGCATAACCTCCCAGGGATGCTCACGGGAAATTGTGCCCCGCATGCGCAGCACCTCACGGGCCAGCATCCACCACATCAGGCCCACCGAGTGGGCTCCCTTATTGTTGCATGGACATATCTAAGTCTTATCAGCGGCTGCTGATCCTATCCCCATATCATGTGGAGTCCTTCAAGGATCGTGTGCATCGCCTACCATGTATAATGCATTCACCAAACCACTGTTTGATAATCTTGACTATCAGGGTGTCACCTATACCAATTAGGCTGATGACACCTAGATCCTCATACCCCTGACAGGCAATTACAACTTTGACCTTGCTCTTATTCACAAAATCTACCTAATCATTCAGGCCTGGATGGCCACGCGCGGCCTTTGCCTGAATGATGAGAAGACCGAGCTACTCCTTTTAGCCACACCTACCAATCTGAAAAAAATGAGTAACCAATACCTTTCCTTCAATATTGATGGCAACGACATCAAAGTGGCTAAACATGTAAAAACATTATTATTTTACCTAGACTCATCAGTGAGACTGCGCAAACAGGTCAGTGCCACAGTCTCTGCGACAGCATATACCTGCAAGCTCATCCACGCCTGCAAACCCTTCCTCTCCACCAAAAGCTGCACCACCTAGGGGCATTATACCTAGGAACCAGCAAATTTGTTACTAACAAACTCCAGATCTTGCAAAATAATGCTCTCAGAACTTCACTGGGTATATCCAGAAGGCAACACATTTCTGGCATTAGACGAAACAACAACCGGCTCTCTATAAATGAGAGAATTCAACTAGAAACGGCTTCCTTGACCTACAAATGCCTCAATAACTCAGCCCCTCCCTACCTTGCTGGAAAATTCTCCAAAAACAACACAACCCGTCACACCAGATCTACTAACTTTGCCTAAAAGTGCCCAGGTACAAACTAAAAAAAGCAGGGGACAATAGTTTCCCTGTAATGGCTGCTCAACTCTGGAACTTACTACCTACCTCCTTAAGAACAGACCGTCTTTCTATGAATTCAGGAAAGAAACCAAATGTTGGCTCATCTTCAAAGACCTACCATAGAAGACTCCTTCACCCTTGGTTCCCCGCTCTGTAGTCCTACACTCTGTATATATGAAACTCTTGATTAGACAATGCTGATTGATCTGAACTTCATCATGTATAATTTATGTATTCTGTGTAAAAATGATAATTATGTAACTGCCACATTTCTGTATTGCCATTTGTGTAACTAGGAAACTGCATATCCATGTAAACTGCGCCCACTTATCTCTGGGTTGGGAGCGCAATATAAATAAACAAGCCAACAAACCCAAGAGACTCAGTTGGATAAAGATTTTGTGGAGGATATCTTGGAGGATAAGAACGCTGTGACCCAGTTTATACCTCCAATCTATACAAAGGAGAATGCAGCCATAACTAGAGGCGCCAAGCCGAACAAGGGCTGTAAACCCACGTATTGAAAAGTTGTTCCGCCCTGCACCTACAGATCCACTCTATATAAGGGGTCAACATAAGCCAGACTTGTTAGTAGTGACCACTACACGAAAGAGGGCAAGAACAAGGAAAGCAAAAAACTTTACACTCTAGGGAGAAAGGTGGCCATCTCAGCAGCCTGTCAAACAAGGATTGCAAACAACACAACATTATTGGCGAGTTGCAACTGCCATAAGTGGGATGAGGTTGCAACTCTAATGGTATCAGCTACCTGAACCCCTCAAGTCACAACTGGTACTTGCAGTAACAGAAGCAAAGGAGGTATCAAGCTGAATCCTGAAAACCAATCTGGATGCCACAGATAACGCAGGCAGAATCATCGCCGAGGGAACAATATTGAAACGCCATGCATGGCTACGCCAGTCCGGTTTCAAACTGGTTAGCAGACCACTCTATTAAACATACCTATAGAACCATATGTCCTGTTTGTAAAAGCTGTTGAGGATGCTCTAAATTTGCCAAAGAAGAGTATGGGGCTCTCAAATTCCTAGACCAATTACCTACTACACCACCAGGCCAAAGAGGAGGAAAATAATTTTTCCTCCAGCATGGGGTCTGGCATGGATTCACATGCTCATGAATATTCCCTGTCGTCAGGCTGGGAATCCTCGGTAAAGAAAAAATCAGTTTTTGTTTCTGAACTGTCTTTCTACTAATAACCAATCACTGGTCTCTGGGTCATACTGCTCCCAGCCAATGACTGCCACCTACCTAAACCCCTCCTCTGGCAGCCATCTTCAGATTTTTTACCGCATGTTCAAGTGTTGGGAGTCCTCGTGCTTAGCTCTCGAGCTTTTACTACGTGTTGCATTTTTTCAAAGAGATGCCCCCGTCTCAACCGCTGCCACAACCGCCGGACAGGTCGGAAGACATCTTGCTGGCGCTGCACACCCGGTGCACAGAGATAAGGACAAAGTTGCCCTTACCGCCGGCAGACGATCCACCGGTGCATGGACCATCGGGGAGTCCTCCAGCCAAGCGGAGGCGAGTGCATCCACCCCCACCTTTCCATCCTTCACCTCCATCCCCTCCGCCGAGGGATGAGACGGAGACTGAGACGACGGGGACGGACGAGAGCAGAGACGACTGAACAGATCTCGCATGGAATTGGCTCGTTTCACGCCATGATCGCCAGTGCCTATGAGCTTTTCCAGCTACGCCCCGAAGAGCAGAAGGAGGGATTCCTTTATCAACGACGAGAGGCCAGGAGGAAGACTGTACTCCCAGTCCCGCTGTTGGACGACATTTCGGACGAAGGATTGTCCCTTCTGAAGAACCTGTCCACGGCCCCTGCAAAGAGAGACCGGTACGAGAAGAAGTACCGGGGCCCCAGACTCCTGGATTTCCTCCAGGACGACAAGAGGGCGAAAGCCCTTGAAATCCTACAAGAGGACAAGGTGGCTTCGGACCACGCCATCACGGTAGCCACAGACATCGCCGACAACGGGTTTCGCAGATGGGCAACAGCGTTTGCCTACGTCGGCGCGGTTGGCTCAGGGCCACCGACTTACGTCAGGACATACAGACCAGGGTACTGGACATGCCCTACGATGGGAACAACCTGTTCAGTAAGGTGGTGGATGAGTCACTGCAGGCCATCAAGGAAGATACCGAGATGGCCCATGCCTTGGGCACGCCTCATCAGCGACTGCCGTCCTTTCGGACCTCCAGAGGACAGTCTCAGGGTGCCTCCAAAGGATTCGGCGGCAGCTCTTAATCGTACCGTCAAGCGGCCCGCTCTTCGTCGCAGGAAGCCTACAGAGGCTGCAGCAAGGCCGTTGGACATCGTTGTCGCCAAGGGGCCCAAGGTGACAAGGCCTCGGCGAAGCAGGATTGAACTGGCCAAGACGTCGGGCCCCCACCCGAGGACCCCGGTGGGAGGCCGGCTGGCGAACTTCATCAGTGTTGGAAATCAATCTCCACCGACCGTTGGGTGCTGAATGCACTCTGAAGTACCAAAGGAAGTGCCCACACTTTCAGCCGGTGGCCAGGAAAGAAAACCACATTCCACAGCTACTTCTGGAGGTACGAGCGATGCTGAAAAAGGGCATGATAGAGCTAGCTCCGAAGAGTCTCGGACTCCAGAGTGTACTCGCGGTACTTCCTCGTCCGAAAGGACCGGCGGCTGGCGACCCGTCTTAGACCTCCGCCGCCTCAACAAATACATAAAATTTTGGAAAGTCAGGATGGTCACCCTTCAGCACGTGCTGGGACAGCTGGAAGAGGGGGGGACATCCTATCATCGCTGGACGTGGAGGATGCGTACTTCCACATCCCCATTCACAAAGGGCATCGAAAGTTTCTGCGCTTCATGGTTCAGGGACATCACTATCAATTCAAGACACTGCCCTTCGGGTTGAAGTCGGCACCAAGGCTCTTCACCAAGTTCCTGGCACCGGTAGCGGAGCGGCTGCGCTGCCAGCGGATCCACGTCTACCCCTGTCTGGACGATTGGCTCATCCGAACTAAGTCAATAGAACTCGTCGTCAACCACACAGTGAGGACAGTCCTCCTGCTTACGGAACTGGGGTTCTTGATAAACTGCTTGGTGCCATTGCAGGACACCCTGTTCCTGGGAGCCAGGCTCAACACCGTGGCGCGACTGGCTTCACCGTCAGAAGAGAGGATAAAAGCCATCCTAGATAAGGTACAATGGCTGTTGACCATGGATGTTGCCAGGGTGAGGTCCATCAAGTCCCTGCTCGGCATGATGTCATGCATCTACCTCGTGCGTCTGTGCAGGTTGTGGATGCGGCCGCTGCAGGAGTTCCTCGATGCCCGTTGGATACAAATGGCAGGAAGCTTCGAGATCTCCCTCAACGAGGTTTTCCGACAAGCGATCCGGTGGTGGGTCACCCACGCGCACCTCGCAGCGTGCATGGACTTCCAGACCCCAGCGCATCAGGAAACAGTGACGACAGATGCCTCCCTGGAGGGATGGGGCGCGCATACCGGAGATCTCCACACAAGAGGCCTCTGGCTCCCGGAGGAGAGGTCACTGCACATCAATCGCCTGGAGCTCTGGGCCGTGTTCTGGGCCCTCAGGTCCTTCCTTCCATCCCTCAAGGGCAAAGTGGTATGGGTCTTCTCCGACAACACCACCACAATGTTCTACATCCGGAAGCAGGGGGGCACCAGATCCCCAGCTCTCTCCAAAGAAGCGCAGGATCTGTGGCACTGGGCCGTTGCTCAGGGGATGTTCCTGGTACCCTTTCAACTGGCAGGAGTGAAGAACACCTTCGCCGACTCACTCAGCAGGGAGCTGCGCTCTTGCCACGAGTGGGAGCATAGACAAGATCAAGTTGATCTCCTGTTTCGGAGATGGGGCAATCCCCAGATCGATCTGTTCGCGACGGCGATGATCACCAAGTGCAGGAGGTTCACCAACAGGTTTCCTCAGCCGGGGAGCTTGGGGAATGCATTCTCCTTACCCTGGGACAGCCTTTTCCTCTCTGTGTTCCCGGTGCTGCCGTTGCTTCTGCGACTCATCAGTCAACTCAGACGGTCCCGGTGCAGGATGATTCTTGTCGCACCGGCATGGCCGAAGCAGATATGGTTTCCGGACCTTCTGGACATGTCAGCGACACCTCCAGTCAAGTGTTGACGGGCGCAGATCTTCTCGCCAGGGAAGGAGGTGCGATCCTGCATCATGACCCAGGATCGCTAAACCTACAGGCCTGGCTCCTGCAGCACTAGGACTGCAAGGAGGTGCTTGCGAAGGCCAGGGCTTCCTCGACTCTTAAGTGCTATGGACATAAATGGAAGAGGTTCTCTGTCTGGTGCCGTGCACAGAAGATAAACCCTCTACGGATTACTGCCGCTCAAGTGCTGCCGTACTTGCTGTCACTAGCCAGGGCGGGGCTGGCGCAAGCCTCAATCAAAATTCATCTGGCGGCTAACTCCTGCTGCACCAGAACTCAAGGGCGGTCGTGGCTGGGGTCTCACCGCCTAGTGAAGGAGTTCATGAAAGCACTGTTCCGGTCGTTCCCGCCGGTGAAGGCCCTGGCCCCGGCGTATGAGCTCAATGTGGTGCTGACCAGGCTCATGGGGCCGCCATTCAAGCCTTTGCATTCGGCGCCACTGAAGTTCCTATCGTGGAAGACAGTGTTTCTTGTGGCCATCACCTCCGCACAACGAGTGGGAGCGATCCAGGCCCTCTCCTGTAAGCCTCCGTATCTGACATTCCACGAGATGAGGGTAGTGCTGAGGACGCACCCCTCCTTCATGCCCAAGGTGCCGTCAGACTTCCATCTCAACGAGCCCTTGGTGTTGCCTGGTTCTCCAGCATGGGGTCTGGCATGGATTCACATGCTCATGAATCCCTGTCGTCAGGCTGGGAAACTTTGGTAAAGAAAAAAATCAGTATCGGTTTCGTTTCTGATCTGTCTTTCTTAGTAGTAACCAATCACTGATCTCTGGGTCATACTGCCCCCAGCCAATGACTGCCCTCTCCCTAAGCCCCTTCCCTGGCAGCCATCCTCAGATTTTTACCACACGTTCAAGTGTTGGGAGTCCTCGTGCTATAGCTCTCAAGCTTTTACTGCGTTTCACACTTTTTCAAAGACATTTTCTCATTTTTCGGTTAAATCGAGCCTCAAGCTCCACCGTTTCTACTTCGATCAACGGGGACCCGTTTCGAAATGTTCTACGCCCCTCAAGGGTCAAGTTTTCATCGAGTTATGCTTCTTGCAGGATTCCAGAAGATCTGAGGCCTACCATGAACACGGCCCAGGACAAGGGAAGCTTGACGCCCGGATCCAAGCTGTTCAGGAACGGCCCTGGATGCGGGTTGCAGAATGTTTTCAAGCAGAACGAGCATTCGAGATGTCTCTGCTGCCTTCATGAGGACAAGACGCATGTGGAGAAGGACTGTGCGTTCTGCAAGAACCTATCGGAACGGACCATGAGGGATCATCGTTCCTGCCTCGCCAGCTGGCTGGAGAAGGGCCCAGCAGGTGAGAAGAAGAAAAGGTTAGAGTGAGGGTGCCCCGGCGACGGGGGCCCAACAGAAGGCTAAGGACCGCGAGTCCGCGGGCAGCGGGAGCGCCGAACGGTCGGGCTCTTCGACTGCCAGGCAGGGCGTGCCTTCCCCGGCACCATCTACCACGAGCCAACGCTCTGGTTCGGGGAAGAGGAAACCTGAGAATCCGGGTAAGCTTCTGAAGAGGCCCCGGTCGGTCTCGAAGGATTCAGCCGAGGGGGAGCGAGGTGGTGACCCGTCCCCCAGGGTGAAGGCCTCAAGCGCCCCCAAGGTGGTGAAGGCCTTGATTCACCCGGCTAAGGCCTCTATCGAGGGAGTCGCGGCGGCCCTGGCGAAGCCTGGGGAGGCTACACCAGTGGAGGGGGCCCAGTGTTTCCCTGCCACCGCAGAGGGAATCCTCTTTCCAGCCCATCGACAAGACCCCCGTCAAGACCCCAGTGGAAAAAGAGGTGGGGCGGTGGCCATTACGGACACGGATTCAGCCTCGGAGGAGGAGCTGGTGGAAGCCGTGAAGAACCTCAACGGGAGGTTCGAGAAGGTACGATCCCATGGGAGAGATCTCGATGAGGTGGTCGAAGAAAGCGAAGGGGGTGCCAACGAGGCCCCAGCAGAGGAGTGGCCATCCCTCCCGTCGCAGCCATTGCCCGAGCCTCAGGACAACTCGGCGGCCATTTTGGTGGCAATCCAAACCTTATGCACGGAGATAAGGACGAGATTGCCACGAAACCCGGTGGACGATCCAGAACCCAGCCCGTCGGGAAGATCCCCGAACAAGCAGAGGAGGGTTCACCCCTTGCCCACCCACCCACCCCCCCTGCCCTTCATGCCCTCACGGCCCATGGAGCCTTCATCCCAGGGATGACACAATGACTGGGACGGATGACGACGGTGGTGACGACGGGACTGACCTTCCATCACCACCCCCTTGGTCTTCCCCACCCGACGGAATTGGCTCCTTTCACGCCATGATCGCCAGGGCATCCAAGCTCTTCCAGCTCTGCCCTGAGGAACAGAAGAAGGAATGTTTCCTCTACCAACGGCGAGAGGCCAAGAGGAAGACGGTCCTCGCGGTACCGTTACTCGACGATATTTCGGACGAGGGACTTGAGGTCCTGAAGAACCCATCCACGACCCCTGCCAAGAGGGACCGGTACGAGAAGAAGTACCGGGTCCCCGACGCCGCCCCCTTGTGCCTCAGGGCTCAGCCGACGCCAGATTCGGTCGTCTCAGCGGCAGCCAAGAAGGCGGAGGGGGCGACAGCTTCAAACTCTACTTCCCCACCTGACGGCGAGGGAAAGAAATTGGACGCCATGGGGCAACGGGTCATCTCGTCAGCGGCGACGACAATTAAGGCGGCAACGCCTTAGCGTTTGTGGCCCGTTACGACAGGGAGCTATGGTACAAAATAGCTCACCTACTGGACTTCCTACCAGACGACAAGAGGGCGGAGGCCCTGGAGATTCTGCAGGAATGTGAGGTGGCTTCGGACCACGCCATAATGGTGGCAACGGACATTGCTGACACCGGGTTTCGCCAGTTAGGCAACAGTGTTTGCCTTCGACAACGAGGCTGGCTCAAGGCGACAGACTTCCGTCAGGACGTGCAGACCAGGGTGTTGGACATGCCGTTCGACGGCAACAACTTGTTTGGGAAAACGATGGATGAGTCGCTGCAGGCCATCAAGGCTGACACAGAGATGGCCTGAGCCCTGGTAGTCCTTCAGCAACGACGGCCCTTTCGAAGCGCCGGAGGTAGACCGGGTGCCTCCCAGGGATCAGGCGGTGGCTCCTCTACGTACTGCCAGGCGGCCCGCTCCTCGTCCCAGGAGGCCTACAGAGGTCGCGGCAAGCAAGGAGGATCTCATTGTCGTCGCCAAGGAGGCCAAGGCTGCCTCCAAGCATGATTGAACCGGCTGTAGCGTCGGGCCCCCACCGATGCACCCCCGATGCACCCCGGTGGGAGGCCGGCTGGCAAAGTTCGTCAGTGTGTGGGAGTCCATCTCCACCGACCGTTGGGTGCTGGATGCCCTGGCCCACGGGCGCACTCTCGAATTCCAGAGGAAGTGTCCCCGCATTCCCCCCGTGGCCAGGAAGGAAAATCACATCCCTCAACTGCTCTTGGAGGTAAAGGCGATGCTCAAGAAAGGTGCCATCGAGCTCGTCCCCAACAGGATCCGGGGCTCCGGAGTATACTCGAGGTACTTCCTAGTCAAAAAGAAGACAGGCGGTTGGCGCCCCATCCTGGACCTACGTCTGTTGAACAAATACATAAAGGCGCAGAAGTTCAGGATGGCCACCCTCCAGCACGTGCTGGGACAGCTGGAGGAGGGCGACTTCCTGTCATCGTTGAATTTGGAGGATGCTTACTTCCCCATCGTGAAAGGACACCGAAAGTTCCTCAGATTGGTAGTTCAAGGACGCCACTACCAATTCAGAACTCTGCCATTCGGATTGAAGTCGGTACCCAGGATGTTCACCAAGTGCCTAACACCAGTGGCGGCGCGGCTGCGCCTGCAGGGGATCCACGTCTACCCTTACCTGGACTGGCTCATCCGTGAACGGACAAGAGAACTCGCTGTCGAGCACACGGCGGAGACCGGCCGCTTACTCACGGAGCTGGGATTCTCCATCAACTACCCGAAATCCCATTAGGTTCCGCCGCAGGTGGTAGGGTTTCTGGGAGCGAAGCTCGACACAGTGGACCGATTGGCGTCTCCGTCGGAGGAAAGGATGAAGGCCATCTTGGGCAAGGTGCAGCGCCTGCTAGCCACGGACGTGGCCAGGGTGAGATCCATCAAGTCCCTCCTCGGAATGATGTCCTCATGCATCTACCTAGTGCGCCTGTGCAGACTACGGATGCGTCCTCTACAGGAGTTCCTCGACTCCCGCTGGATGCAAGCAGCGGGCAGCTTCGAAGACAAAATCCTGCTCAACGAGGTTTTCGGTCGGGCGATTCAGTGGTGGGGCACCTGTGCGCACCTCACGGCAGGCACAGACTTTCAGACCCTGGCACATCAGGAGACGGTGAAGACGGACGCCTCCCTGGAGGGATGGGGCGTGCACACCAGAGATCTCCACGCAAGAGGCCTTTGGCTCCCGGAGGAGAGGTCTCTCCACATCAACATCTTGGAGCTCCGAGCCGTGTTTTGGGCTCTCATGTCTTTCCTCCCATCCCTCAAGGGCAAGGTTGTGAGGATATTCACCGACAACACCACCACAATGTTTTACATCCGGAAGCAGGGAGGCACCAGATCCCCAGCCCTATCTAAGGAGGCCCAGGATCTGTGGCACTGGTCTGTCGCCCAGGGGATGTTTCTGGTTCCCTTCCATCTGGCAGGAATAAAAAACACCATTGCTGACTCACTCAGCAGGGAGCTACGCTCTTGCCCCGAATGGGAAATACGCCAGGATCAAGTGGATTGGCTCTTCCGACGATGGGGCAAACCCCAGATCGACCTGTTCACGACGGCATCGAACTCCAAGTGCCAGAGGTTCGCCAGCAGGTTTCCCCAGCCGAGGAGCATGGGCGATGCTTTCTCGCTCCCCTGGGACGGCCTGTTCCTGTATGCGTTTCCTCCGTTGCCGCTGCTGCTTCGACTCATCAGCCACCTCAAGAGGTCCCGGTGCAGGATGATCCTCGTCGCACCGGCGTGGCCAAGACAGATCTGGTTCACGGACCTCCTGGACCTTTGAGCGCCCCCACCAGTCAAGCTGTTGACGGACGCAGATCTTCTCTCCAGAGAAGGAGGCGCCATTCTTCATCACGACCCGGAGTCGCTGAACTTACAGGCCTGGCTCCTGCAGCGCTAGAGTTTGGAGGGTGCGATATCCCAGCTGACTGCAGAGAGGTTCTTGCAAAGGCCAGGGCGTCCTCAACTCTCAAGTGCTACAGACATAAGTGGAAGAGGTTCTCTGTCTGGTGTTGTGCACAGAAGATCAACCCTCTACGGATTACGGCACCTCAAGTGCTACTGTACCTACTGTCGCTGGCCAAGGCTGGACTAGCTCACGCTTCCATCAAGATACATCTGGCAGCGATTTCCTGATATACCAGGACTATAGGACGGCCGTCCTTGTGGTCTCGTGAAGGAATTTATGAAGGGACTCTTCCGATCGTTCCCGCTGGTGAAGGCTCCAGCCCCAGCGTGGGAGCTCAACGTGGTGCTGACCAGGCTCATGGGGCCGCCATTCGAGCCTTTGCATTCGGCTCTGTTGAAGTTCCTGTCGTGGAAGACAGCGTTCCTTGTGGTCATCACCTCCGCACGACGCGTTGGAGAGATTCAGGCCCTATCCTGCAAGCCTCCATACTTGACTTTTCACGATACGAGGGTGGTGCTGAGGACGCACCCCTCCTTCATGCCCAAGGTGCCGTCGGACGTCCATCTTAACGAGCCCTTGGTGTTACCAGTTTTCTTCCCGTCGCCTTCGTCGCCGGCCGAGAGGACTTTCCACTCGCTGGATGTAGCTAGAGCGCTTAAGTTCTACGTGGACCGAACGAAGAGTTTTCGTAAGACATCACAGCTGTTTGTGAACTTTGGACCTTTGAACCAAGGGAAAGCTCTCTCGAAGGCTTCCATTTCCAGATGCCTCTCCGGCTGCATCATGCACTGTCATCGGTTGGCTAACCGACCGTTGCCCGGCCGTCCGAGAGCCCATTCGACCAGATTGATTGCTGCTTCTACGGCGTTCTTGTCTGGTGTGCCCCTGCTGGACATCTTCAGGGCTGCTACGTGGAGGTCGACGCACACCTTCATGAGATTCTACTGCGTCGACCGGGATTCCAGGGAGGAGTCCAGAGTCGGCCAAGCAGTGCTGCGCAACCTGTTCGCCTGAAGGTGGGCCTGGTGAGGAGGTAAGAGTTGCTTAATGTTGAGTTTATGTAATGCTTTATGTTGAGCCTTTTGCCTCCTCCTGTGGTTGTGCATGTGTGTACTGCTATGTATTCTTATATTCATGAGCATGTGAATCCATGCCAGACCCCATGCTGGAGAAGGAACAAGTTACTTACCTGTAACTGTTGTTCTCCAGCATGGGTCTAGCAGGGATTCACATGCGAACCCTCCCCCTTTCCCTCTGCGGCTCTTGACTTGGTCATACTGCCACTTTACGTGCTACCAAATATGAGGATGGCTGCCAGGGGAGGGGCTTAGTGAGAGGGCAGTCATTGGCTGGGGGAAGTATGACCCAGAGATCAGTGATTGGTTACTACTAAGAAAGACGGATCAGAAACGAAACTGATACTGATTTTTTTCTTTACCGAGGATTCCCAGCCTGACGGGGAATATTCATGAGCATGTGAATCCACACCAGACCCATGCTGGAGAACAACAGTTACAGGTAAGTAACTTGTTCCTTTCTTTTTGTCGCCGTCTGAGAGGACTTTGCACTCGCTGGATGTGGCTAGAGCACTGAAGTTCTACGTGGACCGCACAAAGAGTTTTCGGAAGACATCACAGCTGTTTGTGAATTTTGGCACTGTGAACCAGGGGAAGGCCCTCTCCAAGGCTTCCATTTCCAGGTGGCTCTCCAGCTGCCTCATGCACTGTCGCAGGTTGGCAAACCGACCGTTGACCGGCCGTCTGGGAGCCCATTCGACCAGAGCGATCACTGCTACTACGACGTTCCTATCTGGTGTGCCCCTGCTGGACATCTGCAGGGCTGCTATGTGGAGGTTGACTCACACCTTCACGAAATTCTACTGCGTCTACCGGGATTTCAGGGAGGAGTCCAGAATTGGCCAAGCAGTGCTGCGCAACCTGTTTGCCTGAAGGTGAGCCTGGTGAGGAGGTAAGAGATGCTTAATGTTCAGTTGAAAAATGCTTAATGTTGAGCCTTGCCACCTCCCGTGGTTGTGCATGTGTGTGTACTGCTATGTATTCTTGTATTCATGAGCATCTGAATCCATGCCAGACCCCGTGTTGGAGAAGGAACAAGTTACCTACCTGTAACTGTTGTTCTCCAGCATGGATCTGGCATGGATTCACATGCGAACCCTCCCGCCTACCCCTCTGCGGCTCTTCTCTTGGTCCTACTGCCACTTTACCTCCTACCCAATCTGAACATAGCTGCCAGAGGGGTTTAGGTATAGTGCAGTCATTGGCTGGGGGTAGTATGACCCATAGACCAGTGATTGTTTATTAGTGGAAAGACAGTTCAGAAACTAAACTGAAACTGACTTTTTCTTTACTGAGGATTCCCAGCCTGACGGGGAATATTCATGGGCATGTGAATCCATGCCAGACCCATGGTGGAGAACAACAGTTTCAGGCAAGTAACTTGTTCCTCATCGCTTTCGATGCCAGAACTCAAATGGGTTACAGTTATGGACAAGGCCAGGGCTCATCCTGGGGAAACAATCAGGGACAGGCTTTGCAGGGTTTCCAAAGAGGCCAGCGCAGATCTCGTGGCCGGGGGAGGTCCTCCACCTCAAGAGGTGGAGCTACACCTCCTAAACAATGACCACCCGCTTCAGGTCCCCTCCCATGCCTCTCCAGTCGGAGGGCGAATAACACACTTCACTCATGCATGGAGGGAATCACCTAGGACAAGTTGGTGCTATCTACCGTAGCGGGCGGTTAGTGCGTGGAACTGCTTCAGCGACCTTCAAACCACCCCCTTTGTCAAAAACCAACCACGAATGAGGAGCAACGCATCCTCCTCCTGGAGGAGGTTGCAACGCTGCTACTCAAGGACACCATCGAAATTGTCCCAGCGAACCAGGTAAACAAGGATATCTATTCAACTTACTTCCTTCTGCCAAAAAAAGATCTAACAATACGGCCAGTATTAGACCTACGCCCTGCAAAGAACTGTCAAGCCACAAAAAATTTGCATGACCGTACTACAAGAAGTAATCCCACTGCTAAAGCGGGGGGCGGGACTACATGGCAACATTGGATATGAAAGATGCCTATTGTGATATTTCACTGTTCCCATCGCACAGAAGATTCTTGCGTTTCAAGATAGCAGACCAGCACTACTGATTCAAGGTGCTACCCTTCGACATAGCATCTGCTCCAAGGGTGTTCTCCAAGGTACTGGCTGTGGTGGCAGCGCACCTGCGCAGGGAGGCAATCCCAGTGTACCCCTACCTGGCGACAGGCTGATTACAGGGGAGTCTCCCTGTTACGGAGAATTCTCAGAAATGTGCCAATTCCCTTCTACCTTATAGACCCCTAACACTTTTGCTGGACTTTAGGACTTTTAATTTCTACCCTGCAGAGAGTGAGACCTTTTTTTCCCCACACTCTCGTATTTTTCTGTGGTTTGGACTGTTTCTTTTGACTTTGGAGTCTGACAAACTCCATAGGCATCTTCTTTACATTGTGACACAAAGCTCCTTCAGTGCAGTGACACAGGGAAGTCTCTTAGATTTCCCAAAGGTTTGAATTCCTTCTCTTGTTGAAACTGTTTCCAAGAGCAGTGAAGTGAAATTGATGTTACTTAAATTTTGTAACTTTCTGGACCCAGCACACACTATCTGGCTAACCATCAAGGCAAGAATTATTTTCAAAACCTTATATATTGCACACAAATGCATTGCCAACAAATCTGCAAATATCTCAACTCTGTCACATACAAAGCTCCCTCCCAACAGCTCAGATCCAGCAACAGCTTCCTCCTTGCTATCCCTGTTAGGGAGAATTCTCATTCTATGGCCAGTTTCCCTTACCTAGTGAGTCCCTCAGCAGCTTTGCTGGATTTCTGGGGTTTATTTGTTCCACTTGGTAAGAGTGTGAACCTTTTTCCCACTCTTACAGTGTATTTTTGTGTGTTGTACTTTTTTGTGCTCATGGGCTATGGAGTCTCACCAACTCCCTAGGCATCTTTTTATGTGTTACACAGCACCTTCAGTGCAGTGACACAGGGTTGTCTTTTAGACCTCCCAATTACTCAATTTTTCTCGGGCTAACTACTGTCCCCCAGAAACATGT
Source organism: Ambystoma mexicanum (assembly GCF_040938575.1). Lineage (NCBI taxonomy): Eukaryota > Metazoa > Chordata > Amphibia > Caudata > Ambystomatidae > Ambystoma > Ambystoma mexicanum. Next base: position 366,369,912 of record NC_090935.1, read on the forward strand.
AAAGTTGCCATTTACTTTATCTAGTCACAATTACCCCATCTTACATGGAGTATTGGAAAGGGTTAACTACTATCCCTTTTTATCTGTACCTCCTTGGAGCATTGTTTCGCTCCCTTAACATTAAGACTTGTCTGGTGGCAGTGATATCTACCCTAACTTTTCCACCGCGGTTATATTATATAACGTGGTAATGTTTTAGGTTAATATAGTAGCCTCGAACATGAAACCCGCTTGACCTTATTGGTTTTAATTTGGCTCCAGTTGGGTTTCGTCACCATTTCTTCTTGTTAAAATCCTTCTTGTGTTTTACTTTGCGCGGCAGACCAGGTTTGCCTCCTTTATTAACCGTCCTATGGGGGGCTTCCCTAGAGAAGCCCTCCTTCTGGCACCTGGGTGTCTAGGTGGGCTGAATTTGAGGGAGGTGTGTAGTCACCCCCTGCACAGGGTCTCCTTGGAGACCCAAGTCGCACTTTGTATTGATTGGCTGAGGTGGTTGTCCAGGCTGGACAACCCCCCCCTGCTGAGTGATAGGCAGCCAGGCTGTGTGAATGGGGGATTTTGGCATAAAAGGCAGGACTCTTGGGCTGGAAATGAGTCGCCACCGGAACTGCAAAGAACCGAAGAGAAGCGGAGAAGAAGACGGCTGCTGCAATCCCGAGTCCCGGTAAAGCCCTGCTGCAGTCCTGAGCTATCTACCCTTCAACAACAAGAGAAGATCCAGTCCGGAGTCTTCTTCCCTTGAGCCTGGTGGGAATCAACCAGCTCACCTTTCTTCAGCCAGAGAATCCTCTCCTGGATCTAAATCACTGCACAGTGCGGGTAGTGGTCCGGATAGCCACCAGAAGAGCCCTCTCCTGATTTAAAGGAGCGCACCTTTTATTCATCGTTCATTTTGCTGCTGCTGGCCTCATCCCTGGGTAGTGCAGATCGCTCCAGACGTCGTCCTTGTCCCCACGACCGAAGCTTCAGGAACAGTAAGTCTGCATGAACTACCAGGAGCAACTGCCGTGACACCAGCTTTCTTCAGCGGAATAAGATACTGTGCACATTTGGTCGTTCTCTTCATCCGACCTTACGGAATCGGGGTGAACCCTTTTCCTCCACCAATGCTTGTCCTTTCTTCCTTCCCCCTTATAACTTTTGCCTCCTTTTGACAATATCTATGTACTCCTGGCATCTTGAATCTCGAACTGTTCTTAACGTGTGATCCTCGAGAACAGAGCATCTGCTCTAGTGACACTGGCGCAGGCCTATTGACTTTATCTGCATCCTAAAGCGAGTCCTCTGATTCTATTGCCTTGACAAAAGTATTGCCTATGATTTTTCTTAACTATTACCTTGTTTTAATTCTTTATGCTAAGTGTGTTTGGCTTCCGTGACATTTCTTTCCACGGGTACGCGTTTCTTTAGTAAGACCGAACTGTCATTACTGTCAAAAAGTGATTGCTCATGTACCGCCGGTAACGTCCTTGCTTCACAATAAAGATTTTCAATAATAACTTACTAGAAAGTCTTAATTTTATTAAAGACACAGAGGCGAGCATTATGCTTCTCTTTCTTTATTTAAATATATAAAGAAAAAGCTTAGCAGCAAGATATTTTTTCTCACAGTGCACCAGAGTGCCATAACATATGTATAGATAAGGTGCGCTAGAAAAATATATACAGGTAAACAATATCATAATCTGTCTTTAAAGTCCTTTAAACAACGTTAAACTTCATTTCCCAGAGGTCCTGAGGAAAGTTCAATTCGAGGCCACCAACACATGACCTGCGTCCTCCAATGGGTGTCTAAGTTCCCACATGAACAGTCTTGAACATGATGCAACTTCCTCTTTCGAGACTGAAAACTTGTCCGATAGAAGAATTGGAACTGAAGCCATCTCATAGCAGGAGGGAGATACGTGTCGTGGATTAGGCGGATTTGTCTGTTGACGTTGTCAAGAGAGAGAATTCAAGATACTTCATGTATATTACAACCGTAGTTCCCTTAGAGGGGTGGGAGAGAAATACATTGTTATTTTTAGGAACAATCATGCATTCAAAATGAAGTAACATTCTTAGCAATGTATATATATAATAATTATCAAGCGTGATGCATTCTTATTTCTCGCCGGGTGGGATAATGCTCGCCTCCGTGCCTTTAATAGAATTAAGACTTTCTAGTAAGTTATTATTGAAAATCTTTATTCTATGTCAAGACCGGAGGCTCCCATTATGCTCGTTTAAAGCTTACTTAACATAATGGATGCCGGCTGTTCTACCGGTTTCAGGTAGAATTGCTTAAGTACAGATTCACTTGCCCAGTCCGCCATTCTCATGATATCTTCCAGTCGGATTCCGACTTGAAAGGCCTTGGAAGCCACGGCTCTTCTCACGGAGTGGGCTCCGAAGAGCAAATATCTATTCCTGCTTGGGTTAAGGTCCATCGCACCAAGCGTGCTAGGGTTGGAGCCGTAATCTCTTCGTAGGCCTTTAGATCTGACTAAGCAGAGCTTGGGCTGGTCTATAAAAGCGGGTAAGAAATCACTCTTGAGTTGTACTTCATCCTTCTATGTATATGGAACACTATGCCATTGGGGGAGAAGGTTCTGCCCGCTAGATTGAGGAGTCCGACGTCAGAAACTCTCCTGCAGGAGATGAGGCACAGCAGTGTAGTGAGTTTGCCGGATATCGTATTGTGGGATAATTCCTCATTATCTGGCCAAGATAAGAAGAGATTCAGCACTTTGTTAACGTCCCAAAGCTTGCCGTAGCGAGACGGAGGCGGGACTGTAAGTCTAACACCTTTTGAGTAGTCTGAAATAAGGTGATGTTCTCCTGCTGGGATCCCTTGTATTAGGTTGTGGCCACTCTGAGATAGCAGAGCGGTAAGCGTTAACTGTCTTGTAGGCTAGACCTCTTTCAACTAGGGATGCTAGGAAATTTAGTATTTCCTCTATAGGTGCTGAAAGTGGATGTAATCCTTTGTGCTGGCACCAGTTTCTCCAGGTGTTCCATAAATTGGAGGATCTTTTAAGAGTAGCAGGGGCCAAGCTCTCTTCATTAAGTCTGACCGCCGTGAGTGACATGCCGGGAACTCCATCAGGACCTGAAATCCTCCAAGCTGCTAGGCTCAGGGATCCGTTGAGGAGTAGGGGGTAACGCTGCCCCGGTGGATCCAACAGGAGATCGGGAAAGCGGGGTAGACTGATTGGAAAATCCGAAGAAAGTTCCGGAATAACTGGATACCAGGTCTAAGAGTTCCAGACCGGGGCTATGAGGACTAATTCCATTCGTTCCTGACGGCCTTCGCCAGGGTCCTCGCAATCAAGTTGAAGGGGGGAAAGGCATAGTGTACTCCTTCGGACCAATGGTGTAGGAAAGCGTCTGTCGTGGTCGCTGCCGGATCTGGTTTCCAGCTGAAAAATACTGGTAGCTGAGTGTTGAGGCGTGAGGCAAACAGGTCCTTAGATAAGGGACCCCAAACCTGCTGCAGGCGAAGGAAATCTTCTCTGTCGAGCTTCCAGTCGCTGTAATCGATCATGTGTCGGGAGTACCAATCTGCCACTACGTTCGTGAGACCTGGTAGGTATTCCGCTGTGACCGAAATCCGGTGTTCTAGACAGAAATGCGAAAAGTCTTTGGCTAGTTCCGCTAGGGGCCGGGATTTGGTGCCACCCAGATGATTGATGTATTGTACTGCTGAAATGTTGTCCATCTTCAGCAAGATGCAGCAACTCGCTCTGTCTCTGGCAAAGGAGCGTACTGCGAAGGAGCCCGCTAGGAGCTCTAGACAGTTTATATGCACCTCGAGTTCCTGAGGTGACCATGTTCCTCCTGTGGCAACTGGACCGCATCTCGCTCCCCAGCCGGAGCGGCTGGTATCTGACTCAATCACTATGTCTGGGGCAGATCCGAAGATTGCTCGGCCGTTCCAGGCCTCCATGTGTGTGAGCCACCAGTTGAGTTCCGTTCTCGCTTCTGGTGATAGCGTTAGCCGCTAGGAGTAAGAGAGACTGCGTCTTAAGTGCTGGCCTTTTAGTCTTTGTAATTCCCGGTAGTGGAGAGGTCCGGGAAATGTAGCTTGGATGGAAGCGGAAAGAAGTCCTATTAGCCTCGCTAGGTCTCGAAGGGATATGTCGATCCTCTGTAGGAGACTGCAAATCTCCCGTTTGGTGGAGTGAATTTTGGCCGTTGGGAGACGAAGCTGAGCAGATTCGGTGTCTACTACAAATCCTAGAAACTCTAGGTTCCTGGATGAGTGAATGATTGATTTCTCCCAATTTATGAGGAAGCCAAGACTGTGTAGCAGGCCTATGGCCAGCTTGGTCTGATGCTCTACCAGAGCTTGAGATTGTGCCATGAAAATAATATCGTCCAGATAGATTAGCTGAACACCTTGTTCTCTTAAATATGCTACTACTGCTCTCAGGAGTTTGGTGAAAGCCCAAGGAGCTGAGGAGAGTCTGAATGGTAAGCTCGTGAACTCCCAGTCTTGGTGCTTCCAGGAGAATCACGGATAGCTTACGTGGTCCCGATGTATGGGTACCGTGAGGTAAGCATCTTTTAGATCCAGGCTTATAACCAGTTGTTGAGCCTCAGGAGGTCCCTGAGCATATGAATACCCTCCATTTTGAAATGGCGTGAATGATGGTCGTTGAGAGCCCTTCGGTTTATCACTGGGTGTACTTTTTGCTTTCTGCGCACTAGAAATATGGGGCTGAAGAAAGTGCCTTGGCTTGTGCAGGGGTGAATCGCTTGTTTCAAGGCTAAACTGTGAACTTCCTTGTCTAGTGCTAACTCGTCATCTTTGGACATTGCAATCGGAATGGGGCAACCTGCTTGAAAGGGTTGTGCGAAGAATTCTGGGCGCATACCGCGAACTGTGTCCCTTACCCATGCATCCCCTGATAAGGAATCCCATGCATGCGCAAAAGCAGCTAGCCTCCCTCTTATAGGCGTTTGTGACGCTGGCGCTGCTATAGGCAGACTGACTTGTGGTTGGTTTGTTGTGCTTTTTACCGAGTGGCTCTCCTCCAACCGCCACCTCTTCCTCGCCCTCTTGAAGGGAAGAAGGTATCTGAACGGTCCTGCCAGGCGTTGTTGATCTCTGGATTGTTGAGGTCTTCGATCAAAAAAGTATCGGCCGGAAGAGCGACGCCTACCTCATCCGGCCCGAGAGAAAATATTTGAGGAGAAAATATTTGAGGAGAAAACTTTTAATGTAGGCTTGAGCTTTGTCTAGAGCTGCGAAGGTGCCAGCGAACTTGGACATTTCCTTCATGAAGATATCGCCGAACAGCAGACACTGAGCCGCGGCCCCGATTCGGTGTCTGCTAGTTCGCTTAGTTTGGCGTCAAACTTGTAAAGGATGCCTTTGTAGCGTTCCGCTAAGCTGGCACAGCTGGCGTTACCCAGCAAACAGATGGCTCTCTGGGCCCAACCGGAGAGGATTAGTGGATCAATGGGGTCTCCTGAAGCTATGGCTGCTTCGGCTAGGTCCATCATCTTTGCTAGAGGGTCCATGACGTCCAGTACCCTGTCCTGACAGGACCTCCAGGCGCGATCTATGCCTTTTCGTGGATCTTTGACCTGCTTCGCTAGAAAGGTAATCATTTTGGAGTCTAACTCTGGCGTCAGGGCCACTTTGCCTGGAATCTCCGGGCGTGGGCATTCTGCACTGAGTCTCACTAGAACCTCCTTGTCTAGGGGTTTGCGTAACCTGTCTTATGTATTCCGATGTTCTCGGAGATGGTTCCCAGTCGGTGAATCTGGGATGTACAAAGTCTTCTGGAGTAAACATCCCCTTAGAAGGAGAGAGTTCTCCAGCATGGGGTCTGGCATGGAGTCACATGCTCATGAATATTCCCCGTCGTCAGGCTGGGAATCCTCGGTAAAGAAAAAACCAGTATCAGTTTCGTTTCTGATCTGTCTTTCGTAGTAATAACCAATCACTGATCTCTGCGTCATACTGACCACATCCAATGACTGCCCTCTACCTAAGCCCCGCCTCTGGCAGCCATCTTCAGATTTGTACCGCACGTTCATGTGTTGGGATCCTCGTGCTATTGCTCTCGAGCGTTAGTGCTATTTTTTCAAGTTTTTTCTCAAAAACTTCGTTTTTTCGGTCAAAAGAGCCTCAAGCTCCACCGACTCTCCATCCGATCAACGGGGACCCGTGTCGGATTCGTCTGCGCCCCTCAAGGGTGAAGATTTCGTCGAGCTATGCTTTTGGAGGACTCCAGAAGTTTCTCAGGCCCGGTCATGGCCCAGGAGAAGGTAAGCTCGACGCCCGGAAAGCTGTTCAGGGTCTGCCCTGGATGCCAGCTGCAGAACGTCTTCAAGGAGGACGAACACTCTTTTTGTCTTTACTGCCTACATGAGGACAAGACGCACGTGGAGAAGGACTGTGCGTTTTGCGGCAACATGTCGGAGCGGACCATGAAGGACCGCCATCAACGTCTCGCCAACTGGCTAGAAGGGAAGAGCCCGTCCGGCGAGAAGAAGAGGAAGAAATCCGAGCGGTCTTCTAAGACCTTTGAGGACGCCCCGGCGACGGGGGTCCAACATAAGGCCAAGCACCGCGAGTCCGCTGGCACCGGGAGCGCCGAACGGTCGGGCTCTACGGGCGCCAGGCAGGGCGCACCCTCCCCGGCACCATCAACCACGAGCCAACGCTCTGGGTCGGGTAAGAGGAAGGCCGAGCACCCGGCGAAGCTCCTGGAGAGGCCCCGGTCGAGCTCGAAGGCGGAGGGGGAGCGAGGCAGTGTTCCCCCCCCCTTCAAGGATAAGGCGGTGAGCGCACCTAAGGTGGTGAAGGCCTTAATCCATCCGGCCAAGCCCTCTATCGATACTGTCGCGGCGGCCCTGGCTCAGCCTGTGGAGGCTACACCAGTGGTGGCGACCTCGGGGCTCAGAGTCTCCCTGCCACCTCGGAGGGAGTCCTCTTTTGTGCCCATCGATAGGACCCCCGTGAAATCCCCCGAGGGGAAGAAAAAGGGGGGGCAGGGCGTCGTAGATTCGGCTTCAACCTCGGAGGAGGAGCTGGTCGAGGTCTTAAGCCACGGCCTCGGCGTGGAAGAAGACCGGCCCGTCGGGATGGATCCCGACGCAGGTGACGACGACATCGTCGAGGGTACCGACGGGGCCCCTGATCGCCCGTCGGATTCCCCTCTGCCAGCGCCGCAAGACAACTCGGCGGCCATTTTGTTGGCTATACAGTCCTTATGCTCAGAGATAAGGACGAGACTACCGTTGCCGACGGAGGAACCTCTCCCGTCGGGGGACCCAGAACCGGGACCTTCTGGTGGTCCCCCTACCAAGAAAAGAAGGATCCACCCTCCACCTCCTTTTCAGCCGTCGCGCCCCGTCCAGCCCTCCTCCCCGTCCACCCGAGGGGATGATACAGGGACTGACACGGCAGCGACGGGTACGGACGACGAGGTATACGACGAGGATGTACCGTCGTCGCCTCCCACCAGGGCTTCTCCGCCCGACGAGATTGGATCGTTCCACTCCATGATCACCAGGGCATCCGAGCTTTTCCAACTCTGCCCTGAGGAGAAGAAGAAGGAAGGTTTCCTTTATCAGCGGCGCGAGGCCAAGAGGAAGACGGTCCTCGCAGTGCCTCTATTGGCGACATTTGGGATGAGGGCCTCACCCTCCTCAAGAACCCTTCCACGACGCCAGCTAGAAGAGACCGGTACGAGAAGAAGTACCGGGTCCCGGACACGGCCCCCCTGTGCCTCCGGGCGCAGCCTACCCCGGACTCCGTCGTCTCCGCGGCGGCCGGAAGAAAGGGGGGGGGGGGGTGCGGCCTCCACATCGACTTCCCCACCGGACGGCGAGGGAAAGAAATTGGACGCTATGGGACGCAGAGTCATCTCGTCTGCAGCGACGACGATTAAAGCGGCCAACGCCTTGGCTATCGTGGCCCGCTACGACAGGGAGCTCTGGTACAAACTGGCTCCCCTGCTGGACTTCCTGCCGGATGACAAGAGGGCAGAGGCCCTGGAGATCCTGCAGGAAGGTGAGGTGGCTTCGGACCACGCCATTACCGTTGCGACGGACATCGCCGACACTGGGTTCCGCCAGTTGGGCAACGGCGTTTGCCTTAGGCGGCGTGGATGGCTCAAGGCTACGGACTTCCGTCAAGACGTTCAGACCAGAGTCCTGGACATGCCCTTCGATGGGAACAACCTGTTTGGGAAAATAGTGGACGATTCCCTTCAGGCCATTAAAGCGGACACTGAGACGGCCCGGGCCCTTGGAGTTCTGCAACAACGACGGACGCCCTTTCGGAGCAGCGGAGGCAAGGGCGCCTCCAAAGGTTCCGGCGGCGGTTTCTCCACCTACCGTCAATCGGCCCGCTCGTCGTCTCAGGAGGCCTACAGAGGACGAGGCAAGTCTGGCGGACCCCGCCGTCGTCGCCAAGGAGGTCAAGGCGGCAAAGCCTCGTCGAAGCAGGATTGAACCGGCCGTGGGGTCGGGCCCCCACCGAAGCACCCCGGTGGGAGGCCGGCTGGCGAGCTTCGTCAGCGTGTGGGAGTCCATCTCCACCGACCGTTGGGTGCTGGACGCCTTGGCCCGGGGCCACGCGCTCGAGTTTCAAAGAAGGTGTCCGCGCGTCCCCCCCGTGGCCAGGAAAGAACTTCACGTCCCTCAACTTCTCCTGGAGGTAAAGGCGATGCTCAGGAAGGGCGCCATCGAACTCGTCCCAAAGAGGCTTCGGGGCTCCGGAGTTTACTCGAGATACTTCCTCGTGAAGAAGACGGGGGGATGGCGCCCCATCCTGGACCTGCGACATCTGAACAAGTTCATCAAGGCGCAGAAGTTCCGGATGGTCACCCTCCAGCACGTCCTGGGTCAGCTGGAGGAAGGAGACTTCCTGTCGTCGTTGGATTTGGAGGATGCCTACTTCCATATTCCCATCCTAAAGGGGCACCGAAAATTCCTCAGGTTTGTGGTCCAAGGGCGTCATTACCAGTTCAAAGCCCTCCCCTTCGGACTACGGTCGGCACCCAGGGTATTCACCAAGTGCCTCGCACCGGTGGCGGCGCAGCTGCGCCGCGAGGGGGTCCACGTCTACCCCTACCTGGATGACTGGCTCATCCGAGCCAAGACGAGGGAGCTCGCCGTGGTCCACACGGCAAGGACCGTCCAACTTCTCACGGACCTGGGATTCTCCGTGAACTACGCCAAATCCCACCTGGTACCCGCGCAAGACGCTCTGTTTCTGGGAGCGAGGCTCAACACAGTGTCCCTTCTGGCCTCCCCGTCGGAGGAGAGGACCAGGACCATCCTGGGCAAGGTGCAGCGGATGTTGGTGGCCGACGCGGCCAAGGTGAGGTCCATCAAGTCCCTCCTCGGAATGATGTCTTCCTGCATCTACCTCATTCCCATGTGCAGGCTCCGGATGCGCCCGTTGCAGGAGTTCCTGGACGCGCGCTGGATCCAAACGACGGGCAGCTTCGAGGAAAGGATCACACTCGACGAGAGTTTCCGACGAGCGATCCGGTGGTGGGGCACCCGCGCGCATCTGACGGCGGGCATGGACTTCCAGACCCCAGCCCACCAGGAGACAGTGACCACGGATGCCTCCCTGGAAGGGTGGGGAGCGCACACCGAAAATCTGCACGCAAGAGGCCTTTGGCTCCCGACGGAGAAATCCCTACATATCAACGTCCTGGAGCTCCGTGCAGTGTTTTGGGCCCTCAGGTCCTTCCTTCCGTCCCTCAAGGGCAAGGTGGTGAGGATCTTCACCGACAACACCACCACCATGTTTTACATCAGGAAACAGGGCGGAACCAGGTCCCCAGCACTCTCCAAGGAGGCGCAGGACCTGTGGCATTGGGCCGTCGCCCAAAGGATATTTCTGGTGCCGTTTCATCTGGCAGGGATAAAAAACACCATCGCCGACTCACTCAACAGGGAGCTGCGCTCGTGCCACGAGTGGGAGCTACGGCAGGATCTAGTGGATCGCCTCTTCCGACGGTGGGGCACACCCCAGATCGACCTGTTCGCGACGGCGACTAACTCCAAGTGCCGGAGGTTCGCCAGCAGGTTTCCCCAGGCGAGGAGCATGGGCGATGCTTTCTCGTTCCCCTGGGAGAGCCTGTTCCTCTACGCGTTCCCTCTTTGCCACTGCTAATCCGGCTCGTCAACCAGCTCAAGAGGTCACGGTGCAGGATGATCCTCGTCGCACCTGCGTGGCCGAGGCAGATATGGTTCCCGGACCTTCTGGACTTGTCAGCGTCCCCGCCAATCAAGCTGCCAGTGGACGCGGATCTACTCTCCAGGGAAGGAGGCGCCATCCTCCACCACGACCCGAAATCGCTGAACTTGCAGGCCTGGCTCCTGCAGCGCTAGAGTTTGGAGGATACGACATACCGGCCGACTGCAGAGAGGTTCTTGCAAAGGCCAGGGCGTCCTCGACTCTTAAATGCTACGGACACAAATGGAAGAGGTTCTCTGTCTGGTGCCACGCACAGAAGATTAACCCTCTACGGATTACGGCTCCCCAAGTACTGCCGTACCTGCTGACGCTGGCCAAAGCTGGACTGGCACACGCGTCCATCAAGATTCATCTTGCTGCGATCTCCCGATACACCAGAACCACGGGGCGGACGTCCTTGTGGTCTCATCGTCTGGTGAAAGAGTTCATGAAGGGACTGTTCAGATCGTTCCCGCCGGTGAAGGCTCCGGCCCTGGCGTGGGAGCTCAACGTGGTGCTGACCAAGCTCATGGGACCTCCGTTCGAGCCTCTGCACTCGGCTCCGTTGAAATTTCTGTCGTGGAAAACAGCGTTTCTTGTGGCCATCACCTCCGCACGACGAGTGGGAGAGATCCAAGCCCTTTCCTGCAAGGCCCCGTACTTGACTTTTCACGACACGAGGGTAGTGCTCAGGACGCACCCCGCCTTCATGCCCAAGGTACCGTCGGACTTCCATCTCAACGAACCCTTGGTGTTGCCTGTGTTCTTCCCGTCGCCTTCGTCGCCGGCTGAGAGGACTTTGCACTCGCTGGATGTGGCTAGAGCGCTGAAGTTCTACGTAGACCGCACGAAGTGTTTTCGGAAGACGTCACAACTCTTTGTGAACTTTGGACCTGTCAATCAGGGGAAGGCTCTCTCGAAGGCTTCCATTTCCAAATGGCTCTCCGGCTGTATCATGTACTGTCACCAGTTGGCAAACCGACCGCTGCCTGGCCGTCCGAGAGCCCATTCCACCAGAGCGATCGCAGCTACCACAGCGTTCCTATCTGGTGTGCCCCTGCTGGACATATGCAGGGCTGCTACGTGGAGGTCGACACACACCTTCACGAAATTCTACTGCGTCGACCGGGATTCCAGGGAGGAGTCCAGGGTCGGCCAAGCAGTGCTGCGCAACCTGTTCGCCTGAGGCGAGCCTGGTGAGGAGGTAAGATGCTTAATGTTGAGTTTGATGTAATGCTTAATGTTGAGCCTTTGCCACCTCCCGTGGTTGTGCATGTGTGTACTGCCATGTATTCTTTATTCATGAGCATGTGAATCCATGCCAGACCCCATGCTGGAGAAGGAACAAGTTACTTACCTGTAACTGTTGTTCTCCAGCATGGGTCTGGCATGGATTCACATGCGAACCCTCCCGCCTACCCCTCTGCGGCTCTTCACTTGGTCATACTGCCACTTCATGTGCTTCCAAATCTGAAGATGGCTGCCAGAGGCGGGGCTTAGGGAGATGGCAGTCATTGGCTGTGGTCAGTATGACGCAGAGATCAGTGATTGGTTACTACTACAAAAGACAGATCAGAAACGAAACTGATGCTGATTTTTCTTTACCGAGGATTCCCAGCATGACGACGGGGAATATTCATGAGCATGTGAATCCATGCCAGACCCATGCTGGAGAACAACAGTTACAGGTAAGTAACTTGTTCCTTCTTCTTGTCCTTTCTTGTTCCTTCCCCTGACATCCAGGGCGGGAAATTCCTTTTGTGTGATTTATATCTTCATCAGGAGTCCCCTGGACTCCCCGCCCAGGCTCCAGTCTGTTTGTGAGGGCAGAAAGCGGGGAAGTAGTCCACAGCCTGAAGCGCTCTGAAATACCTTTGTACGAGCGCGATAGAAATAAAATTTCAATATCAATAGCCCTTTGTCTTTCTCCTTGCCTGAATGGGGACAAATCCCAGTAAGGCTGGCTGTCCTGATTGGACAACCAGACCGCCCCTTATTGTCAAATGCAGGGAGAGACTGGAGAAGTTGTGCTGTAGTTCCTGTTAAATACTGCAAACCTGAAGCTGAAGAGCAGTCGACCACTGGAACTGAAGCCGAAGAGGCTGATGAAGGAAAAATGGCTGAGGCGATTTCCAGCGACTGGAGAGCCTGCTGAGTGGCCGGAGCCTGTAGCCTTTCCTTCCAATCGACCTGGGGACTCCAAAAACGACGACCCTGACCAAGAGACTGGTGAGACCCCCTAGACTCAGGAAGACCTGCATTTTGAGCCATCCCACGCGTTGCTGCGACCTTGCGTTGCTACAATACCCTGGTACCTCAAGCACAGTCTTTCAAATTCTGAATCTCGCTGAAACTTCGTGGGCATCCTGGTCGATCCCCAGAGGCACAAACCGAGTCCAAAAAGTCCCCTCAACAGAGTGCTGGACTTTTGTAACGATGAGAATTCAACCGCGATTTTCTGTCTTGTTCAGTGCTCTTTGGAAAAGGTGCCAAATCCACAGAACCATATTCAGCCGCAAGGAAAACCTTGCCTAGAGCCTTCTTGATTGATCCCTGCTGCAAAGTTCCTTCTGAGGTCTTGTTTTCAGTCACCACGACAGAGAATCCACTGACCACAACATCAACCAAACTGTTATTACCATCAATGCGTTATTGATAATTTTTACATATACATATAACCCCCTTCCTTCCCTCCCAAAACCACTGATTGTCTTTCAGTTCTGCCGTTACCAGACTCCGATTACGAGCTGCTTGTTTCATCCGTGGTAGTATCATCTTTCCTTGGGTTGAATAGTGGCACCTTGAGCGCCACCCATTGATGTAAGTCTTCGCTGGTGTCCAGCTTCTGTTCTCGAAGTGCATTCTCCCACGCCCCAGATTCTGCCGTTACCCACTTATGAATGTTCTGCCACCACAGTACGACACCTGGGCCTTTAGTGTTTTTCCATCCCATAGCAATGCATCTTTTCGCTAGTATGTACATCAACTCCTTGAGCTTGTTTAGTGGTTTGTTGTTCCGGCTCTTTTTATATCTACCCAGGATGCATGCCAACAGAGTTTGTACGTCCAATACAATATCTGCCTCCTCCACCCTTGCAGCTATCTGTGTCCAAAAGGATTGTATTACCCGGCATCCCCAAAACATGTGCGTCATTCCTGCACTGGCTTCATTGCATTTAGGGCATTCTTTGGTTCCCGCCCCCCTGAACCTAGAAACAACCTCCGGTTTAAGGTACGCTCTATTGGTAATATAGAACTGTATGAGCTATAATCGGGCGTTCCTGGAGACCTTCTTATGATAGTGGGTTATGGTTCCCCATGCCATGTCCTCGAATTCCAAGCCCGGTTCGTGCTCCAATTTCGCCTTACATATAAGCTCTTCTTTGGTTGTACTATCCAACAATGTTTCGTAAAGCCTCAAGGTTTTGTGCCCACCCTCAGCAACATTCAGCATATTCTCTATTGTCTTGTGTGCTGTTTCTAGATTCTTGACGTCAGGCCATCTGTCCATAAGCTTTTGCACCACTGCTCTGTGAAGCAGAAACTGTCCTGTAGGCAGTTCCGTGATTTCGTGTAATTCAGCAAAAGTTAATATCCCCTGGTCGTTCACTAGGTCCCCCAATGTAGCTACTCCGCAGGGTTCCCATCTATTTTTTAAATTTTTGTCCCCCGGGTCTGCTCGCCATAATTGCTGCTATAGGAATATGGGGGGAGATTGGGTCATTTACCTTCACCGTCCTCCAGACCCGTTTCCAATTCTGGATCCCCAGTTTCACCAAATAGGGGCAATTCTGTGTTGCGCCTGCAGGGGCCCAGAGCAGATCCCTAAGGAACATTTGAGGGATAGCTGGTTGTAAGAGTTGGGTGTCTGTCGTGGTCTCATCCGCCATCCATTTCACTACATGTCGCAGTTGACCTACCATGTAATGCAGTTCGAAATTGGGGATTTTTAGGCCTCCCTTTTCGTAGGGTCTCTGTAGTACTTGTAGTGCTACTCTGTGCCTCCTTCCCTGCCAGAGGAATCTTCTGCAGAGCTTATCTAACTCTTTGAAGAACTGTGGTGGAACGTTGAATGTGACGTTACTAAAACAGTGTAGTAGACGGGGCAGCACTGCCTTTTTGACAAGTCCAGCCCTTCCTGCCACCGACAGCGGCAGTTTGCTCCAGAAGAGCCCTCTTTGACTTTCACCGTGTTCAAAGTGTGTTTAATTTTTGGATTACGGTGGATGGTAATTCCCAAGTATTTGAAGGAGGCGGTCCTCCACTGGAAGGTCATAGCAGGGAGACTCAATTCCGTCTCGCATAGGGCAACTGAGGTACTGTGTTGACTTGGGTATGTACTTACCTTAAGTCTGTTCAAATGTCTGTGTAGCTGTGGGGTGTTTCTTGTGATGGGGAGGCCTCTCACCCAGTGCACCCAGTCCCACTGCTAGAATCCTGCTAGGGTGTCTACTCTAACTCTAAAGTGCTCTCCCGTTTGCCCAGTCTTCCTAAAGAACTCTGACTTTTGCTACTTAAGAACCTGTCCTGACACTGCCTGTTGGACACTAGATCCTAGTGACCCCCCTTCTGCCACTGAGAACACTCATGCTCCAAGAATAAGGAAAATACTTTTAAGGGATTGGGCCTTTTGCCTGGAAAAGAAAAGACACTTACTTGAGTTGGTTGGTAACTGTAACTCTGAGAGTGAACAGTTACAAAAGTTCTTACTTCCCTTGGCTATGAGATGCACTCTTCTTAAAAGTATGGTTAACATATTTTCTTTCCTTAGAAACTGTTTTGCCATTCTAACAAAGTAGACGTGAAGGTATATTACTCTCCTCTGATTAGATTGTGCCTTTTCCCAAAAGCAATGTGTTGGTTTCACCAGATTATTTATGCAGGATGATTGTATGAGTGTCCTCTAACTGGGTCTTGCTTCCCCTGACTTGCTGATAGCCGGTCCAGAATAAGCCTGTATTAGGTTGTTGCCTACCTAGAATAACTTTGAGCCATTCAGTAAAGTGTAACATTGGGTTTTACTTTCCCTGTGGTATCTAACCCAGAGTCTGGGGTTCCAACTGTCCCTTCTAAGTCCTATATCTGTCACTTGTATAGTTGAGAAAGATATAACCTGGACTCCTTGTAAGATTAAAAAAGTATATGGGTTTTACTTACCTTGAGTTGGCTGTGTGCCATCCAGAAATAAGTTAGAAGAGTTACTGCTTATCTCAATCTGTGTTTCACTGATCTCAAAAGCACCTGTAATTGACTATTACATCCTTAGGTTTTACTCACCTAGCATAACTGTGTGGTATAACAAAAGTAGGTATAGGTTTTTACTGTGCCTGGAATAAGTGTTCCACTATTCACAAAAAGTATATTATCCAGTTGACTGATTATGAGATGTGTACGGAGAGTCACTGTACAACTGGTAGGGTCTACTGCTCTTGCATCACTGAATGTAATTGTGAAAGTAACCATTGGTTTTTACCTCACAAGAATAGTTGTGACCTATACTGAATATGTATGAAAAGGTTTTGACCTCCCTAGAACTACTGTTGGGTGTTCCAACTAAGGTTTATACTTTGGTCTATGTACCTTCACTTATAGTGTGGTGTTTTTATAATTGCGATTTCATAATCTGTGTTAGTACCTATTTACCCCTAGATTTAGCTGGGCCTACCTGTATTTAAATAAAACCTTTATTTTTACATACATAGTGTTTCAGTGTTTCTTTGGACCATTTGTATTACAATTTCACTTGTACTGATTCTATAGCCCCCTCTCATTCCTAAAATGAGCCTGGCTGCTCTGTCTACTCTACCATGAACTCAGGTGGTACAGCCTTATACTAAGAGTGGAGTCTTGTACTGCCTCAGTTGAATGGTTTTACTAAGCCCTTAGTTGGACTGCAGAAAAACTGTCCTAACAGTAATATTTTACCACATCATAACCTATAAGAAACACATTGATAGTACTTACTATTGCAAGTGTAATTAAAATAATTTGCATTTCCTTTTTTAGATTTTGCGCGTACTCGGGGAGAATGCAATTGCTGTGCGAACAAAAGCCATGAAATGTCTATCTGAAGTTGTTGCAGGAGATCCAAGCATTCTTGCCAGGGTAAATGACACCATGTATATTTGGCACATTCTACATATTGGACAATTATTAGTTTTTCTAACATTGTTTTTATTTTTTCCTGTAGCTGGATATGCAGAGGGGTGTGCACGGACGACTCATGGATAACTCCACTAGTGTGCGTGAAGCTGCAGTGGAGTTGCTTGGTCGGTTTGTTCTCTGTAGACCTCAACTTGCCGAGCAGTACTATGAAATGTTGATTGAGCGGATACTGGTATGCACTCCAATTCAGCTTTTTAAATCACAGTAAATGTTTTATTTTGCCCTAGAATTTCACGGGAACTGCTTGAAAGCACAGCCAACGGTACAATTCACATAGAGTTGCAGTGCAGAGCTCTTCCATGGATGTGAAGGCAAAAGTACCTAAAACATTACTGATTATTTGCAAATGATTACAGGAAAACAATATTTACAGCAATGGTTGAAGTAAAGAGTACGATTCAAGGAAGTGCAACATGATACCCTCAGGCTATGTTAAGGTTTAATCCAGTAGGTAGACTTTGTTTAAGAAGGATTTGTAAAATCTGACCTGGTGAACAGAGTTTAGGATGCCACAGTGTTGGGGAGAATTCTCATTTCTTTACTAATTCCCTTCAACCTTAGAGACCCCCAGCTCTTTTGCTGGACTTTAGGACTTTGATTGTTTATCCTGGAGTGAGTCAGACCTTTATCTCACTCACATGTATTTTTAACTCATTTGGACTGTTTCTTTTGGTTTTAGAGTCTGACAAACTCCATAGACATCACCTTTTTGTATTTTGACACACAGCACTCTCAGTGCAGTGTCACGGAGAAGTTCTTTGGATTTATCTTAAGGTTTAAATAACTTCTCTTGGATAAACTACTGTTTCCAAGAGTAATAAAGTGAAATTGACTTTAGTTACCTTTTTCTCTTTGTAGACCCAGCACACACCATTTTATTTGGAGTGCTGGGGGGTTACTTAGTATCCCCTTTGTCTACTTTCTCATGTAACATTTTTGTTACCCTCACTACAATTAATGGCTGGTGGCAGTGGTTTAATTTTCCTACCATTGTGCATTTTTACCACAGGCTGAATCCTCAGCCTCAGTATTGCACACATGGGGGCCATTTTGTCAGAATGGGCAGTCTTTTTTTCGCCATTTCTTGCTTGTGGGGTCTTTTTGTGGGTGTTGCCCTGTGCGCCAAAACAGGTTTGGCCCCTTTGTTCGATTTGTCTTTGGTGGGATTCACAGCTGAAGCCCGCCTCTGGTTCCAGCGTGTCTGGCAAAGCAGGAAGCAAGTGAGGTTCCCGAAACTCCCTCTGCTTTGTCTCCTTGCTTACAGGAATGCACCCAAAGGTGATTGGCTAGCTAACTGTCCTTGCAGTACAGCCACCCTGCTGTGTGAGTGACAGCTAGGCTGCGAATGAATGGGAGAAACTTGCATAAGAGGCAAGGTATTTTGCAAGGAAGGCAGAGGCGACCACTGAACAAAGGTTCCGAAAAAGAAACTGGAAGAGAAACTTTCTTCAGCCTACTGGACCATTGGTTTACCCGCTGAAGCCCTGCTGCAGTACTGAAGCTCCAATTTTTTGGGAACAAAGGATCCAAACCTTGGTTGGCACGCAGAGTAAATCTCAAGAAGGACCTTTCCAACAAGAAATGGCGAAAAAAGCAGACTGGGTGATTTTGACGAAATGGGCACCCATGGGTGCTTTACTGCATCTGCAATTGCAGCCCTAGGTAGAAACACACAATGGTATGAAAAAGTAAACCACTGCCAACAGCCATTAATTGTAGCAAGGGTAACATAAAAATGTTTCATGAGAAACTAGACAAAGGCGATACTAAGTAACCCCTCCAGCACCCTGTTGTAAAATAGTGGGTGCTGGTTCTAGAAAGTTACAAAATGTAAGTAAAGTCAATTCGAATGGATTGTATCCTCCTGCGTATTCCACATCTTTGACATGTAATGTCCACAGCTGTGTGCTTCGCAAACTTTTTCGGCAGAGGGCGTCCTGCGTCGGGTCTATTGGTCGAAGTGAGTGGGAGCGGTGCTCCTATACTTTTTTTAATTACCTTGTACAGCTCCTATACTTTTATTTTAAAAATAAACCGTTCCGGAAAGGTTTTGTTTTAAAATAAAAGTTTAGGAAGAAGTTGAAACCTTCACTTTCTGTGCACTGCACTGAACTTTCCCTTAAACAGCAGGTGCAAGTGTTTGGGGGGGGGAGGTGTATTGTGTGTGGGAGGGGTTGTGGCAATGGGGTTTGTGGGGAGCAGGGTCAGGGCAGCAGGTGAAGGGAAGCGCCCCCAATTCAGCACGATCCTCCCCGCAATGAGAGACAATAAGGGACTCTCCCGTAGTGGGAATAAGACCAAGACAGAGTGCGGGTGAGCGTAAGTGGGAGTTTATCCAAGGATAAGGCATGCAAAGAACTCTGCAACCTACGAGAGCGCTCTGTCTGACAATAGCAAAGACAGGCGTATTTCTAATACAGAAAACGTCATCAACACCTAAACACTATAGGGGGCACAAGTTAATTGGGATTGGGTATCGTCGACTAACTATAGGTGTTGCTGCAGCATGGTTGGTCTTGGCAAGACGACGTCACTGGTCAGCCTCGTGGGTTGGGTTGGGCCTGGCAGGCCGGCTTGAGGTCATCCGTGCGGTGTTGGTGCGCTGGGGCAGCCTGTGACAATGATGAATACCTTTCCTGTCTTAGTTGCCCTAGGCCATGCACACTGCAGTTATTCAGAAAATGACATTTACGTTCACTAATAAATTGTTCCGTAGCTTATCTTATAAAATAAACGCAACACATGAGGAATGCACCTCGTGAGAGGTCTGGTGGTTATCGGTTGGGGTGAGATTTACCTGTGTCCTATTGACCGGTACTTTAGGTCGTAGGACGGGGCTCTGGGGCCTGGGCCGAATGATACATGTCTGTCTGCTGCGTTAGAAGTTATTATATAGATGGGTCTCTGTGTCTTGTCTCAATGATGGGGGTCGTCCTTACACGGGGTCAGGATTCTTGGGGGGTTCGTGGGATTTATGAAAGGGTGCTGGTAGATCAGTGGGTTCATCTGTGGGTTTATTACCGTGCTGTAAATAACACAGGTGGCAGGCTATGGCCTTGGTTGCGGCGCCGGGGCCTCTGAAGTAACGCCAGCTTGGTTGGGGGAGGTGAGGGAGCGCGGCACAAGTCTTAGCTTTTTTATCTTGCAGGCTTGGTAGGGTGGGAGAGGGAATGGCCTTGCATATCCACAAAGGTATTTTCCTCGTGCGTTGCTGATCAGTAAATGCAGAAGTTTTATACTGTTCTGCCTTATTTTGACGTTATTTAGACACACATATATATTTCAATTTCATTACACATTTCTTTAAGACAGTCGATTCCAGTACCTTTTCATTGCCTAACATTACATTCATTACATTGTGTGCGTATTGTATGTACATTTAGACGTTATACGAGGGATATCTAGGTTATGGCCTACAGAGATTGATGCTTGCCACTTTGGGTGGTTCAGTAAACATATATGAGTTCCAGTTTCTACATACTATGGAAAAAACACTTTTACAGATAGAGGTTATACGTTTGGTCAACATCTTTCTCCGTGGTTATAGCAGCATTAGTCCAGACCTGGAGGGATATCATATAACGTTACATTTTTATGGCTTATTCACATTTTAAAACAGAGGTAGTTCATTAGTACCAATACTTGAATTGTTTTCTACCTTCTTCAGATAGTGATGCTTCAGCTTTTTTCCTCGCTACCCCGGCCTTGCGGTCCGGGTCATACGGGGTGCAATATCACATTGTTACTAATATAATGTTGCCGTGTTGGCATCTCGGGTTTAGCTCATCTCCGACTTTCTCATGGGAACGCGCTCGCAGCGGATCTGCCAGTGCTGCTGAGGCGACAGAGATGCATGAAAGGCCCTCCAAAGGTGGGGGCCTCGTTACAGTGTGCTAAACTCACGCCGTGTTTGCTAGACAAGATGGCATCTAGGCCTGACTCGATTTTTGGTAAATGCAAAGACGAGGTGCGTGTGGGCAATGTCGTCGGCGGGCGAATCCTCCTCCACCTGGGCCCGGGTGGCATGAGGGGGCGTCCACCGAGTCATGGTCCTCACCTGGGGAGGAAGCTGTAGGTGAGGAGGGCCTCGCGGCCAGTCCTCCCCTACATTTCCCCCCTTTCGTTACTTAAAGTAACGAATTTCTTTAGCTCTTCCAATCTCCTACATTCTTGTTCCTCTAACACTGCACCATCCCATGCAGGGGTTCCTTTTATAGGCATCCATGCTCTGCACACCCCCCTTAAACTCTCACCTCTCCTAGCATACTCATCTGGTGTACATGTTAAATATATACAGTCGCCAGTTTCTTCCAGATCTACCCAGACCTCCTCATACCATTCCAGTTCTACGTCTCGTGGTTCTTTGATAGTGGTGTGCCATAGTTTATCTACTATGTACTTATCACGGCACATAGGCACTAACTGGTACTTGGGGGTGTTGTCTGCTCCTGTCTGCACATGTACTTCTTGTGTTGTTTTAATTGTACCACCAGAGTTGCCCATTGTCACCATCATCATTGCACCGTTAGGAACTGCATTAGCACAACATCGGAGGCCCACCTGGCACAGGCAAAATATCACAAGGACGATCACCAC
This sequence comes from Ambystoma mexicanum, assembly GCF_040938575.1. Taxonomy (NCBI): domain Eukaryota; kingdom Metazoa; phylum Chordata; class Amphibia; order Caudata; family Ambystomatidae; genus Ambystoma; species Ambystoma mexicanum. The sequence goes on from NC_090935.1 coordinate 366,390,868, forward strand.
TATTGGTATCAGGAACTTTATTGTCACTCCAAGCCATGAGGGAACCCACGAGAAGATATTGTCGAACCACGAGCTATCTTCAGCTCCACCTTCCATTTTCATCTTCTCGCCCAGGTTATGTACTGCTTCAATAACGTGGGACAGGGACCCATTTTCTGCGTCTTCAGAAGGTACGAACGTGCAGCACGCACTTCCTATTTTTCGGCAAACACCTCCATCGATAGCTGTTAACAGGTCTAGAACATACCTGTTCTGCATGGTCATTAGTCGCAGAGCTCGTAGTTCCACCTTTATTATGTTGAACCCTTCTTCAGTGTCATTGGCCAACTGGATCAGTTCCCACCGTGTGATCTGGAGCCATTTTGCATTTGCTCTTGCTTGGACACTGGACACTAGCGAAGCAAAGAATGTTTCCACGGAGCTGAACAGGCGATACTTGTCTGGAATCTGTGCCAATAAGTCAGATGATGCTTGTGATATGTAGTTCGAGACTCGCTTGTTTCTTGAGAGCTCTTCTTCCTTCCCCCCGGAGGACAGGACATAAAGGTGCGCTTGTGTAGTTGGAGAAGCTGCATTCTGGTTCAAGCCTCCTTTCATCATGTTACTTCTGTCAATATGGCTTTCTGGAATCACCATTAGTGTCGAGTGCAAGGTGGCCATTGAGCAGCTACCACTCCATGATTGGGGAAGGTGCAGGTACGCCTGGTTTCCGCATACCCAGTAGGTGTCCATTAATGCTGCTGTCCCTTTTTTCATATCTGGGATGGTGAGAGTTTTGTTACAGTTCGTGTTCGTTCCCATTGCCATTTTTCCTTCTCCCTTGAAACATAGTTCGTTTTGTATTTCACTTTGTAGCTTGAAGGGTTTCTCCATCGCTGTTACCCATGTTAGTTTAGGGATGTGTTCTTTCCATATTGGCAAGCACGTTCTTTCCATCCACCGCAACTTGTCCGGTTGGACACCTTTCAGCGCTTCTGCCTTGCACAGCACTTCTTCGTCTTTCCATTTGTTTTCGGAAAACAGTGTCCCTTGTATTGCAAAGAAAGGTTCTTTAAGACAGATCACTCCAGACGCCTGCGAATAGCACGTTTTGTTGTTCTGTAGCATTCTGAAAGAGACATCGTGTGCTTGGAAAGTGTTCTTTATTCTACACAGCGTGAGATGAAGGAGACATTGGGCATCCACAATGGGCAATTCTCGTGGCAACAATACTTTAGGTGTGCCTGATGCATGGGGGATAAGTGAGCAGACATAACAGCTCTCATTGGTTGTTTGTTTGGCTGTTGTGCTCATATCTGCATACCATTTATTTGCTTGGTGTGGGTGTCGTGGGTCTTCCATTTTGTCTAGCCCTAGTCCATAATACTCATCATACCCTTTTCCACCAGTCTCTCTTTTCCGCCTACTTTTCTCCCTTCTTCTGTACCTTCTCGTTATAGTAGGTGAAGAACCAGGCCCCTCTTCCTCCCCCCCACCCCCCTTTTCTAATTCTTCATATAGGGACTTGTGTTCTGTCATCATAATCACTTTTCCATCCTCCTTGATAAACAAGAGATCGTTGTTTGAAATTGGGGCGGGAGGGATTGTGTGGTTGTTGTATGTTCCAGGTTGGGACATTGTGTCATTATTTACATTTTTGGTTCTCAATTGTGAGAGGACAGCAGTGGGTGGTGTAGTATAGTATCCCCACACAAAGTGTGATCCATCCCAGATCAAGAAATCACCTTCTTTGATACCTACAGTCGGACTTGTTTTCGTTCCAGGGGCAAGGGTGGTGTTGCTCCCCCCTCCCCCCTCGTTCATCTCGGTAGAGATGAACGCTATAATCCAGTGTAATACCAGACAAAACATTGAGATGAAGAACACGATAGCACACATTGACAAACCACATTCAAATGAATACGTTAATTTAGCCACTAACATTTCTCTAAATCTAACATATCTATTAGTTGCAGGCTGCCCATTCGATGCCATGATAAATCCTGTTTGAGACACAAAGGTTCATTAAATACAAACATGTAAGCATTTCCACGTTGTAACGTTTCGATGATAAAATATAGGGTTGGGTGAGGGAGGGGGTGTGTTGACAGACAAGGTAGCTTTTCAATCATCATTATTCGTACCTTTATATATATATATATAAATAATAAGAAACATGTCATTATAAGAACAAAAATAATAAAAACATCTTAGAGAGCACCGTGGGGGAAAAAAAAAGAACCCCACGCAAAATTTTCAAAAACTGTAATAAAAAGAAATTTTACACATACATATGTACATGTTTTAGTCCAGGACATTTGTCGCGCGCTAATTGTGCTCACCGTTCATCTCATAAAGCACAAAAATTCCACTCATTCGTTCCGCACAACTTCATCGTCCGCTGTTGCCTGTGCCTCGTCTTGCACCTCACTTTCCGCAGCGCTGTAAGCTTTACGTACGTCTGTCAAATGCACCCAATATCGCAGGCCCTTCACCTTTACTGCTGTAGGTGTGCAAAACACTACCTCATAAGGGCCATGGAAACGTGGTGCATTCCACCTCCGCACAAAGCTTCTGACAAATATAAGGTCACCAGGCATGAGTTGTAGCGGTTTTTCAGGCAATTTGTCTGGTTCAGTTGCGTTCCCCTCCTCTCTTGTCGAGGGGGGGGCTAGTTGTTTTGCAATTACGCGCGCTGCCCGTGTCAATTTTCGCAGATATTCTGTGAACTCCTCCCCCAATATAGCTGCGCTTCTGTGTGCATCAGAACGCTCACGGAGAGGCGAATGCGCTGTATGCATTCTTCTTCCCGTGACGATCTCGTGCGGGGACAAATGGTGATCCTTACTTGGCTGGTTTCGCAGTTCAAACAAGGCCAAAGGCAGGCAGTACATCCAAGTCTTTTTGAGGGAAAAACAAAGTTTTGATAATCTGCTTTTTAACAGGCCATTTATCTTTTCCACTACGCCATTACTTTGAGGATGATAAATCGAACATAATTTGTGCTTTATTCCCAATAATGTAGTCACTTCTTTAAATAATTCATTAACAAAATGCGTCCCGTTATCTGAGCGAATAATGTCGCAAATTCCCCAGCGCGGAAACACTTCCCGCACTAGGAACTTCGCGGCGCCCTTCGCGTCAGGGCGGGCACATGGGCCTGCCTCCACCCACCTCGAAAATGGACATACAACCACAATCATGTACCGAGCCCCATTACACCTTTCCCCCATGTCTACATAATCAATGTGGAGCTCTCTGAATGGGCCATTTGGTTTTGGTATCGTACCCCTTAGTGTACGCAAGGTCATACCTGAGTTGTAAATTTGACAGGTCGTGCATTCTAGGGCTAACCTTGTGACGTGTTCCTGGAGGCAAGGTGCAAACCAATCTTCTTGTATCTCTGCCATTATGTGTTTCTTCGTGTTGTGTGCGGGAAAGTGTAGTTGTTGAAATGCTATTTCTAACAGCGTAATTGGCATTACCACTTTTCCTGAACTCTCTTGTCGCCACAATAAATCAGTCGATGATTTGCTGCAACCTCTCTTAGTCCACCGCAATTTTTCCTCTGCACTAGCTCCCTCTTGCAGCTCTATTATCTCCTGTGTGGACATCATGTTGTATCCTGTGGGGACCTCTTGGCTTGCTGTGTGGTGCAACATGTACTCTCCTATTTCACCTTTTTGTAGATATGAAGCTGCTTTGGCAGCGGCGTCTGCTGCCGCGTTCCCCAAAGATACAAGATCTGTATTGGTGGTATGAGCTTGACATTTTACGATGGCCACTGCCGTGGGGTCTTGCAGGGCCTCAATCAGTTCTTTCAATAGTTCTGCATGCTGGACTGGTGTTCCGTCTGCTCGTCGGAACCCTCTCCGCCCCCACCGGGCCAACCCACCGTGAACTGTTGTTGTCATGTATGCTGAGTCTGTGTATATGGTCACTGCGCATCCCTTGGCGGCATGCAATGCTTCTATTAGCGCTATTAGTTCTGCTGCTTGCGCTGAATAGTGTGATGGGAGGCGGTGTTGTACTAGTATCTCATATTCATCTTCCTCTAATCGTACCACTGCCATACCCACATGCTTTTCTCCTGTCTCCATGTCTATTGATGCTGACCCGTCCACAAAATACACCTCACCCTCGGTCAGGGCATTTTCAAAAATCACTGCATCCTTACCTTCGTCACCTGTGTACGTGGCGCAGTTATGGTTTTGCATGTCCTCTACAGTGCATGCCTCTGTGATGAATGTGGCTGGGTTCACTGTTTTACATCTCACTATATGGATGTTAGCGCTGGACAGTATTATCTCATATGCTGTGGCGCGTTGTGTTGTCAATGTGCTCTTTGTTCGCTCTAATATTGCAAAAAGTGAGTGTTCCACAAACAGTGTCACCGGGCAGCCCATCACTATCGTGGCACTTTTTTCAATTGCGAACGCGGCTGCAGCTAGGGATTGCTCGCACGCGAAGTGACCTTGCATTACTGCATCTAGGGTGCCGCTATAGTAAGCGAGTGGTTTGTGCCCTAAAGATGTTTTCTGCGTCAATACTGCTGTCATCAGTGTTCCTTTGCAATGTGAAAATAAGAAAAATTCGCGCCCATAATCTGGATTTGCTAGTACTGGAGCGCTTGATATCAGCTCTTTTAGTGAGTTAAATGCTGTGTTCATCTCCTCTGTCCATTCTATGTGTTTGTGTTCTTGTTGTGCTTCTTTCAGTGCCTGTAACAAGGGCCTTGTGTACGCCGCATAGTCCAAGATCCATGCTCGGCAATAGTTACACATACCCAGAAATTTCTGCATCTCTTTTACTGTTTTGGGCTCTCCAATTGTTCTAATCGCCTGTGCCCTGTCTGGTATAATTCGCTTGCCATCCTTTGATATCAACTGACCCAAGTATAGGACCTCTGTCAGACAATACTGTAACTTTCCTTTGTCCACCTTGTACCCCTTGTTGGCCAATAATGTCAGGAGTGTTATTGAGTCCTTTCTGCACTCTTCCTCAGCCTGTGCACAAACCAATAAATCATCAACGTACTGAATCACTGTGCTTTCTACAGACAAATTCCCCAGATCTTCATGTAGTACCCTGTTAAATATGCTTGGGCTCTCGCAATATCCTTGTGGTAATCTGCAATGTTCGAACCTCCTTCCTCCCAATGTGAATGCTGTCAAGTACCTGCTCTCTTCTGCTAAGGGAATCGAGAAAAATGCATTTTTTAAGTCAATTACTGTGAAGTGTGATGCTACTTTTGGAATGTTGCACAGTATTGTCGCCGGGTTCGGGACTAGAGGGAACTCCTTCATTACCACATCGTTCAGTGGGCGTAAATCTTGTATCATCCTCCATGAACCCCCCTTTGCTTTTTTGATTGGGTAAATGCATGTGTTGCATGGGGAGTTTGAGGGCACGATTATACCCTGTGCTAGCAGTGCTTCTATTGTCTCTCTGATCCCTTCTTCTGCTTCTCGCGACAGTGGATATTGTTTCACCCGGGGTAGTATTGCTCCCTGTTTTACTTTTATCACCACAGGCTGAACTTCATGCAGCAACCCTACATCGTGGGGGCCATTAGTCCATAAGTCAGTGGGTACTGAACTCATGTCCTCATCAAAAAATGTGTGCGGTGCTCCTATTACCGCCATTAGTTCAACCTTAGTTTGTCTGGCTGTAACTACAATGTCGCAGGGCATTGCCAGTTCCATCACTATTTCACCATCTCCCTCAGTGTCAGAAAATAGCTCCTCGTCAGAGAGCTCTCTCAGCGGGATATTTGCATTTGTACACAATACTGTCCGCCACTCACACCCTTCCATGTCCATACCAATCACACATATTCTGTTTGTTGATACATGTATTGCATGCAAATCCAACGATATCACTGACCCGAGAGCAGTGTCGGGGCTTGCTATGGGGCGAAAAAGGAATTCTGCTGGGATCCTCCACTCCACCCTTTTTAGTTCTGGTACTATGAGAGCCAATGTTCTCATGCCTTCGACAAACATCTCCTCATTTCTTGGTACCCCTCTGATCTCTTTCATGATTGTGTGGCCGTGTATTACTGCTAATATGCGGAGGGGGCATATGCCTGGCGTTGAGCATACGATACCGCTCCCTGTGAATGATATTGTCATGTTTAGTTTGCTCAAGAGATCTCTCCCCAGTAAGTTGATGGGAGAGTTTTCATAGTACAGTAAGGGTGCTTTCACTGTTTTACCCCCCACTGTCACATCCAATACCTCTGTGTAAGGAACTTCAATTACAGCCCCAGAGAACCCCTGCGTCTCTAACGTTCTATTAGATAACGGGAACCGGCCCTCTCTAATGCATGATTTCTCCGCTCCCGAATCCACCATGAAAATGAATTGCTTGTCTCCTATCTGCGCTCCTATCAATGGTTCCTCTGATGCATTGTGGGTCGTAGACAGTACTGGACACGCAAGTGCTCTCTGTGGGCTGTCCTATGCGGGGTGTCTCATTGCCCCCCCTTGATCGAAAATGTTCCCCGAAACCACTGACACTCCACTGTAAGGTGCGGGGGCGGGTGCTCCATTAGCTACTGTTGCGAAAGTGTTACCAGGCGTGTAGTGCACATTGTCATTATTCTGTGGGCTGGTTTGTGTTCGGTACTGATGTCCATGCAGTTGTGCGTTACTCCTTTGTGCTACATTTTCTGGTTGCTGGTATTGTCCCATGGGGAGGCCGTAGGGGCTTCCCGGGTGGGGGTGTCCGTATTGTTCTATCTCTTGGAACCCGTTGTTTTGTCTACTCCTACATTCTCTTGAGTAATGCCCCCATCTCCCACAATTCCAACAGCTCCCCTGTGGACCTCTGGGACCCTGCCACCCATTTCCTCCCATACCTCCATACCCTTGTCCTCCTCTTCGACCCCTGTACCCACCTCTTCCTCCTCTTGGGGCCCACTCTTGCCACGTTGGACCTCCGTTCTGCTCCTGCTCTGTCCACTGTCGTTGCCCTTGTCCTGCCCAATTCGCTGCTATTCTTCCTTGTATTGCTATTTGCCCCTCCTCTCCTTCCTCTCCCTCCCGTGTGAGTGGGAGTCCCGCTACCGCGGCTGCGACCTTCACCAATTTTGATTGCACCAACTTCGCCTCGTCCGCCAACCTTTTCTGTGCTACTTCCCTCTCTCTTTCTTTGATCCGTTTACAATGGTGTACTATTATGCTTTGGATCTCTGGCCAGCCTTTTGCCTCAACGCCTGCTATTTTATCTAGTGCCTTTTGCACTTCCTTTGGGAGCCCTCTCTTAATGATGAAATAGAATAGAGATGTGGATTGGTGCCAGGGCGTACCCGTTTCCGCTCTCCACATCTCCTGCACCCGGAGAATGTAATCCATAGCGTCCTCCCCGTCATTCATGGTACATTGCATTACTGACTGCAAATCAGGGGTATCCGGGAAGGTTTCCCGTAGTGCGTCCCACACCCTTGCTCGCACAGTGTTAAAAGAAGCCCCATCATGGCGATCACACTCTAAAGTTACAGCTGGAAAACCCGCCTTAGCCCATACTCTGTCTGCCTGATCCCCTACTGCGGACACTAGTAGGCTTTTCACATCACCTACTGCCAGCGGTATACCAGCGGTATGTTTCTCAAATGCATATATCCACTTGCTTGCCCCTCCCGACAGCTGTGGTAGTAATTTCATTAAATTAGCCTTGTCCATCTGAGCCCACGGTATATAGTTTGGCCTCCCACCTCCTCTGTGCAGTAATGGGAGTTGTAATTTCCCTTTTGCCGTTGCAGCTTCCTTTTCCTTAGTCACTGCTGACTCTAATGACGCCATCTTCCCCACTCTATTTCTTAGTCGTCCCATCCATTCATCTTCTATAGTTTCCAGTGAACAGGCACCATCTAGCTCCTCGCCTTCTCCTCCTATTGCCATGCTCAATCTATCGCTCTCATCCACCCCTCCTCTGACATCACATAACAACTCCTCTCTGATCCCTCTTTCTCGTGATACATCTCCAATGCTTCCTTCTGCTGTCCCCACTTCTATTATTCTTGTCGGTTCTTCCTCAATTCTGAACAGTATTTCCCCCTTTTTCCATCCCTCCTCAATTTGTCTAGTTTCGCTTGACGCTCTAGACGTGCGTCCAGATTGTGTAGGGGCGCATGCTGTGCGTTCACATATGTCTTTTATTCTTGAGAGTTCATCTCTTGCCACTGTAAGCCTCGACTCTAAGTCACTCGTTAACTTCTCTATATCCACTCTCTGTGGGCCTCCCTGGGCGCGCTCTCTGGTGTTTTCGTATGGTGGGGGTGCAGTTGGCCTCTGTGGTGTGCTGGTCGACGGGGGAGGCACATAAATAGGGTCGCTATATCCTGTTGCAGGGGCTGGTTTGGGTAGCATTGGGTACAACATAACCACCTCCGCAGGTTGTTCTATGCTTACCTGTTCCTTTTCCTCTCGTGGAATCATTAGTGGATTGTCTGTGGTGGAGGGTAAATCAATATTTGGTGCTGGGGCTTTGGGTGGGGGTACTTCCTCAAACAATCTCCAGAGATCTAATATCTCCTTCCTAGTCTGCCATTTTTTCCCCTTATACTTGAGGCGAATACAGGTACATACCATATCGAGAACGCTTTTGTCAAAAGACCCTCCTTCTGGCCAAATCTGGGGCAACCCCTCCCCTTTCAATTCTGTTAACCATTGATCATGATATTTATTTATGCGTTCAGCATATCCCGGCAAGCTCTTACAAATGTGTGACAAGGGAGTTTCAGCCCCCATCCTCTAAATCGTCAGCGCTACCGCGTTCGCCTTCGTAACTTTTAAATAGGTGTAAATATGCGTACGTATACCTTTATGGCACAGACAAGAGCGGACCTCTCAAAATTGTCACCCACTGTAATTCAGTGCACAAATCTCTTCTCACTCACCATATCTCATCTCTTTCTCATTCTCAGGCACACTTATGTGATCTCACTGGCAATCGATCTAGTACTGGTTATGTCCACACTCTTTGGCACCACCTCACGGCCACCTGTTCGTCTCTAACACTCGTACGGTGCGCGCACCCTTCACAATACTTCCCACTCACACTTTTGTCTTTTTCCTCCCTTTCCTCCCTAGCCAGCTGTCCCTGTTTCCCTACTAAGGTTACTGTGTTCACGTCTGTACGTGCCACTACTGAGTCCCCACTTTTTAAGATGTTCTAACTACTTCATACCCTTCTCATTTTCACCCCCTACCCCGTGGAAATGGAAAAAAAGAAATAGAGAGAGAGAGAGCACAATCACTAAAAAATATTCCCGGTGTCTCCTTTTGCTAGACACCAATAACTTATTTCTCACTTCTTCATATATTCCCAGTACTAATTTAGATAGTACTATGCGGCGCCGCCTTCCACCCCCTTTCGGAGCTAGGTTTCCGTCACTTCTACCACGTCACTTATTTCTTACTCCTAATGGCCATATGCGAAAGAAAGAATAAAGAAAGTTTCAAGACCCGTCTTTAGTAGACCCCCGCAATTCTCCTTCTCTACCTTTCCCCGTTCCTCTATTCCCACTTCCCCTTCTTCTCCCCTTGTCGATCACTCGCACTCGGTACTCACGTGCCCGTCTTGAACCGATACTCTCCGAAACTGGGTCCGTCCAGGCGGCGTTACCGGTAACTCAACGGTCAGCCCCTGGCTCCGGCGAGCGGCACTCAAAGGGGATTTTTTTCCAATCGGGATCCCGTACCCTTTCTCATTGAGTGCGCACTTCTTATTGTGCCGGTCGCCGTTGGCGGGCGGCCTCCCGGAGGCGGTTCACCGTGCGTATCCCTTCTCAACCGGAGATTCTCGTGCCACAAGGGGGTCGTTAAAGAAGGAGTTAGGAAAAATAATTTGGAGATATCACGCTATCGGGGTCACCACTGAAGGGAAGCGCCCCCAATTCAGCACGATCCTCCCCGCAATGAGAGACAATAAGGGACTCTCCCGTAGTGGGAATAAGACCAAGACAGAGTGCGGGTGAGCGTAAGTGGGAGTTTATCCAAGGATAAGGCATGCAAAGAACTCTGCAACCTACGAGAGCGCTCTGTCTGACAATAGCAAAGACAGGCGTATTTCTAATACAGAAAACGTCATCAACACCTAAACACTATAGGGGGCACAAGTTAATTGGGATTGGGTATCGTCGACTAACTATAGGTGTTGCTGCAGCATGGTTGGTCTTGGCAAGACGACGTCACTGGTCAGCCTCGTGGGTTGGGTTGGGCCTGGCAGGCCGGCTTGAGGTCATCCGTGCGGTGTTGGTGCGCTGGGGCAGCCTGTGACAATGATGAATACCTTTCCTGTCTTAGTTGCCCTAGGCCATGCACACTGCAGTTATTCAGAAAATGACATTTACGTTCACTAATAAATTGTTCCGTAGCTTATCTTATAAAATAAACGCAACACATGAGGAATGCACCTCGTGAGAGGTCTGGTGGTTATCGGTTGGGGTGAGATTTACCTGTGTCCTATTGACCGGTACTTTAGGTCGTAGGACGGGGCTCTGGGGCCTGGGCCGAATGATACATGTCTGTCTGCTGCGTTAGAAGTTATTATATAGATGGGTCTCTGTGTCTTGTCTCAATGATGGGGGTCGTCCTTACACGGGGTCAGGATTCTTGGGGGGTTCGTGGGATTTATGAAAGGGTGCTGGTAGATCAGTGGGTTCATCTGTGGGTTTATTACCGTGCTGTAAATAACACAGGTGGCAGGCTATGGCCTTGGTTGCGGCGCCGGGGCCTCTGAAGTAACGCCAGCTTGGTTGGGGGAGGTGAGGGAGCGCGGCACAAGTCTTAGCTTTTTTATCTTGCAGGCTTGGTAGGGTGGGAGAGGGAATGGCCTTGCATATCCACAAAGGTATTTTCCTCGTGCGTTGCTGATCAGTAAATGCAGAAGTTTTATACTGTTCTGCCTTATTTTGACGTTATTTAGACACACATATATATTTCAATTTCATTACACATTTCTTTAAGACAGTCGATTCCAGTACCTTTTCATTGCCTAACATTACATTCATTACATTGTGTGCGTATTGTATGTACATTTAGACGTTATACGAGGGATATCTAGGTTATGGCCTACAGAGATTGATGCTTGCCACTTTGGGTGGTTCAGTAAACATATATGAGTTCCAGTTTCTACATACTATGGAAAAAACACTTTTACAGATAGAGGTTATACGTTTGGTCAACATCTTTCTCCGTGGTTATAGCAGCATTAGTCCAGACCTGGAGGGATATCATATAACGTTACATTTTTATGGCTTATTCACATTTTAAAACAGAGGTAGTTCATTAGTACCAATACTTGAATTGTTTTCTACCTTCTTCAGATAGTGATGCTTCAGCTTTTTTCCTCGCTACCCCGGCCTTGCGGTCCGGGTCATACGGGGTGCAATATCACATTGTTACTAATATAATGTTGCCGTGTTGGCATCTCGGGTTTAGCTCATCTCCGACTTTCTCATGGGAACGCGCTCGCAGCGGATCTGCCAGTGCTGCTGAGGCGACAGAGATGCATGAAAGGCCCTCCAAAGGTGGGGGCCTCGTTACAGTGTGCTAAACTCACGCCGTGTTTGCTAGACAAGATGGCATCTAGGCCTGACTCGATTTTTGGTAAATGCAAAGACGAGGTGCGTGTGGGCAATGTCGTCGGCGGGCGAATCCTCCTCCACCTGGGCCCGGGTGGCATGAGGGGGCGTCCACCGAGTCATGGTCCTCACCTGGGGAGGAAGCTGTAGGTGAGGAGGGCCTCGCGGCCAGTCCTCCCCTACACAGGGAACATAGTTCCACTACTTCTTTTCGTACAGTTCGACCACTGGTCGGGTCGATGTCCCTCGCAGGCCTCCATCGAAGGCAACATCACCGGATGTTATAAATAGGACGCATGATGCCCGTAGCCTCAGTTCTGTTTTTCCGCAGACATGTTTGCTTCAGAGACTCGACCGCCTCCTGTATTCCTCGTGAATGTCTTCTTCTTCAACCCCTCCGCCTCCGCGGTCTGGCTTCAAGACTTGTCGGGACTGCAAGTGGACAATTTCGATTACCGACCTGCATCGCATTTGTTTGTGGTGGTTGGGTGCGAGTCACAACATCGACGACTGTTCCAAATGCCAGTCGCTGAGTGTGAAGGCCTTGCGGGAGTGTAAGGGAAAGCTTCAGATAGGTAGGGGTTCGAAACCCAGTAAGCGTAAATCCAAGTCCAAGGGTATGTCCACCGACGATTCGAGTAGTGACTCTCCACGTCGGAAGGGGTCCCGGGGGGGGAGGGGTTTGGGGGTCTCGGATGTCGCTGCAAGGAAAGTGGCTTGGCTTGCCGACTAAATCCTGGACTCTGGAGGAATGGGCTGCTTTTAGGGAGCAGATGTTGGCGATTTTCCAATCGCAGGGCACAGTTCTGCCCGCGCCTCCTAACGAAGCCGGCAAGGAACAGTCTAGATCTGTGGCTCGCACAACTTCGGGGTCGGGTCCTCGATGAGATCCTCATCAGGAGCCTTTGAGGTCCCATTCGGACAAGGCTCAGGATGGTCGCAAGATACATGCTTCCCGATCTCGGTCCTCGTCCCCAGCAAGACCGCAGAAACCGACTAAGGGCTCCAAGCCGGCGCTGTCAGTCGGATACAGACGTCGAAGCTTTGCATTCGTATCAGCCCACGGCGCCATCGGCGCCCATGTCGACGCCAAAGCCCTCAACGCCTTAGGGGCCTTTTGGCCGTAATCTACCGTCGGACATCCCTGCTACTGTGGATCCTCCTAGGAAGGCTACTTCCAAATCTGTGAGGCCTGTTCTGGACTCCAGGCCCTCGGCTGTTCCGAGACAGGATTTTTACCTCCCCTCAGGATGACATTTATGAGGAGGAGAGGTCAGATTTTGATCTTGACCCAGTTGAGACTGATGGGGATCCTGTCTTTTCAGGGGATAGCCAGTTGGAAGTGTTGAAGCAAACTCTTCATGATGCAACTGGCTTGGACACTTATCCGGATGTGGAATTTGGCAGGCCTGGGGCTCATGCTGAGTCATCCTACAGGATGCTCATGGCTAGGGTCACGGAGTATCTGGGCTGGTCCAGTCCTCCTGAAGCTTTTGTGCAAGATGATCTAACAGACATTTTAGATCAATGTCCATCCTCTGACACAGTTTTACCTTTTCATCTGACATTACAGAAAAGGGTGGGGGTTGCTTGGCAGTCACCGGAATCCCTTCCGGGTGTTAACAAATTGTTAACCAAAAAATACTGCCCTTCTGGTAGCGACCCCGGCTACCTATCTTCTCACCCACTCCCGAGAGTTTGGTGGTTCAAGCGGCTACAGCCACCTCAAGGCACGTGGCGTACCCTAACATCCCTCCGGATAGGGACGACAAATGCTTCGCCATTTGGGCACGCAAGGTGTTTTCTGCGGGGGAGTATGGTGCTAAAATCAGCCAACTCCACTTGTGCCTTGGCAAGATTTTCACACACTCTGTGGAACTGTTTCTCTTGCGGCTGAGCATATTCCCGAAGGGGAGGAGAGCGATGGGTTCCTTGCTCTCGTGCAAGATGGCAATGATGCCATGTGTGAATCCCTTCAGTCGGGTTTGGACACAGCCGACACCGTTAGCCGGTCCTTGGCTGTGAGCACCGTTATACGCAGATTTGCGTAGTTGCGGAAGTCGGGGTTTGCCCCGGATGTGCAAGCCCGTCTTTTGAACATGCCCTTTGATGGCACGCATTTGTTTGGCAGCAAGGCTGACGGGTGCCTTGAGAGGTTGGGGACCTTAAAAGCTGCAGCAAAATCTTTAAGCACAGCTGTGCATCAACCTCTGCCTTTTCGTCCTAAGGACAGCAGTGGAGGGGGGGTTCTTTTCGTTACTACTCCTCCTTTGGTAGAACGAGAGGAGCTGCCAGTCAAAGGGGTCCGCGTAAAAGTACCCGTGGTGGTCGGGGAAATTGTGGTGCCAAAGCCGCTCAGACAGCTGCCTCTTTGCCTTCAGGTGCTGCTGCAGCCGCTTCAAAACAGTCATGAGGCCATGTCCCATGGTTCGCCGGTGGGGGGGGAGACTGTCTCAGCATCTCGAAGAATGGCAAGCTATTACTTCGGATGGGTGAGTTTGTGATCCCATAGCCCACGGCTACTGTTTTCCCTTCCTAAAGCGGCCTCACGACAATCCACCAGGGAATCTCTTAGAAGTTTCAAGAACCGCTCCTTGTGCAGGAAATCTTGACCGTGCTAGAGAAAGGCGCTGTAGAATGGGTGCTTGTAGCGGAGAGGAACAAGGGATGGTATTCCCCTTATTGTTTGATTCCAAAGGACGACGGGGGATTGAGACCCATCCTAAACTTGCGTTGGTTGAGCAAACTTCTCAGGAAGGACAAGTTCAAGATGGTCACTCTTTCTCAAGTCCTCCAGGCTCTTCAACTTCAGGATTGGTTGGTGTCTCTGGACCTTCAGGATGCTTACTTTCATGTGCAGATTCATCCCAAGCGCAGAAAGTACCCGAGGTTTGCGGCTGGCGACTCGCACTTTCAGTTTCTGATCCTGCCATTCGGATTGACCTCCGCCCTGAGGGTCTTCACCAAACTAATGGTGGTGGTGGCAGCAGCGTATCTCAGGCGAGGCTGTGTTAGACACGTCCATGGGGGAAGTGCTCGCCTCCCAAGGTAAGGGCTCATCACATTGTGCAGATGGCGAACAAGTTTCAACATGCCCAGAGTCTCCCGGCTTTCGAATTGTTAAGGTTGCTCGGCCTCATGGCATCCTGCATTTCTCTGGTGCCAGAGGCCAGGTTCAGGATGAGATCCCTGCAATGGGTCCTCAAGATGCAGTGGTTGCAGTTCTCTGGCAAGATGTTGGATCCCGTTCGGATTCCCATCTTGGTCTACCAGGATCTTCTGTGGTGGGCCGACAAAGGGAACCTGATGAAGGGGAAGCTGTTTTGGCAACCTTGGCCAGAGGTGACTATAGTGACGGATGTTTCCATCACAGGATGGGGCGCTCATGCCGTCGACTTGACCGCCAGCGGTCGTTGGTCTCCGACTGAGTCGATACTCCACATCAATCTGTTAGAGCTGTGGACCATCAAGCTAGCCCTGAAGGCTTTTCTGCCGTCTGTGTGGGGTAAGAATTTCCTGATCATGAACGACAACACAGTGGCCATGCATTATCTCAACAAAAAAGGGGGTAGGGTCACTCCGGTTGTGCAGAGAGGCAATGCGGCTCTGGTTCTGGGCAATCCAGCAAGACATTTCGCTCTCGGCGGTTCATCTGGCTAGAGACGAAAATGCAGCGGCGGACGCTCTGAGCTGGCAGAGCACAATCTTTAATGAGTGGGAGTTGGCTCAGGAAGTCCTACTGGAGATCTTCGCCATTTGGGGAACCCCACAAATGGGTCTCTTCGACACCCGTGCCAACCGGAAGCGCAAGTGATTCTGCTCAAGGGAATTTCCTCCGAGAGGAGTCTTAGGAGACACATTCGTTGTGGAGTGGTCATTCCCACTGCTGTATGCGTTTCCTCCAGTCCCCATCATTCCTCAAGTGTTTATGGAGGTTACAGAGGTTTGGTTCCCACATGATCCTCATTGCTCCGGATTGGGCCAGGAGAGCGTGGTACCCCGACCTTCTAGAAATGTCAATCTGTCCTCCACGCCGTCTTCCCTACTGAGAGGATCTGCTCTCGCGAGAGCGGGGTTCATGTTCTCCATCCAGAGGTCCGGACTCTCAACCTTCACGCTTGGTATCTGAAAGGTTGAGGTATAAGGATTGGGACCTCCCGGATGATGTGATGGAGGTGTTGCTTTTGGCCAGCAACAAAATCCCTGTACCGTTGGCGCAAGTTCTGCGACTGGTGCAGAGGACGAAATGTTGATCCTTTTCAGTGTTCCATTCCTATGGTTTTGTCTTTCTTACTTTCTTTGGCCCACAGGGGCCTTCAAGCGGGTACCATTAAAGGTTACCTGGCGGCGCTGTCTATATTTAAGCGCTCGTCTGAAGAATGTTCTTACTTTAAGATTCCTTTGATTTCTCAATTTCAAATTAAGACTGTGTTCGCGCCGTCCCCTTACCAGGTGCCGGTTTGGCATTTGAATTTGGTTTTGAAATTTGGAACGGCTGCTCCGTTTGAACCTTTGCACTCTTGTCCTTTGAGATTGTCTTTCAAGACGGTGTTCTTGGTTGTGGTTACTTCACTAGAAGAGTGAGTGAATTGCAGGCACTTTAGTCTAAGCTGCCCTTTACTGTGTTCCAAAAGGACAGGGTTGTCCTTAACGTTCGTCCTTCCTTTCTACCTAAACTAGTATCTGAATTTCATTTGAGCCAGAAAGTGGTTCTTCCTTCTTTCTGTCGTCGTCCTCATCCTGGTAAGGAAGAGGATCGGCTCCATAGATTGGACCCTAGAAGAGCTCTGAGCTTCTATATTTCTACAATGTCCAGGGTCAGAGTGGACAATCAACTCTTTCTGGAGTATGCTGGTCACCGATTGGGCCAGGCTGTGTCCAAACAGACCTTGTTCAGGTGGATTATCCTCACCATTACTGAATGTTACCGATTGGTGGGTAAGGACTCTCCTGAAGGGTTGCGAGCTAATTCCACTAGGGGTGTGGCTACTTCCACAGCCCTACAACAGGGAGTTCCTATTAGGAATATTTGTGATGCAGCCACATGGGCTTCTATCCACACCTTTGTTAAACATTCCCTGGATACGATCCATGGTCAAGATATGGCCTTTGGTAAGGCGGTTCTTTATTCCGCCATCTGATTGGGTACTCTAAATTCTTTCCCTCCTCCATTTTATGGTACTGCTTTGGGAGTCTGTCAAAGATGTGGATTATGTTGGAGGACACACTCCATTTGAAGAGCAAGTTACTTACCAACTGCTAACGTTCTTTCGATTGGATGTTCCTCCAACGTATTCCACATCGCCCTCCCAGCCTGCCCCTCTGGAGAATTTCCTATGCGATTGCAAGTTCACCTTTGGTACAAGCCTGCCTGTACTACACTGTTAAAATGGTAAAAGTAGCGGAGCAGCCAGACTTCTCTCGAGCAAATGAGCAGTAGTAGAGATTACACAAAGGACTTCAATTACTGTGACTCAAGCAAACACTGACTCAAGGTTTTTGGTTAAAAAGTAAAAGTACATTTATTTTAAACCATCTGTTTGCAAAACACTTCACTTCTATTAATTTAAAACCACACGAAAAATACACTACACACAACCAATTCACTTTGTGCAGAACAATTCAAGGTAAGTACTTTTTGGATTTGACAGACCAGTGTTGTGAAACAAAGACATTACCGGGGATACAGTTGCAAATCACTTTTTGACCGTAATGACAGTTCGGTCTTACTAAAGATTTGCGTACCCGCAGGAAGAAATGTTACCGGAATTAAAACACACTTAGCACATGAATCAACACAAGAGAGTTGGGGATAAAAATCATAGGCAATACTTTTGTCAAGGCAGATAGAATCAGACGAGACTTTCCTACAAGTGAATACAAGTCAACAGGACTGCGCCAGTGTCAAGGGGAACAGCGTTCCTGTTGCCGAGGATCACACAGTTAGTACAGTTCACAATTCGAGATTGCCAGGAGTACTTGGATATTGTCAACGGAGGAAGCAAGTGTTATAAGAGGGAAGGAAGATAAGGACAAGCCTTTAGTGAGGAGGAAGGGGTTCACCCTAGTTCCTCGAAGTTTGACCAGTACATTATTCAAAGTGAAGAAAAGCTGGTGCTATGGCAGTTGTTCCTGGTAGTTCCTGCAGACTCACGTTTCCTGTGACTTCAGTCGTTAAAAACAATAGAGGCTCTTCAGGTGGCTCTCCGGACCACTACAGCTGTATGCAGCGATTTCGATCAAGAAGAGGATCCTCTGCCTGTGGAAGATGAGCTGGTTTATCCCACGAGGCTCAAGGGATGAAGACTCCGGGCTGGATCTTCTCTTGTTGTTGAAGGGTAGATGGCTCAGGACTGCAGCAGGGCTTCACCGGGACTCGGTAGTTGCAGCAGCCGTCTTCTTCTCCGCTTCTCTTCGGTTCCTTGCAGTTCCAGTGGCGACTCTGACTTCCAGCCCAATAGTCCTGCCTTTTATGCTAAAATCCCCCATTCACACAGCCTGGCTGTCGATCACTCAGCAGGGGGGTTGTCCAGCCTGGACAACCCCTTCAGCCAATGGACGCAAAGTGCGACTTGGGTTTCCAGGGGGACCACTGTGCAGGGGGTGACTACACCCCTCCCTCACATTCAGCACACCTAGACACCCAGGCGCCAAAAGGAGGGCTTCTTGGGAGAAGCCCTCCTAAAGACGGTGAACAAAGAAGGCAAACCTGGTTTGCCACGCAAAGTAAAACACAAGAAGGCCTTTAACAAAAAGAAATGGCGAATAAACCCGACCAGAGCCAAAAGAAAGTATTTGGTCAAGCGGGTTTATGTTCGAGGCTAATATAATAGCCTGGAACATTACCACGTTTATATAGTATAATCGCGGTAGAAAAGTTAGGGTAGATACCACTGCCACCAGCCACGTCTAAATGTTAAGAGCAAAACAAAGCTCAGAGGCACAGACAAAAAGGGATAGGAGTTAACCCTTTCCAGTACTCCATGAAAGATGGGGTGTACTGGATCTGTAGTTTTGAGTGACTACATAAAGTAAGTTGTAACTTTACCTGTTTTCTGGGGGACAGTAGTCGGCCCCAGAAAAATGGAGTCAGTGGGACGTCTCAAAGACAACCCTGTCTCACTGCACTGAAGGTGCTGTGTAACACACACAAAAAGTGGGGCTCATGGAGTGGTGTACTCCAGAGCCCACAATCGCACAAACAGTAGAAATATACATGGCAAAACACATGTAAGAGTGGGGAAAAAGGCTCACACTCTTACCAAGTGGAAAAAGTAAACTCTAGAAAGCCAGCAAAGCTGCTGGGGGACTCCCGAGGTGAGGGAAATTAACCATAGAATGAGAATTCTCCCTAACGGTTCTTTATTACGCCATCTGATTGGGTACTCTAAATTCTTTCCCTCCTCCATTTTCTGGTACTGCTTTGGGAGTCTGTCAAAGATGTGGAATGCGTTGGACACAATCCATTTGAAGAACAAGTTGCTTACCAACTGGTAACGTTCTTTCGATTGGATGTTCCTCCAACGTATTCCACATCGCCCTCCCAGCATGCCCCTCTGGAACATTTCCTATGCGATTGCAGCTTACGTTTCTGCAAGGCTATGTGCAGTACAGCAGGCATTGGATAGGTGCCACACGTTATGGTGGAAAAAACTTAAACAGAGGGTATGGGCGCCATGCATCTTATTTATAACAACCGGTGACGTCGCCCTCGACGGAGGCCTTAGATGGACCTCGACCCAACGCCATTGACGCAGGACGCCCTCTGCCAAAAAAGTTTCCGAAGTACACAGCTGTGGACATTACATGTCAAAGATGTGGAATACGCTAGAGGAACAGCCAATCGAAAGAAAGTTACCAGATGGTAAGTAACTTGTTCTTTCACTTCACTGCTCTTGGAAACAGTTTTCACCAAGAGAAGGTATTTAAACCTTTGGGAAATCTAAGAGACTTCCCTGTGCCACTGCACTGAAGGTGATGTGCGTCACAATGTAAAGTTGATGCCTATGGAGTTTGCCAGACTCCAAAGTCACAAGAAACAGAGTCGAAATCCTAGAAAAATACATGGGAGAGTGGGAGAAAGGTCTCACTCTCTCCAGGTTAGAAATTCAAAGTCCTAAAGTCCAGCAAAAGACCTGGAGGTCTCTAAAGTAGAAGGAAATTGGCACATTTCTGAGAATTCGCCCTACCAGATAACAAGTCAAAGCTCTATCTGAGAAAATGTTTACCCATCGTGGCTTAAAGCAGGGCTGTGCCTTGGCCTCCTTTTTGTTTAATTTATATATACGTGGCTTGAGCGTTTCTCAGACTGTGGTGAGAGCCTTCCCACCCAAGATAAATGGTGTTCAAATTCCTTGGATCGTCTATGTAGACATCATATTTCCGGACTACACCCAGGTAGGCCTCCAGAGACGCATCTCTTGCTTTATTGAATATTTAAAGCAAAATAATATGAAGATCAACGTCTCGAATCTTGAATATGATGTCTGCCCAAAATAAACTAACAAAAGATCATGCCTGGTGGATCAGAGGAGAGAAAATAGTCATACAGTTCCTATTGTACTTGGGAATCACAATCAACCGAAACATCGAGAATGTTCATTATCTCTCGCTGTGAATAAAAACCACAAGCCTTGATGCCCTAGGCATGAAAATCGTGCAAAATTACTGTACATTTTCTCTTTCACTCTTGTTAGCTTTTTATCACCATAAGGCAGTGCCAATTTTGACATATGGCTCAGAAGATGTTAGGTTTATTTTGGTGTAAAGTGTTCAAACTACCTAATTCTCTAGCTATAGCCACCATTCTTAAATAGAAAATACAGGATAGCTGTGAAAGGCACTCCTTTTGAACTACTCTTTCCAAATGATAAACATTTCACTAAATCATTCAAACTTTGGGTGGCAAAAATTGAATTCTTGATGGAACCAAGCTGGACAAAGAGGAGCTCATTTCTAATCCAACAGAGTGTCAAACTAAATTTCAAGAATTGGACTGGATTGAAATCATCCCAAGAAGAAACCTAGTGTGTTCAGACCTTGTTTGGAATTGGAGCAGAAAGAAAGCTTTAAATAAACCACATCTTTACCTATTGAAGTTCTCTTCCTATCATTATAGGTATTTACTGCTGAGAGTCCGATTTAAACTTACTTGCCACTGGGGAAGTGAAATTGGCCGGAATCAAATTAAGCTACAGCAGGTTTGTCATTTTTGTGGCTCATCAGAACAAATAGAATCTCTTTGAGTGCTGTGCAAGCTATTACCAGATGGCAATCAGTCGCGTTCTAAGGATCTAAAAGCTCACCGCACCCATTGTACGACCTTTCTAGACTCAGAGGGGTGGCAGTGGGTTCTGATGGGAGAGCGTGTGAGTCTTTGTATAGCTGTTCTCAGAGTCGAGGACTCTGTTACGCCATGAAGCAATCACACAAGCAAATTAGTTGGGTGGTGAACCAATCTTGGACTCTAAGCAATCAAGTTGGAGCAATTTCCAATTAAAGAAATGTTTTTAAATTGTAGATACAGGTGTGGGACCAGTACTTGCGCTTAGACTCTGCCAATGGCTGAGGGTGTTCCATTTAATTTCTCGTATCTCAAGTTTACTTTTTTTACTTTTCTCTGTTGGTTTAACAATTGACCTGGATTTGTAAGTTATTCAAATGTAAATGGTTAATTTGCTTAATTGTTCTTTTTTTATTTTTATTTTTAGTACAACCAATAAACATTTAAAAAAAAAATAACAAGTCAAAAGACTAAGGGAAACCTAGTTTCCCAGTCCTGACAGTCTGAAGGACTAGTCCGTTTCCCCATAAGAAGTGAGCAAAAAGCCAGTGGAGTGAAGCTGAAGGCTTCACTTCACTGGACAGGGTGAAAAATGAAAGGAAAACATTTGGGATTCATAGAATATAGAGGGAAATGTTGCTAAAAGAGAACTTTCCTAAGAGCAATCTTCTAGCAGACAGTCTAAGGAGGTGTTGCCATGAAAATCAACACGAACACACGCGTGATGTGGTGATATCTAATAGTGGATCTGTTTGCAACATCCCAGGACAAGAAATGCCCAAACCTTGAACACAGGTACCCACAAAAGGGGTAATTAGGATGTCTGGAGGGCTCCTGCGGCGGTACTCTGTATCATTGTCGACAGCTACGGGTTTTCTTCAGGTCAGCGGCACTTCGCAGTTTCAGCGCTTAGCAAACACCACTGATGCGGAACAATGGGCAACGGTTGGACTTTCCATGCTCCCTCAGTCCTGCACTCTGGTGAGGGGACTCTGCATCTGGCGGTCTTGCTTCTGGAGGGTCCTTGGGAGGCTCCTGGAGCTTTTAGCCGCTTTAGTTCTGCGGCAGACGTTGCATTTGACTATGAACACTCAACCCCTGGTGTTGGGATTCTGCAGCAACGGAGAGGAACAGCAAATCGGGGATGGTGTACAAGAGTTTGTCTCGGGGTTAGTTGGTCCCACTAATCCAAGTGGAGAAGTCGTTCCATCCGGCGCTTCTCTGTCGAGGTGAAGGAGGTCAGCACAGCAGCAGGGTTTCACCGGGCAATTGAAAGTCCAGGAGGTTGCAGCGGGCTTCGTTCGCAGTTTCTTCTTCAAATGGTTCTTCCAGTGGTCGACTCTGCCTGTGGTCCCAAAACTCTTGCGTTTTTTTTAAGCAGGTTTCTCCCATTCATGCACAGCCTATCCTGTCAATCACACAACAGGGTGGCCAGCCAGCCAATCAGGACTAGTTTAATTCAGGCATTCCTAGAGACAAAGAACGGGGGAGTTTTGGGACCCTCCCTCACATCCTGTCCTTCCAGACACACTGGAGCCAGGGGTGAAGGACTGAAGCCCGCCAAAGGCAGGACAAACAAAGGGCTTAAACCTGTCTCAATGCACAGAATAAAAGCCAAGAAAGACCTCACAAACAAAATGGCAAAAAAAGAAAACCTGGGCCATTTTGACAAAATGGTCACCCATGGCTGCTGTACTGCAGCTGAGGGTTCAGCTTGCGCTAGAAAAGCACAATGATAGGAAAAATGTAACCACTACCAACAGCCATTTAAAGTAGTGAGGGCAACATAAAAATGTTACATGGGAAAGTAGGATAAGGGACTATTAGGCAACCCCCAGCACTCCGCATAAGATGGTGTGTGCTGGACCTACAAGGAGAAAAGGTAAGTAAAGTGCATTTTAATTTACTATGCTTGGGAACAGTAGTTCACCGACGAAAAAGTTATTAATATTTATTGTGATTTAGTTTACATTGAAACTTTACACAAACATTTATAAAAAGAAAATGTTTACATATTAAACATATATTTAAATCCAAATCAACAGTAAAAAGCAAAGTTTCATCGGCAAATAATATTACTACCAGCTTATATTTAAGCATTTCAGTACTTTCTCAGTCAGAGCTATGGAGCTTACTAACACCTATATTCTTTTATCCACACGTGATGTGCAGCTCAGAGTACACATCTGGTCCTTCAACCAAGAAAACATTAGCAGCTTACGATAATATATCGTTTACCATATACGATAGCATATATTCACTTTATTACCAACAGCTTTGGTTGAAATTGTCTTTATCAGCTCCTTATATTGTTATACCCAGGCTTATTTCAATCTTCGACCAGATGTTATACAATGGCATCAGTAAACTCATACTATTACAGTTAATACAGTGGAGCCAGAATAGATCCTTCTTAATATATTCATAACTGTGTACATGTTTTCCCAGGAGGAGGTTAATTAAATTTTTAATTTCATGGCATTCTGTCAGCAAATGCTTAGCCGTCTCCAGCTGATCTTGTTCTTTAAATAGGCGACATAGCCGTAGTTCCATTGCAATATTATACCTTCTCCCAGTAACCACTAATGAAGGTAGATTAGTATGAAGTGTCTGAGTCTTACTGCTGGGCAAAGGTTCAGATATGTCTTGGTTTTCTAAAAATTATACAGTCTATGCTGCACAAACTGGTAGCTTTTGAGCACTCTGAGATGATCATAGTTCTCCAGCCAGTCCCAGAGCTCTATACGTTTTCCCAATGCCCTCTGTGCCACATCTGAATCGCTTCCCACCCTCGTTTGCCACACGATATCGGCAAATAATTTGGTCATCTGTTTGTTAGCTGTACACAGAGAGTTTTCCTTTGACATCTCCTGGTGGGCTGCTACTAATAGACCATTCCTTGTGCGACTAATCATTGTCAGGAATAAGATAGCACGCTTCTTCAATACTAAAGCTTTTAAGGAAATCAGCCCCAGTTGCAGCCTCATTATCGCCATAGGTATACCAGGTGATAGACCCAAGATGGATCGCCAGAATTTCCCTTCTATCATCTGTAACCATTTCAGATCTATGTCAAGGAGAGCTTCCAAACCATAAGTTATCATCGGGGACAGAACTTGCATGTACAGTTGACGTATACCCCATATAGTAAAACCTCCCTGACTGATGGTAAATCTATGGAGCAGGGCGGTCAGTTGTGCTGCTCTAATAGCACATGTCTGTTTGCATGTTATATAGTCCCCGGTGATCTCGTACTCCATTCCCAGATATCGATATTGTGGAGTGTAAGCAATATTTTCTATGTCTAACCTAAGCTGTACGCGGGAAGTATTCCTCTTGGTGTACCTCATGACCTTTGTTTTTTCCAAATTAATCTTGAGGCCATTTTCCTCCACGTATTCCCAGAGGGCTGCGGACGACCTTCGTAACCCACTGATGGTATGATCCAAAATTACCAGGTCGTCCGCATAGGCTAATACGGGGCAACGGGATTCACCTATTTTAGGGAGGACAGTTTGTCACGGCACTTATGGCCGCAGGAATATCATGGACATATAGGTTGTATATTAAAGGTGCCGTAACACAACCTTGTTTGACGCCCCCTATTTTGGAATATGTTTCTTGTGGTATGTCCTTCCTGATCTAATTTTAATTTTACTGAGGTATCCTGATGTAGCAGTCTGAGATAGTATATCAGGCCCATAAAACGTTATTGACACCTTAGGATAATTACAAAGGACTTCTCAGTGATACTGCACTGAAGGTGCTGTGCGTCACCATACAAAAAACAAATTCCTGTGGACTCAAAAAACAGTGAAAACACAAAATCGAAATCACGTAAAAACACTTGAGAGAGGGAGAAAAGAGTCCCACTTATTTATTGGTAATTTGTTAGGCGCTTGTACAATTAACTGTTTCAAAGCGCCCACAGGCCAACAGGGTGGGGAAACGAGAAGGCAGACAGTGAATTACAACAAGATAAATAATAAAATTAATAGTACGAACAAATAATGAAAATAACAGGGAGGGGAGACAAACCTACTATGCCTTGTGAGTGTGAAGAACGTGCAAGTGCAGAGGGGAGGGTGGGTACGGGATAGGTGCTGTGGTGCTTGTGGTGAAGTGCTAATAAGAGAATGTTAGGCAAGATTGTATGCAGTACCCTGTTGTAGACTGCACCAGCCTTGACCTCTTGGCAATTGTTAACCCAACCTTTGGTAGAAGCATGTACTACACAAGTTGGTAGATTGACTGAGCAGCCAGGCTTATCTCAAGAGGGGTCAATGTGAGGTGTAGGTGTTGTAACATAGATATTCACAGTGACAAGTATCCAAATAAACGCTTAAACTCAAAGTTTCTTGATTAAACAATTATTTATTAATTTGTCAATTGAATAAGCCTTCTTTAGAAGGGAGCAAATATATGTAACACAAAAATATACTTCAAAATACACACTCACAATTTCTGTAAATCAGTAGATACCCATTTGGGATGGCACACACAGACACTTCCTACACCCTTAGGTGACTTAAATAACTAGGACACTGTGGACATTGAAATATCACTGGTACATTTACAGCAATACTGAGTTTGGTGTCAAAGAAAAGGTTTGGGGAATAAACAATGGTTAACAAATATTCTTAAGCAGGTAAGTACTTTTGAGCCCCGCAATGCAAAGTAAATTAACCCTTTCCCAGCTACACAAGTTATAGAATGTCTGACTTTTTTGTTGAGGCATAGTTAAAGCACCAAGTTAGAGGATAGAAGAGTTTCAGGGAGCCAGGACAGCCAATGTTAATTGAGCAAAAGTCTAGGTGAGCTGAAGCATTTCTTGCAGGTATGTAAAAAGTATTGCACAATGTTCTAGAAGTCTTTGTAGAAAATGAAATCACTGAAGGGCCACAAGCTGGGAGGCTTGTGAGGGGCAACGCTGCAAGCAACTCTGCAAAAGCAACCAAGACAAGTCTCAACTGGGAACTGCCAAGGCTACACAACAAGAGGCAAGTCCCGTTAGTTTTGCAGTACCTTAGGTCTGAAGAAATTGGTTCCAGCTGTCTTCTGTTCTGTGTAGGTCTGCCAATACTGTTGTTCCTGGGCCTTAGTTGTTGGAACAAGAGGCTGGACGTCTGGGGACACCTCCACTACGAATAGAAGGTCGGCGGCAGCAATCGGCAAACTTCAGATCAGCTGCACTTTGCGGCTCTCACAAATAGCACCACCGCAGTTCTTGGATACCTTATGGAATTTCCTTGCATCTGGGGTGCAACACTCTGAGGTGGCTCAGGCTTCGTCAATCCTGCTTCATGAGAGTCCGGCGGATTTTCTTGGAGCTTGGGTCAGATTTAAAGACGATACTCTATTCTAGTGTTCCTCTCCCTGGCAATTGGTTCCTGCAGCAAGAATGGAAGTACAGCCAGCTCCGAGAGGATTTCCAACTGAGTTTGTTTTGGGGTCGATTCGTCCCACCAGCCCAAGGGGAGAAGTCTTCCTTTGCAGGGCTTCTCTAATCTAGGCGAGTTCAGAGCTTCAGCACTGCAGCAGGGCTTCAACGGTCAAACCAACATTCCAGGAGTTGCAGCAGGTGTCTCTTCCAAGTTCTTCTTCGTATTCCTTCGGCCAGTGGTCGACTCTGCCTTCCAAGCAAAAAGCCTTGCCTTTATGCAGGTTTGTCCCATTCATTCGCAGCCTAGCTGTCGATCTCACAGCAGGGTGGCTGTCCTCCAAGAACTGCCAGCCAGCCAAACGCCTTTAGGTGCATTCCTGTAACCAAGGGGATTAAGCACAGGGAGTTTCGGGCACCTCCCTCGCTTCCTGCCCTGCCAGACACGCTGGAGCCAGAGGCGGGCTTCACCAGTGAATCCTGCCAAAGACAAAACAAACAAAGGGACCAGATCTGGTTTGGTACGCAGAGTAAATCTCAAGAAAGACCTTTCCAACAAGAAATGGCGAAAAAAGACCTGGGCCATTTTGACAAAATGCAGTGCTTTTCTGCATCTGCAATTGCAGCCCGTGGTAGAAACACACAATTCTAGGAAAAAGTAAACCACTGCCACCAGCCATTAGTTGTAGAAAGGGTAACAAACATTTTACAAGAGAAACTAGTCAAAGTGGATACTAAGTAACCCCTCCAGCACACTATTGTAAGATAGTGGGTGCTGGGTCTATAAATTTACAAAATGTAAGTAAAGTCAATTTCACACTGCTCTTGGAAACAGTAGTTTCACCTTGAGAAGTTATTTAAATCTTTGGGAAATCTAAGAGACTTCCCTGTGCCACTGCTCTGAAGGTGCTGTGTGTCACAATGTAACAAAGATGCCAATGGAGTTTGTCTGACTCCAAAGTCAGAAATGAAAATTCTCCCTAACAATAAGCAACTGGGAAGATTCAGATCGGTTGACTTTCTCCCTTGGCCTGGTGGACCTTACCAGTCTCAAGACCATCAGCAGTTTGAGCCATTGCAGAACGTGCTGCGACCTTCCAGACTTGCAAAACCCGAATACCCTGGGGCTTCTAGTACTGCTGCGGTAAATCATTTCATCGATCGCGGTGTTGGCTGAAAACTTGTGGGCATCTTTCTGAGCCTACAGAGACTCTGTCCTGATCCTGGAAGTCCCCTCAGAACAGTCTAGGACCAAGAGAAGGAAGAAAGTCTGCAGAGTGACAACAGTCGCTGCTCCAAAGACTGTGTCGAGCCTCCACAAACAAGTGCTGCAAAAACATCTGCTAGGCATCCCTGTGACCGAAGGTGACCCATCTGCACCTGCAAAAATTTCTTCATCCAGCCACCAATGCAAGATTCCCAAACCGCAGCTGCTCTCATCTTAGGGACCTGCCGGTGACTTCGCTCTTCATCATAGATGATACTGTCAAACCTCTGGGTACTTGCATAGGCAGTTTGTATGTTGCTTTCCCAGTAAGTGTATTTCTGTGGCTTGGTTCTGCTTAGAATCGCATGAGCCCTTCCTGACTCCACACGAGGGCAATGGGACAGTACAAAGGGGAAAAGAAAAAGAAATCATTACATACACAACCCTTATACAAGCCCACTCAGAAAAAGAAACGATCTGAGGATGTTGATGTGTTTTTGATCATGCATACCTGCACACTTAGGATAGGGATAGTGTGAAAGGAGCATCCCCTGTCCAGGCTCTATTTTGTCACTTCAAAAAAACAAGTGCTATACTTTGAGCCAACCAGTAGATGGAACTATGCAAAGTTTGTGATTCTAAGCTGTCCGAAAGACGATTAGAGAGTAATTAATATTTGTCATATAAAAGACAATTATCAGATAGATTTGTTTATATTGAGATGGCTTTATATAAAATAAAAATGTCTCCTTTTTAAAATGTTTCAGGATTCTGTTCACATGTTGGCTTACAATAAAGATACCCATGAGAAAGAATAAGGATAACTAGTAGCCATCATGTCCTTTTCCTGGTTATCCAAGGATGGTTTTGGACTCAACTGTTTTTTTTTTCCTCCTAGAGCTGGGTTGGTGAATCTGTTCCCTTAAACAGCAGAGCCTCCTAGAGGCCTTTAGCAGCAGAGTCAGTACTCGGCACAACTCTAGTAGGCAATGGTTTACAGAGCTTTCACAGAAGGTGTTGCTTTGAAAAAAGATTTAACGGTCTGATCTATAGATAAGCTTACTAGGAATACCAACAGGAATGAGACAAAAAGAATTAGGGGTAATGTGCTATAATGAATTGAAATTGTGCACGTGGTTTTTGTGTTGTGCTTTTCAGACAACAAATTTAACATATCCCATGACAATTTTGATATGAATTAGTTTGATTAATGGCATGACCTATTTCAAGTTTATTGCAGTTTTTTAATTTTCTATGCATTCTTATGCATGGTATTTTGACTCGCTGTTCATTCTATTAAGAACCGAGTACTTGAATGTGATGCACATGAGAAATATCCTTTTCATTCTTTGTTTTTATCCCTTTTCTTAGGACACTGGAATCAGTGTAAGAAAAAGAGTAATTAAAATCTTGCGAGATATCTGTCTCGAACAACCTACCTTTCCCAAAATTACAGAAATGTGTGTTAAAATGATTCGCAGAGTTAATGATGAGGAAGGCATTAAGGTAGGGTTATAATTTACTCATGTTGCTTACTTTAATCTTTACTTAACTTTTATAACAAGTCTTATGCGCTTTTTCTCCCTATTGATGCAAAACAAAATCCATCTTTTTATTCATCACTGATACTTTCTTTTTTGGAAGCTCTGTGCTTATGGTATAAATCCTTGGAAACGCTAAATAGCAGTATCACTTTAGTGGCCCATTTACTCCTTTAGGCATTATTTCCACCAGTTTGTGAGGATTGGCAAGCCTAAATCAACTGTAGGTGATCATTTTACAATCAGATCATTTACCACATGTGATATGCCCTCTTGTGCTCCTCTATAGTTTAATATATTATTTTTTTAAGCATAACAGCTGATGAGGTGTGTACTTTGTTAGAAAATCTAATGTGCAGTGGCCACAGGGCAGGCTGTGCTACCTATCGAAATATTGGCGCTAGTAGAGTATGCCCAGAATTTGAACAGTCTTCAGAAGTGATGGTAATGTTTAAAATGCGAAATATAGAAAATATGGCCAGTGAATGTTTTTTCCCTTCTATTTTATCTCTGCAGAAGAATATTCGCCAAATGAAGTATAAAAATGGCAAAAGATTTCCATTTAGTTTGATGGTAAATAAAAATGTTCATGACTTGAAAAAGTTACAATGCCTAACGGCCTTTTTCTTTATTTTTAAATAAGTATTGTTTTCATTTAGAAAAAGTGAACATTCCTAAGTAAAAAAAAAAAAAATTCTATGGGGATATTCATCACATAAGAAAGGTATATACTCTGTGCACCATAATGGGCAAGGAAAGACACATTTTCTTAACCACTTGTTGATTTCTCCTAGACCATGTTTAGGGTTCCAAAAGTGCAGTCTGCACCTAGGCTTCAGGGTTTTCCTGTATGACTTACTCTCGGGGTAGGCAAAGCAGTCAAGGCTATTCCCTCAAGAGGGGAAGAGAGCAGCGTGGAGAAAAGGGACAGGGTATCGTACAATAAGGGATTGACCACACAGTATGAATGTAAAAATATACTCTTTAACAGAAGTGGGTATGCGGTGAGCTGCTTTTTACGATGGGCTTTTAGGCCAGTGCCTTTGTCAGAAGTGACGTAATGTTTAGGCAACAGATCAGGAATAGTTTACATTAAAAAACAAAATAAAAACAAATTGCCCGATAGGGTAGAACTAAGGTTAACCCAATGTTAGTTAACCTCAAAAATAAAACTCATTATTATTGTGAATAGTGTCTGTGAAAGTGGGCACACAGTCCTCCCAAATCATGTTTGTTCTGTGCTTGCCTCAAATACTTTTCTATGGGACCCCTGTTCCTCCCTGCTTGAAAGCACAGCAGGAAGCTTGGTGATGAAAGGGAATAGTCAATCGCTCTACGTCTCTGTAGGTGCAGTGTGTGCAGGCAGTATGCCTTGGGAAAGGAGGATGACAAGGGGACCCTGGATGGCATTGGTGGAGTAAACAAAGATCTACCTGGTGTATGGGATTGATGCAGCTTCTCCTGTAACCAAGATTACAGCCTCAGTGGATGCTATGAATGATTTTCCTTTGTCTGCATTCCCTGCGTAGACTTCGACACACCCAAACGTTTTGTGATTGTCTTTAACCTGTTCACTTTTGGATGCAATTGAAGCCTTTTTGCTTCACTTGCCTTGCTAAGCGCATCTCTTTTGAGGGCACTACTTAGTCCCTATGACTATCAGTGCAGAGAATTCTTCATTGTAAAATTGCTTATTTTTCCCTGCACACATCACCTTTACTGTGAAGTATGGTAGGGACATGTGTCCTGTAACTTTGATAATTGCAACTTTGTGGTCACTTGCATGTTTTCCCATGACGGGCTGGTGGCAAAAGATACTTCTCCAGCATGGGGTCTGGCATGGATTCACATGCTCATGAATATTCCCCGTCATTAGGCTGGGAATCCTTGGTAAAGAAAAAACCAGTTTTAGATTCACATCTGAACTGCCTTTATCCTAACAACCAATCACTAGTCTCTGGGCTCATACAGCCCCCAGCCAATGTCTGCCCTCCACCTAAGCCCCTCCTCTGGCAGCCATCTTCTGATTTTTACTGCACGTTCAAGTGTTGGGAGTCCTCGTGCTATAGCTCTCGAGCTTTTATTGCGTTTTTTTTTTTTCTGAGTTCTACTCTATTTTTCCGGTCAATCGAGCCTCAAGCTCCATCTTCCGACTAATGGGGACCCGTTTTCGGATTCTTGAGCGCCCCTCAAGGGCGAATTTTAGTCAAGTTTCTTCTTGGAGGATTCCAGAAGCTTTTTCAAGGCCTACCCCGCATGGAGATGGCAGAGGAGAAGGAAGACCCGACTCCTTTTTTCAGGATTTGTCCAGGATGCAGCCTACGGAACATCTACTTGGACGATGGACATTCCGTGTGCCTCTTCCTGCATTCAGACAAAATGCATGTGGAGGAAGACTGTGCGTTTTGCCAGGAGATGGTCCCCGCACCATGAAGAACCGACACAGGCGCCTCACCGAGTGGCTCCAGGCCACGACCCCTGCTACGGGTGAGTCCGGCAGCATGCCTCCCCCAGCCACAAGAAGTCTGGCGGTCTTCTAAGACCTTCGAGGGCACCCCGGCGACGGGGGCCCTACATAAGGCAAGGCACCGAGAGCGCCATTTGCTACAGGCTCCCCGGCGGATAGGGCGAGCACAGCATCCCCGGCACCCTCGAGGAAAGAGGAAGTCGGACCGCCCGGGTAAAC
Organism: Ambystoma mexicanum; assembly: GCF_040938575.1. Taxonomy (NCBI): domain Eukaryota; kingdom Metazoa; phylum Chordata; class Amphibia; order Caudata; family Ambystomatidae; genus Ambystoma; species Ambystoma mexicanum. The sequence goes on from NC_090935.1 coordinate 366,422,534, forward strand.
TTCAGGAGAAGCCCCGCACGGGCCAGTTGGAGAAGGCCAAGGGTGAACGGGGCGCTGACCCTCTGCCCCACCCCCAAGATGAAGGACCCTAGCTCGACCAAGGTCGTGTAGGCCCAGATTCACCCGGCAAAGCCTTCCATCGAAGGTGTGGTGACGTCCCTAGCGAAGGCCGCGGGCGCGTGTGTTAGGGAGACTTCTCATTTTATGGCTAATTTCCCTTACCTAGTGAGTTCCTCAGCAGCTTTGCTGGATTTCTGGAGTTTTTTTCCATTTGGTAAGAGTGTGAGCTTTTCCCCCACTCTTGCCGGTGTTTTTCCATGTGTATTTCAGCTGTTTTTGTGATTTTGGACTCTGGAGCACACCACTTCAGTAGCCCCACTCTTTTGTGTGTTACACAGCACCTTCAGTGCAGTGACACAGGGTTGTCCTTTAGACTTCCCACCTACTCCATTTCTGGGGCTGACTACTGTCCCCCAGAAAAGGGTAAAGTTGCCTTTAACTTTAACATAGTCATTGAACCACAGATCCGGTACACCCCATCTTACATGGAGTATTGGAAAGGGTTAATCCTTAGCCCTTTTTATCTGTACCTCCTAGAGCATGGGTGCACAACATACGGCCCGCGGGCCAGTTGCGGCCCACCATGCTGTTTTGTCCGGCCCGCGAGGCACACTTTCCTAATGGAGGGCGACCCGCAAGCAGCATCAGCCGCCCTCCATTAGGAAAGTCTTTGTTGTCTTCCGGGCCGGACAAAACACTGGCCGTCATTGGCTCAGCACACACGCACCACGTCGCTCCTACGAGCCACGTAGTGCATGTGTGCTGCACCAATGAAGGGCCAGCACTATGGCTGGCGTGGCCAGTAAGGCTTGATGCCGGAAGGCATTTCAGCCTTGCTGGCCACGCCAGCCGTAGTACCACTCACCTCGCCAGCGTTCCAGTTTACCTGCCTTCCAGCAAGACCGGTAAGTGGTCTGTCTGTCTGTGTTTGTGTCTCGGGTCTGTTCGGCTGTATGTTTGTGTAGTGCATGTTGAGATGGGGGTTGCGGGGTGTCGGATGTGTATGAATGTTTGTTTTTGAGTGTTTGTATTGTATATGTTGAGATAGGGGGGTGGGGGCATAGTGTTTGGTTGGGGGTGGGGGACATGGGCATGGGGCATAGTGTTTGGTTGGGGGTGGGAGCCATGGGGCATAGTGTTTGGTTGGGGTTGAGAGCCATGGGGCATAGTGTTTGGTTGGGGGTGAGGGGCATGGGGCATAGTGTTTGGTTGGGGGTGAGGGACATGGGGCATAGTGTTTTGGTTAGGGGTGGGAGCCATGGGGCATAGTGTTTTGGTTGGGGGTGGGAGCCATGGGGCATAGTGTTTTGGTTAGGGGTGGGGGACATGGGGCATAGTGTTGCCCTCCAAGAGGGAACCCAATAATAAAGCTAAAACAGGCACAGTTAGGAGATGTACATCCTTTGCTTTTTTGAAGAAACCTGACTCAACGAAGGCCATACTCCTCTTGGGCAACCCAAACAGCAAACTATAGCAGTCCAAAATAACGGAATGTCCAATCATAGGTCAATAAAATATATATAATTTAAACAGACGATATACAATAACTAAATCGAAATAAATTATAACAATGGAAAATGTGTAGTACAAAATGTAAGTTTGAAATGCAATAAAAATTGTTACCCCTCAAAAACATATTCTTTTTCCATGTGTTTAATACAAATTGGGGGTTGAAAAAGCCTCCTGCCACGCCCCACCTACCGCCCCGCCCACATTTACTTTTCGGCCCACTATAGCCCTCATGTAAGGTACTTTCGGCCCTCTGTCAAATTTAGTTGTGCACCCCTGTCCTAGAGCATTGTTTTGCTCTTTTAACATTTAGACTTGGCTGGTGGCAATGGTATCTACCCTAACTTTTCTACCGCGATTATACTATATAAACGTGGTATTGTTTTAGACTATTATATTCGCCTCGAACAAAAACCCGCTTGACCAAATACTTTTTAGTTTGGCTCCGGTTGTGTTTATTCGTCATTTCTTTTTGTTAGTCATTCTTGTGTTTTACTTTGCGTGGCAAACCAGGTTTGCCTTCTTTGTTCACCGTCTTTTGGCGGGCTTCTGCCAAGAAGCCCTCCTCTAGGTGTCTAGGTGGGCTGAATGTGAGGGTGGGGTGTAGTCACCCCCTGCACAGGGTATCCTAGGAAACCCAAGTCGCACTTTGCCATGATTGGCTGATGTGGTTGCCCGGGCCGGACAACCCCCCTGCTTCATGATTGACAGCCAGGCTGTGTGAATGGGGGATTTTCGCATAAAAGGCAGGACTCTTGGGCTGGAAGTGAGTCGCCACTGGAACTGCAAGGAACCGAAGAGAAGCAGAGAAGACAACTGCTGCAAATACCCCGTGCCGGTGAAGCCCTGCTGTAGTCCTGAGCGATCTACCCTTCGACGACCACAGAAGATCCAGTCCGGAGTCTTCTTTCCTTGAGCCTGGTGGGGTCAACCAGCTCATCTTCCACAGCCAGAGGATCCTCTTCGTGGTCGAAATCGCTGCACACTGCTGTAGTGGTCCGGATAGCCATCTGAAGAGCCTCTCCTGTTTTGAAGAAGCGCACCTTTTATTCACCGTCGCTGCTGCTGGCTTAATCCCCGAGTAGTGCAGGCCCCTCCAGACTTCCTCGTTCTTACCGAAGCTCCAGGAACCGTGGGTCTGCAGGAAACTGCCAGGAACAACTGCCGTGGCACCAGCTTCTTCATTGAACAAGGTACTGTGTCCAGCTTCGAGGAACTAGGGTGAATCCCTTTTCTCCTCATGCAAGGCTTGCCCTTGTCTTCCATCCTTCTTATAACTTTTGCTTCCTCTGTTGACAATATCCAAGTACTCATGGCAACGTTGAATCTTGAACTATCTGACTGTGTGATCCTCGACAACAGGAACCCAGTTCCACTTGACACCGGCTCCGGCCTAGTGACTTTTGTTTTCCTGTCAGCAAGTGTTCTCTGATTCTGTCTGCCTTGACAAAAGTATTGCCTATGATTTTTGCCCCCAACTCTCTGTGGTTAACTCAGGTGCGAAGTGTGTTTTTGCCCCGATAACATTTAGTTCCGCGGATACACGTATCTTTCGTAAGACCGAACTGTCATTACTGTCAAAAAGTGATTGCATGTGTATTCCCGGTAACGCCTTTTGTTTCACACCTGTCCGTTAAAACATAGGGTACTTACCTTGAGGAGTTCAGGGCCAAAAGAATTGGTTTAGAAATAAATGTATTTTTACTTTTTAACCAAAAACCTTGAGTCAGTGTTTGAGTCACAGTAATTTTGGTCCTTGCTGTAATCTCTACTACTGCTCATTTGCTCTTGAGATAAGTCTGGCTGCTCTGCTTCTGCTACCACTTTAACTGTGTAGTACAGGCTTGTACCAAAGGTGAACTTGTATTACCACTTGTGGTCTTAATTGTGTCTAGTGGTCCCTAAGGGCACTGCACAGGATTCTGCCTAACAGCGTGTTCGCAGGGTACGGTCCCCAAGGCGAGTTTTTCCCTGCCTGCCAGGAGAGAATCATCGTTTCAGCCCATAAAGAAGACACCGGAGAAGGTGATGCCCACCATCACTCTGAAAACATCTCCCCTGGTTGAAAATAAGGGGGGAGTGGCACAGTTGTCCTGAAGGGAGGGAGCGAGCTCTGGTTTAAGATCGCTCCCCTCCTGGACTTCCTTCCTGATGACGAGAGGGCGGAAGCGTTGGAGATCCTGCAGGAGAGTGAGGTGGCATTGGACCTTGCCATTACAGTGTCCACAGACATTGCCGACACAGGATTCCGCCAAATGGGCAACAGCGTTTGTCTTCATCGGAGAGGATGGTTGAAGGCCACCAACTTTCACCAGGAGGTGCAGTCGAGGGTATTGCACATGCCCTTCGAAAGGGATAATTTGTTCAGAAAAACCAGGCCATCAAGGTGGATACCGAGACGGCTCGTGCCTTTTGCACGCTTCAACAGCGACGGCCGTCCTTTCGGACTCCCAGAGGCAAACCCCAAGGTTCCTTCGAGGGTTTTCAGCAGAAGCTCATTATCCTACCGTCAACCATCCCGCTCTTTGGCCCAGGAGGCCTACAGTGGCCGCAACCAGTCCGGAGGTGGTCGCCATTGTCGCCAAGGTTCCCAAGGCAGCGCCTGCATGGCGAAGCAAGATTGAACCGGCCTTGAGGTCGGGCGTCCACCCGCGTACTCCGGTGGGAGGCCGACTGGCGAACTTTGTCAGCGTGTGGAAGTCCATCTCCAGCGACCGTTGGGTGCTGGACGCTCTGGCCCACGGACACACCCTGCAATTCCAATGAAAGTGTCCTTGCATTCCACCCGTGGCTAGGCAGGAAAACCACATCCCTCAGCTCCTGCTGGAGATGCGGGCCATGCTGAAGAAGGGCGCAATAGAGCTCATCCCAAAGAGGCTCTGGTGCTCCGGAGTGTACTCTCGGTACTTCCTTGTCAAAAAGACAGGCGGCTGGAGACCCATCCTAGGCCTCCGCCGTCCGACAAGTGCATCAAATCTCAGAAGTTTCGATGGTCACACTTAAGCACGTGCTAGGACAGCTCGAAGAAGGAGATTTTTTATCAACGCTGGACTTTGAGGATGCCTATTTTCACATCCCCATTCACAAGGGACACTGCAAGTTTCTGTGCATCGTGGTGCAAGGGCAGCATTATCAGTTCAAGGCCATTCCCTTCGGATTGAAGTCAGCGCCAAGGGTTTTCACCAAATGCCTGGATCCAGTGGCAGCGCGGCAGCGTCTTCGAGGGATCCACGTCTAACCCTACCTGGACGACTGGCTCATCCGGGCGAAATCGAGAGAGATCGCCGTCGAACACAAGGCACAAATCTTCCAGCTGCTGACGGAATTGGGGTTCTCTGTGAACTATGCGAAGTACTGCTTTGTGCCATCGCAAGATGTGCTGTTCCTGGGTTCTTGGCTCAACCCTGTGTCGTGTCTGGCGTCTGTCAGACAGAGGATAACGGCCATCCTGGGAAAGGTACATCATCTGTTGACACCGAAGATCGCAAAGGGTGAGGTCCAGCAAGTCCCTTCTCGGCATGATGTCGTCATGCTTATACCTCATTTGGCTGTGCATGCTATCGATGCGCCCTCTGCAAGAATTCCTCGACGCCCGTTGGATTCAAGTATCGGGAAGCTTCGAGGACAAGATCACTCGACGAGAGTTTCCGTCGAGCGATACGGTGGTGGGGAGTCGTGCACATCTGTCGGCGGGCGCAGACTTCCAGATCCCACTTCATACGGAGACGGTCACGAAGGATGCCTCCCTGGAAGAATGGGGCACGCACACTGGAAGTCTCCACGGAAGAGGCTTGTGGCTACCGGAGGAGAAGTCGTTGCATATTAACGTACTGGAGCTACGGGCATTGTTTTGGGCCCTCAAGTCTTTCCTGCCATCCCTCAGGGGCAAGGTGGTACGGGTCTTCACGGTCTACATCCGGAAGCAAGGGGCACCAGATCCCCAGCGCTCTCCAGAGAGGCTCAGGACTTATGGCACTGGGCCGTTGCCCAGGGGATGTTCATACCGTTTCATCTGGCAGGAGTGAAGAACGCTATCGCCGACTCCCTCAGCAGGGAGCTGCGCTCTTGCCACGAGTGGGAGCTTTGGCAGGACCAAGTGGACCTTCTGTTCCGACGATGGGGCAATCCCCAGATCGATCTATTTGCGACGTCGACGAACACCAAGTGCCGGAGGTTCGCCAGCAGGTTTTGCCAGCCGGGTAGCATGGGGGAACGCATTCTCCTTTCCCTGGGACGGCCTGTTCCTGTATGCTTTCCCTCCGTTGCCGTTGCTTCTTCGGCTAGTCAATCAACTCAGACGGTCCCAGTGAAGGATGATCCTTGTTGCACCGGCATGGCCGAGACAGATATGGTACCCAGACCTTCTGGACTTGTCAGTGTCCAGTCAAGCTTCCAGCAGCCGCAGATCTTCGCCGAACTTGCAGGCCTGGCTCCTGCAGCGCTAGAGTTTGGGGGATACAATATCCCGGCAGACTGCAAGGAGCAGCTTGCCAAGGCCAGGTCTTCGTCTACGCTGAAATGCTACGGACATAAGTGGAAGAGGTTCGCCGTCTGGTGCCATGCACAGAAAATAGACCCTCTATCAATTCTGGCTCCGCAGGTGCTGCCGTATTTGTTGTCGCTGGCCAAAGCAGGTCTAGCTCATGCTCTATCAAGGTTCATCTGGCGGTTATCTCCCGCTACACCAGAACTCCGGGATGGTCATCGTTATGGTCACACCGCCTGGTCAAGGAGTTCATCGAATTACTTTTCCGTTCGTTCCTGCCGGCGAAGGCTCCGACCCCGGCGTGGGAGCTTAATGTGGTGCTGACAGGCTCATGGGTCCTCCGTTCGAACCTATGCATTCGGCGCCACTGAAGTTTTTGTTGCGGAAAACAGTGCTTCTTGTGGCCATCACCTCTGCACGATGAATGGAAGAGATCCAGCCCCTCTCTTGTAAACAACCTTACTTGACATTCCACGAGACGAGTGTGGTGCTATGGAAGCACCCCTCCTTCATGCCCAAGGTGCCGTCGGACTTTCATCTAAACTATCTCTTGGGGTTACCTGCATTATTCCCGACACCTTCGTCGCCGACTGAGAGGACTTTGCACTCGCTGGATGTGGCTAGAGCGCTGAAGTTCTATGTGGACCGCACAAAGAGTATTCGGAAGATGTCGCAACTTTGTGAACTTTGGCCCTGTGAACCATGGGAAGGCCCTCTCCAAGGCTTCCATTTCCAGGTGGCTCTCGGGCTGCATCACCCATTGTCACTGGTTGTCAAACCGACCGTTGCCTGGCCGTCCGAGAGCCCATTCGACCAGAGCGATTGCAGCATCTATGGCATTCCTGTCTGGTGTGCCCCTGCTGGACATCTGCAGGGCTGCTACGTGGAGGTCGACGCACACCTTCACGAAGTTCTACTGCGTTGACAGGGATTCCAGGGAGGAGTCCAGAGTCGGCCAAGCATTGCTGCGCAACCTGTTTGCTTAAAGGTGAACCTGGTGAGGAGGTAAGAGATGCTTAATGTTGAGATGCTTAAAGTTGAGCCTTGCCACTCCCGTGGTTGTGGATGTTTGTACTGCTATGTATTGTTTATTCCTCTCTACCTTAGAGACCCCCAGATCTTTTGCTGACCTTTGGCACTTTGAACTTTTAATTCTTTGTTTTTCTGTGTTTATTTTCTTTGGGTTTTAGATAACTCCATAGGCGGCATCTTTCATTGTTGTCAAACAGCACCTTTAGTGCAGTGGCACACGGATGTCCTTTAGACGTCCCAAGGTTTAAATACCTTCTCTGGGATGAACTACTGTTCCCCAGAGAATGTAAAGTTAAATTGATTGTACTAGTCTTTTTAAATTCATAGACTCAGCACACACTACCCTCTTATAGAGTGCTGGAGGGGTTACTTAATATCCCCTAGGTCTAAACACTCTTGTAGCTGTCAAACGCTACCCTTTCCTATTGAAATGGCTGGTGGCAGTGGTTTTATAACAAACTACCATGATTTTTCCCGACTGCGAACACCGGTATCTAAAAATCGGGGCTGCCATGTTTTTCAATATGGTGCCTAGACTCCTCTGTAAAAACAGACGCCGGTCATCTTTTTTCACTGTTTCTTTGTGGAAAGGTCCTTCTGGTGTTTAACTCTGAGCCAAACCAACGTTGGTCCCTTTGTTAGTGAGCCTTCGGCGGGCTTCAGGACTGAAGACCGCCTCTGGCGCCTGACTGTCTGGGGTGGGCAGGAAGTGAGAAAGGTACCCGAAATTCCCTGTGCTGTCTCCTAGGAGACCCAAATGAACTCTGGCGTGATTGACTGGCTGACTGTCCGGCAAGGACAGCCACCCTGCTGGGTGAGTGACAGTAGACTGGAATGAATGGGAGAAAACTGTTCAAAAGGCGAGTCTCCTGGACTGGAAGGCAGAGTCGACTACTGGAACAAAAGAACCAAAGACGAGCTGGAAGAGGACAGCTGCTGCAACCACTGGACCGTTGGTTTGACTGGTGAAGCCCTACTGCAAATCCGAATTGACAGAACTCCATTCGACAGAGAAGCTCCTTCACGGACTGCTTCTTCCTTTGAGCTGGTGGGACCAATCAGCTCAGAAGACACCTGGATACCATTCTCAATGCTGGTTAAGGTTTAGCCAGGGGGAGGGAAACCAGTTTGTGTCTTGAAGTAACGGCTACTTGAACCAAAGTGACTCCATTTTGTTTGCTCCGACAACGATCCCGTGCAGTGGTTGAGTCCCCGGACGTCCTCCCTCTTTCACCACGGCTGAGGCGAAGGAACAGTGAGATCTGCAGGAACTGCCAGGAACCAACATCTTCAGCTGCATCTTTTTGCTTCACATTAAGGTACTGTGCCATCCGGTTGACAGATCCTAACTCTCACGGTGAAAGTTTGTGAAACTTTCCCAACTTGCAGGCCTAATCAGCTTGTGACCCAGCATATCATTCTTTTTCGTCTAAACTACTTCTGAGAACTTTTACAAAGACTTCTCCGTTTGTTACCAGAACTGATCTGTCCTATCCAAGAACACTAGACTATTGACTTTGGTTTGGCAGTGGTTTTATAACAGTTGCACTAACCCTCCGGGTACACAGAACCTTTGCATTGCCTAACTAGTATTTTCTAATCCATTGTTCAAACTTATGTCTTTCTATTCCCATTGAAAGTAATTGAAGTGCCATTTGGCTCTTTTTTCAGGGGAGCGCAACTGTCCCTACAACTTCGAGTTTGTTACTGTAGTGTATTGGTGTTTCATATTAAGTTGATTTCTACTAGTGAATGTTTTCTAAATGATTGTGTAAATAAATGTATAAGTATTTTTTTTACCAAGAAACCGTGAGTGGAGTGTCTACTTGAACCACTGTGATTGTGATACTTCTGTGTAACTTCTTCTACTGCTCACATTCCCTCTTGGGATAAGCCTGGCTGCTCAGCTCGCTACCATAAAGTGTGCAGTTCAAACTCCAACCAAAGGTTGGTTTTTGCTTACACCTGTAGTCCTAATTGTGTGTGGTGGTCCCAATGCCTAACAATGAGCATGTGAATCCATGCCATTCCCATGCTGGAGAACAGTCCTTACAGGTAAGTAACTAACTTGATCCTTTTTCACCATCTGTTTTTGTCTCGTGCACCTTTGCATTGTACTACTTGATGGCAGTTAGAGTACCATATACTGTAAAATGGTTGTGCCACAAGATTTTTCACCTATCCTTCTCCATCTTGTAGCCTGTCTTTCTTCCCGCCCTCAAATTGCCTTAGATTGTAAGCTTCTTTCCCTAGGATAGCTCTATTTGTGGCTTTATTTGGGGTTTGCGGTTGTCTGGTCCCGGTCAACATCCATGCCAATGTCTATTGCCAGGATCTGTCCAGGTTTAGACAGCCCCTGCCAGTTTGAATGGTACAGATCCTTCCAATTGGTGGGCTCGGGTCTGACCCAAGCATAAAACCTGGATAAAAGGGGGACACCTGCAGCCATTCAATAGATTGACATTAAAGCCACAGCCCCTACTAAAAGGAGCATTGGTGCTTCAACCCCATGACTGATGGCAACAACCAGTCCCAACCCCTGCTTGGGGATCCTGCCCTTGGAAGCCTCTGGGCTGACCATCTTCTTCATGGGCTACCTTGCTACATCAGTCATTGTCCTGAGTTGAGCCATGGGACTTTTCAGATCTTCGACTTGTAAAACAAGAAGCCTTCTCTGTCCAGTTTCAGCACTCCACATGAAGAGGGGCCTTTCAAGCATGGTTTATTGTTTCCATTACAAGTGTCGGCTGTGCCATTTATATTCAGTTGCCATCACTGATCACCACCTGCATCTTATCGTGGGGGTCATCGGAGGATGTCTCCTGATTGGTGGACCTCTCTTCAGCAGAGCCGGATCAACTAGCCGGTCCCAAAACCGTACACTAAAAGTGACCTCTGCACCAGAGATGCCTTGACTCCCTTTAACGGATCCAAAGCATGAGCTAAGTTGGCCCAGTATTTTCAGGAACGTCCATTCCTACAGTGATCCCTGAGTAAATCTGAGGGGGAGCAATTAAACCTACCAGTTCATGCTCCCTACCTCCATATGGTTTAACCGCCATGAAGAGATAAGTAATTTATAACACGCTTGTACACAACTGTTTCTAGGCGCGATGAATGGTAAGAATGAAGTCCTTACCCTAGCGCTTACTTACCTGACCACGATGGGTAGAGTTCTGGTAAGGATCCTCCACTGGGCTTCCTCATGGTGGTTGGATTGGGAGTAAACTTTACTTCTATTCTTCAATTCTAAAACACTTGCACACTGCCTGTTAGCGTTTCCAGCACTTTTTCTGGCTACACAAGACTCATTCCCTCCTACAAGATTGGGGCATCACTCTTAAGTGCACTAGACCCTGTCTCTTTTAGTGAGGGAAGGACGTTTACAGTGTATAGCCTTAGTTATTGTTATGATAAGCTTACCCTTGGCACAGATGATGCTCTCCACCATGTAACCTCTATGGTGGCACATTCCAGATGGGAATGTGATTTAGAAAAAGAGTAGTTGGTGAAGATCGTGGCAGAGGCTGTGTGCTGGGGGTTTGTGCTGTGGCAACTTAATGAAATAAACCTTGGCTGTCATCCTACCTCAAGAGTGGTGTTGCCTCTTTTCACTGGCGACGAGGCCACCAACTCTCGGGCAGCAACTCCCAGCACAACCCATGCAGACGGCACAGTGACAGACCAGCAGCATGGTGGTGAGGCCCAGTTCGCACCCAGCAGAGGAGCGAGATCGGGGCAGAGGAGCGCAGCGTGAGAGGCACCCCCGTCAAAGAGCAAGCCACACAATGCGGAAGGCAGAGCCGCAAAAGCAGCAAGAATTGTTGAAAAGCAACAGCGGTTAGTGTTGCGCTGCCCCTGCTCCGTGCGCAAGAGTAGACTTTTGGCTGCATCCACTGGATCCCTAAAAGACGGATGTTGCTCCGCGAGCGTCCCATCACCTATCGTATCCATTTTGCACGCCCATACGGGATCCCTGAAGAGGGGCATAATGAGCGCGAGCCCAGCCAGCACTGCGGCCCGACGTATGAACATTAGAGGAAGGAACCCTATTAAGGGATCGCAATAGCAGCACCCACACACCGGCAACAGGGATATCAGCCAGAGTTTCTGCGCCACAGAATGCAGTGTATGTTCTGAAGAAAAGTCCGGCTAGTGTACCAAAACAAAAAGGCTGAATTGTGAAATTTCAGGGTGCAGCAGAAATTGTTGTACCCAAATTGTTTTATTTAGTAACTTTTGGATCAAGAAGGAGCAGTATGGAGGTGTCGGTGGGTAATTGGGTTTGCATAAAAAAAAGGTTGTGAAAAAGAAAGTAGATCTAGTCCAGTGCAAGTGATGCAGGTTTTGAGAGGAGCGGTGACTGCGTGGAAGACAAGTGTGGAATTTGTCCAAAATGGCACTGATGAAACATGTGTGAAACACTTCAGCTTTGATGTTTTGGTCTCACGGCCATAGGGGACGTGGTGTCATTGCTAATAGAATGTCTAGCATCTTTGGATATTGAGGTGTCATTTTCAAATGGAGTGTTCCATGTACATAGTTGTGTGTGAGATATTGAAAAACTCAAATGTTTTTGTATATAGTTGAGAGAGGGAGATGTGTTATGATGAGCTTCCCCTAGGCACTGATGATGCACTCCACCATGGAACCTCAGTGGTGGAACACAGCTGGCACATTCCACATAGGAATGTGATTATTAGAGCAGTTGGTGAAGATCTGGGCAGAGGCTGTGTGCTGTGGGTTTCTGCTGTGTCAACTTAATGAAATAAACCTTAGTTGTCATCCTACCTCAAGAGTGGTGTTGCATCCTTTCAGTTAAAAACTTGTGTATTGTGTTTTAGCTCATTTCTTTTTAAGATATTACTTCTCAAATGATTACTTACTTTGTCTTTCTTCACTTACTTTATTACACTACAGTGTTCCATTACTGATCTTAATGTGTTTAAAAGTAAAGTGTTCGTGCTTTTCAGCCATGTCACCCCAAACGTGAATGTGTATATATTAGTGTGCGTTAAGTGATTTACTTACCTGTGGTTTTTAATTGCGTTGTCAGTTTAATTTTGTCTATTTGTATTTGATTAACATTTATTAAGCACTTTCGGCACAACAGTACAAAAAATAAACATTAAAATGAATGAATGGATGGAACAGTAAAGTGGAGGACAGTGAAAGACGAATGTGAGCTTTGATACCGGTGCGTAAGATGGTAGGAGGGCGGGAATTCCAGAGTTTCGGGTCAAGCAGAGAAAACGAACAACACTGTGAAGATGAACAGGGAGGCTCAGTAGAGGTGACATGTAAATGCTCAGAATGGAAGAAACAAGAAAGTATGTATGGGTAGATCAAAAAAGAAAGATGAGGGGAGAGGTTGTGATGCCAAAGATGATACAGAGAAAATGGAATTCGAAGCGAGAGTCAAAGGGAAGAAAGGAGATGGAAAGAGGTAGTAGATGAAGATCAGACAGTTAGAATAAAAAGGAGCCGAATAGCAGAGTTATGTATGGAAGGTAGCGAGGTGTGAAGAAGGAAGGCCGATGAGCAGGGCTGAGCAATAGTGTAGGGGAGGACAAAATTGATACACAAGGAGCTTGGTTGCCCGAAATGAGAGAAAAGGACAGATCTTGCAAATATTGAAGGGATAGTTCTGTCAGTTTCGACAGTATAAAGGATGTGATAAAAGAATGTAAGCGCTCTGTTTCAAAGGTAATGCCCAGATTGCGGGCACTAAAACAATGGAATAAAGGAAAGGGGGGGGGATAGATGACATAAGGGGCAGTATAAGGTAGGCGATGAAGGTAAGAATGTGATCTCGGCTTTAGATGGATTAAGCAAGAGAAAAGGTGAGGACATTGAGGATTGGACTGCCTGGGGCAGGAAGAAACGTGGGAGTGGAGAGAATCATAGAAGGTGGAAAAGGAGAAAAAGATCTGGGAATCATCCATGTAGAAGTGGCATGATCGGTTAAAGGATTGAATGAGCGAAGCAATAGGGATAGTGTAGATGGAAAATAATAGGGTGTCGAGGACAGAGCCTTGTGAGTCACCTGATAAACTGGGTTGAGGTGGGGAAGTAGTACCTGACCAGGAAACAGAGTAGGTCTGAGCAGAAAGGTAAGAGTGTAACCACTGAAGAACGGGGCCAGAAAAGCCAAGAGAAGCAAGACCATTCAGGAGAGTGGTGACAGTGTCAAATACTGCAGAGAGCTCCTAAAGGATAAGAACTGAGGAAAGTTTGTGTTGAGCATAGAAAAGTCAATCGGTGACGTAGAGAAGAGCAGACTCATTGGACTGCACAGGTCGAAAGCCATATTGAGTAGGGGAAAGAAGAGAGTTATGCTTAAGATGAGTAGAGATTTGAGAATAGACCACTGTTTCCAAGAGTTTGGGGAGAAGGGAAATAGATTGAAAGTTAGATAGAGGAGCCCATGAAAGGTTTATTTAGTATTGGAACGGTGGCGGGTTTAAAAGGTAGAACGGTGGTGATGATGATAGAAGCATTAACAATTGCAGTGAGATAAGGTGTGAGCGAGAATGGGAATTAGAGATGCTGGGATAGGGTCAAAAAGAGATGCAAGGGTTTAGCACGGGAGAGAAAAAGGGATGCGTCAGTGTTACAAAAAGATTTATTTTTTTCACCTTTCCCTGCATAGATTTCTATGGGACCCTCATTCTATTTGCTTGTTCTCAACCATGTCCTGACTTTTTGGAGGTCAGTAAAGCTTTCTGCTTTGCTTCCCTTGCCTATTCTGCTCATTCATATGGCGAAACAGACTAGTCCCTGAGACCTTCTATACTGAGAGACTCTTTCTTTATGAATTAATAGTATTTTTAGTATATTGTATTTTTACAATTGCACACATTACCTTAGTGATGTGCAGTTAAAATACTTGGATCATAACTTTTTTTCTGAGGCTTGTTAACCTGCTTAGAATCACATGCTGTGCGTATGGTCCGACATCCAGTGGTAACCGCATAGTATTGCATCTTGTCTTTTGAGGATCGAAAGGGGACGTCGGCATAGGCGTGTCTGTAACACTATCCCTGACGTGTAGTGTACCCAAAATCCCTCACGTGCTGAGGTCCCTGAGATTGTTTTTTTCCACCCAGATTACTGGTCACCCTAATGCCGAGCTCTTACATAGAGATAGCGTTATAGTCATTGTTATCGACTGTCGTTATTCCCATTAAGTCATTTCGACTGTTGAATCTTGTGAAACAACGCCGAAAACTGCTGTGAACTTTCGACGCCTATTGATCCCGGCGGCGCTGCCATCCACGTGGCCGGGTCTTCCGGCCGGCCTACACTGTAGGGAGAGTGGGTTTGGGGTGGGCATATCCTTTACAAGTATGCCTTTCCTCTTTCACCCTCGTCATCGCTCTAATTGTCTTTCGCCACCCAGCGACGGGGGCACACAAGATCATAGCACCAAACACACAACATAAGGTTAGGCAAAGTTTGAATGCAGTACCCTCTGTGAACACTCCAAACTACTATGACTACAGGTATAGGCAACCCACCCTTTGGTATAAGCTTGTACTACACAGTTTCGGTAGCTTGTTGAGCAGCCAGGCTCATCTCAAGAGGGGAAATGTGAACTGCAGTGGAGTTGCACAAATATCCACAGTTACAGATATTCAAATAAACTCTTACACGCAAGGTTTCTTGCATACACAATGTATTTATCAGTCAATTATAAAGTCTTCTTCAGAAGGGAGAAATAGAATAGTAACACACAAATATACTTCAATAGTGCACACTTTTAGTTTCTGAATCAAACAAGGCCCTTTTTGTGATGGCCCACAGACACAACCTACACCCACAGGTGACTTCAGTAACAAGAGTGCTGGGGACATTAATGCCTTACTGTTGGCATTCAGTATACTCTTTAAGAAGTAAGTAAAAGGCAAAAGGCAAAATGTATTAGAACACAAGAAATTACAAATAGTCATAAGCAGGGCAAATACTTTTCATATAGCACTTAGAAGAGTCATTCAATTCAATAGGCTAAGCCAAAGTCTTTGTATAGGATGCAGCACTCCAGGTAAGTAAATGGAAAAGTCTTTGCACAAGTTCTTAGGAGTCTTTGATAAAAAAAGAACCACCAAATGTAGGGCCACAAGCTCATTAGACTTGAGTTGCAGAAGTTACAAGCACTTCCACAGTAAGAGGTAAGTTCTCGGTTATTTTTACAGTACCTTAGTAAAGAAGAAAAAGATGCAGCTGAAGACTTCTGTTCCTGTGCAGCTCTGCATATCTGACTGTTCCTGGGCCTCAGTCGTGGGGACAAGTCGTGGCAACCGCCAAACTTTACTTTCAATGGCTGTTTCGCGTTTCGGCCTTTTGCGGTACAGCAAATGGCAATAAGCGTCATTCCTGGCTGTCAAGGTGGACTTTCCTCACATCTGATTTCCCTGTCATGACCCTTGCCCCTGGCAAATCAGCCTTCCAGTTAGGGCCAGGTCAAAGGCCTTAAAACCTCATCCAAGACTTTCTTGGAGTCAGTCCTGGCGGCTTTGGCGCCAGGCTCATAAACATCATGAAGACCAACATTAGAATGGGACTTGGGACTATTTAACC
This sequence comes from Ambystoma mexicanum, assembly GCF_040938575.1. NCBI lineage: Eukaryota > Metazoa > Chordata > Amphibia > Caudata > Ambystomatidae > Ambystoma > Ambystoma mexicanum. The sequence continues at coordinate 366,438,201 of NC_090935.1, forward strand.
TGGGGGCTTGGGGGATGTGGTTCAGCCAACATGGAGGCACACACATAGCTCAGTTAAAAGGAACTGAGCTATGCGGTCTAGTCTTTTGGGTGTGGCAGGCCTGGGACTATTTCACCTGGACTACTTTACCTGAGACTATTTAAACCACACCCAAACAGAAGAACATGCTTTGCGTTATTCAGCTGTGGGCAGCGTAACGCTCACCGTGTCCAGTTCTTTGATGCTAGCTTACCTGAAACCAAGGACCTGCAGAGAGAGAAAGAACACTACGAAACTTACCTGGAATAGTATCCTGTCTTCAATCTATCGCTGACTTCAGTTCCACTCACCTGAAGGTACGAACTCCATGATCCTGCACCGCATGCATCCTGGAATACCATAACCTGGAAAGAGGAGAAAGAAAGACCACATTAGTAAGCGTTTACTCACGTTTCCTCCCCAATGAAGAAAGCCACACAATTCTCACTCCCTGCCCGGGCGTCCCCGCCAGACGAGATTGGATCCTTCCATGCAATGATCTCCAGGGCATCCGAGCTCTTCCAGCTCTGCCCCGAGGAAAAGGAGGGGTTCCTTTACCAGCGGCGCGAGGCTAAAAGGAAGACGGTCCTCGCCGTACCCCTTCTTGATGACATCTGGGATGAGGGGCTCGCCCTCCTCAAGAATCCTGCCACGGCTCCTGCGACGAGGGACCGGTACGAGAAGAAGTACCGGGTCCCCGACGCTGCCCCCTTGTGCCTTAGGGCGCAACCTACCCCGGACTCGGTCGTTTCGGCGGCGGCCAAGAAGAAAGCGGGGGGGCATCGGCCTCGACTTCAACCTCCCCTCCAGACGGTGAGGGTAGGAAACTGGATGCGATGGGACGACGGGTCATCTCATCTGCAGAGACGACCATCAAGGCGGGCAACGCCCTGGCCATCGTAGCCCGCTACGACAGGGAGTTGTGGTTCAAGATCGCCCCTCTGTTGGACTTCCTTCCGGATGCCAAGAGGGCTGAGGCCCTGGAAATCTTGCAGGAAGGTGAGATTGCCTCAGACCACGCCATTACGGTGGCTACGGACATCGCCGACACCAGTTTCCGTCAGTTGGGCAACAGCGTTTGCCTGAGACGACGAGGATGGCTCAGGGCGACGGATTTCTGCCAGGACGTTCAGACCAAGGTTTTGGACATGCCCTTCGATGGGAACCACCTTTTTGGCAAGGCGGTTGATGAATCCCTTCAGGCGATCAAGACGGACACAGAGACGGCCCGTGCACTGGGTGTGCTCCAACAACTGCGGCTGCCCTTTCGGAGTTCCGGAGGCAGACAGGGTGCCTCCAAGGGAGCCGGCAGCAGCTCCTCTACTTACCGTCAAGCGGCAAGGACTTCGTCACAGGAGGCCTACAGGGGATGCGGCAAGTCAGGTGGATCCCGCCGTCGTCGCCAAGGTGGTCAAGGAGGCAAAGTGGCCTCCAAGCAAGATTGAACCGTCCATCGGGTCGGGCCCCCACCGAAGCACCCCGGTGGGAGGCCGGCTGACGAAGTTCGTCGGCGTGTGGGAGTCCATCTCCACCGACCGTTGGGTGCTGGACGCCCTGGCCCTGGGGCACGCCCTCGAGTTCCAGAAGAGGTGCCCCCGCATTCCTCCCGAGGCCAGGAAGGAAAATCACGTCCCTCAACTGCTGTTGGAAGTACGGGCGATGCTCAGGAAAGGTGCCATCGAGCTTGTCCCGAAGAGGCTTGTCCCGATACTCAAGATACTTCCTCGTAAGGAAGAAGACAGGAGGATGGCGTCCCATCCCGGACCTGCGACGGCTAAACAAATACATCAAGGCACAGAAGTTCCGGATGGTCACCCTCCAGCACGTCCTGGGACAGCTGGAGGAGGGCGATTTCCTGTCGTTGGACTTGGAGGATGCTTACTTCCACATCCCTATTCTAAAGAGGCACCGAAAGTTCCTCAGGTTCGTGGTCAAAGGGCGGCACTACCGGTTCAAGGCCCTCCCGTTCGGATTAAAATCAGCGCCCAGGTTGTTCACCAAGTGCCTAGCACCGGTGGCGGCGTGGCTGCGCCTGCAGGGGACCCACGTCTACCCCTACCTGGACGACTGGCTCATACGGGCAAGGACAAGGGAGCTTGCCGTGGAACACACTGCGAAGTCCGTCCAACTGCTCACGGACCTGGGGTTCTCCACCAACTTTCCAAAATCCCACCTGGTCCCGTCGCAAGTCGCCCTGTTTCTGGGAGCACAGCTCGACACAGAGGCGCGGCGGGCCTCACCGTCGGATTAAAGGATAAGGACCATCCTAGAAAAGTTGCAACGTCTGCTGGGCACGGACGTGGCCAGAGTGAGGTCTATCAAGTCCCTCCTCGGAATGATGTCCTCCTGCATTGATCTGGTGCCCCATTGCAGACTTCGGATGCGGCCCTTGCAGGAATTCCTCGACGCCCACTGGATCCAGACGACGGGCAGCTTCGAGGACAGGATCTCGCTCGACGAAACGTTCCGTCAGGCGATACGATGGTGGGGTGTTCGCGCTCATCTGACTGCGGGAACAGGCTTCCTAGCCCCGGCCCACCAGATGACGGTGACGACGGATGCCTCCCTGGAAGGTTGGGGAGCGCACACCGGGGGCCTCCACGCGAGAGGCCTTTGGTGCTCGGAGGAGAAGACTCTCCACATCAACATCTTGGAGCTCCGCGCAGTGTTCTGGGCTCTCAGGTCCTTCCCTCCGTCCCTCAAGGGCAAGGTGGTGAGGATCTTCACCGACAACACCACCACGATGTTTTACATTTGGTAGCAGGGCGGAACCAGATCCCCTGCCCTGTCCAAGGAAGCCCAGGATCTGTGGCATTGGGCCATCGCACAAGGGATGTTTCTGGTACCCTTTCATCTGGCAGGGATAAAAAACACCATCGCCGACTCACTCAGCAAGGAGCTGCGCTCGTGCCACGAGTGGGAAACTGCGCCAGGATCAAGTGGACCGACGATGGGGCGAACCCCTGATCGATCTTTTCGTGACGGCGGTGAACTCCAAGTGCCGGAGGTTCGCCAGCAGGTTTCCCCAACCGCGGAGCATGGGCGATGCTTTCTTGTTCCCCTGGGACCGCCTGTTCCTTTATGCATTCCCGCCGTTGCCGTTGCTACTCCGGCTCGTCAACCAGTTTAAGAGGTCCCTGTTAGGACAGTTTTTCTGAAGTCCAGTTAAGGGCCTAGTAAAACCATTCAACTGAGGCAGTACAAGACTCCACTCTTAGTATAAGACTGTACCACCTGAGTACATGGTAGCGTAGGCAGAGCAGCCAGGCTTATCTTAGGAGGGGGGGAGAGGGCAGTAGATACAGTACAAGTGAAAATTGTAATACAAATGATCCAAAGAAACACTGAAACACTATGTATTATAAAAAATAAAGGATTTATTTAAATACAAGTAGGCCCAGATAAATCTAGGGGTTAAGTAAATACTGAAACATTATATGAAATCACAATATAACACAACACTATACTTGAAATTACACAGACCCAAGTATAGACCTTATTTGGAACACCTAACAGTAGTTCTAGGGAAGTCAAAACCTTGTTATACACATTTAGTATAGGCCAAGCCTATTCTTTGGGAGTAAAAGACCAATGGTTACTTTTAGATTACTTTTGGTAATACAAGGACAGTAGGCCCTTCCAGTTGTACAGTGACTCTTGGAACAAATCACATAAACAGTTAACTGGACAATATACTTTTGGTGAATAGTGAAACACTTATTCTAGGTGCAGTAAAAACCTATAACTACTTTTGTCATAACACAGTTATACCAGGTGAGCAAAACCTAATGGATGTAATATACAATTACAGATGCTTTGGAAATCAGGGAACCCCAGATGGAGATGAGCAATAACTCTTGTAACTTGTTTTGGATGGCACACAGCTAACCCAAGGTAAGTAAAACCCACTTACTTTAACTTCACAATGAAGGGGAAAGTAAAACCCAATGTCACACTTTACTGAATAGATATTCTAGGTAGGCAACAACCTAATGTAGACTTATTAAAGACAGGCTAGCAGCAAGTCAGGGGAAGCAAGACCCAGTTGGGAGACACTCATACAGTTATCCTAACAGGACTAACCTGGTGATACCAACAGTTGGAGGACACTCATACAATTACCCTTCAGGAATAATCTGGTGAAACCAACACATTACTTTTGTAAAGAGGCACAACCTAATCACAGGAGAGTAAAATACCTTCACATCTACTTTCTTTTAGACTGGCAAAACAGTGGCTAAGGAAGGAAAGATGTTAACCATACTTTTAAGAATAGTGCATCACACATCCAAGATCAGTAAGAACTTTTGTAACTGTTCACTCTTAGAATTACAGTTACCAACCAACTCTTTACAAGTAAGTAAAAAACACTTGATTTCTTTTCTAGGCAGAAGTCCCAATCCCTTCAAAGTCTTTCCCTTATTCTTGAAGCATGAGTGTTCTCAGTGGCAGAAGGGGGGTCACTAGGACTAGTGACCAACAGGCAGTGTTAGAATACGTTCTTTAGTAGCAAAAGCCAGAGTTTCCTTAGGAAAACTGGGCAAACAAGTGAGTACTTCTCTTCTAGGGTTAGAAGAGGGTCCAGGGGCTTCACAGAAGACACCCCAGCAGGATTCTAGCAGTGGGACTGGGTGTACTGGACGAGGGACCTCCCAATCACAGAAAACACCCCAGGATTACACAGAAATCCCAACAGGCTTATGGTAAGTATATACCCAAGCCAACACAGTACCTCAGCATTGAAGAAGAGATTGCAGCAGGAGAACTTCAGGGACTGCAGCCAAATACCCGGTCACTGGATTCCTTGTCCTGGAGACTGAACACAAGACCTCAGAAGGGACTTTGCAGCAGGGATCGATGAAGAAGGCTCTAGGCAAGATTTCTCTCGCGGCTGAATGCGGTTCTGCGGGTTTGGTGCCTTTTCAAGGAGCACAGGAGAAGACAGAAAATCGCGGTTGAATTCTCGTCGTTTAAAAGGTCCAACGCTCTTGTGAGGGGACTTTTTGGACTCGATTGTGTCTCTGGAGATAGACCAAGATGCCCACGAAGTTTCAGCGAGATTCGGAAGACCATGCACTGCACAGTGGCAGGAGGTCCCAGGGTATTGGGGTATTGCAAGAACGCAAGGTCGCAGCAACCCGTGGGATGGCTCAAAATGCAGGTCGTCTTGAGTCTAGTGGGTCTCACCAGGCCCTGGGTTCGGGTCGTCGTTTTCGGAGACCCCAGGTCGATCGGAAGGAAGGGCTGCAGCAGGCTCCGGTTACAAAGCAGGCTCTCCGGCCGCTGGAAATCATTCCCGTCGCTTTTCCTTCGTCCTCTTCGGTTTTCGGTTCCAGTGGTCGACATGACTTCAGCTTCCAGGTTTCCAGTATTTATCAGGAACTGCAACACAACCTCTGCATTCTCTCCCCGCATTTTACAAGAAAGGGGCGTTTAGCTGTCCAATCAGGACAGCCAACCCCCCACTGGGATTTGGCCCAGTTGAAGGAAGACCTAAGACAAAGGAGGGGGAAGTTTGGGACCCCTCCCCCACTTCCTGTGCTTACAGACTGACTGGAGCCTGGGCGGGGTGTCCAGGGGACTCCCGCCAAAGACAAAACTCAAACAAAGGATTTTCCCGCCCTGGATGTCAGGGGAAGGAACAAGAAACGACAAGAAACACTAAAATGGCAGAAAAAGAAGACAGGGGCCATTTTGGTAAAAATGAGCACCCTTAGGTGCCTTTACTGCAGCTGTGATTACAACACGCGGTAAAGGTGCACCAAATTAGTAAAAGGTATCACTGCCACCAGCCATTAAAGGTAAGCTTGTCACTGTAACAGAATTGTTACAGTTTAAATGTGAAAGGGGATACACTGTATCTCCCCAGCACTCCACATAAGGTGGGCTATGCTGGTTTCACAGAATAAAATGTAAAAGGGATCCAAAGATCCTTTCTACCCCTGGGAACTGTAGTTCACTCAAGGTTAGCACAAGAAAGTTAAAGGGGGAGCCCCTAGGGCAACCCAGCAACAACAGGCACTTATTGCCAATAAGTTGTTAGACATGATAACTTTAAAAAGACACTATGGAGAGTCTTAAAAATGACACCCATAAAAAGAGTTAAAGACAGGTGAGTGTGGAAAAAGGTTCCCACTCACTGAGGTATTAATGGAAAATATCTCACTAGAAAAGCAAAAAGTTCTGGAGTTGAACCAGGCAAGGAAGATTTACCAGCCCTGTGGAATTCTTACCTAACAGTCCCGGTGCAGGATGATCCTCGTCGCACCGGCGTGGCCGAGGCAGATCTGGTTCCCGGACCTTCTGGACTTGTCAGCGTCCACACCGGTCAAGCTACCGACTGACGCGGATCTTCTCTCCAGAGAAGGAAGCGCCATTCTTCATCACGAACCAGAGTCGCTGAACTTGTAGGTCTGGCTCCTGCAGCACTAGAGTTTGGAGGATACGACATCCCGGCCGACTGCAGAGAGGCTCTTGCAAAGGCCAGGGCATCCTCAACTCTCAAGTGCTACGGACACAAATGGAAGAGGTTCTCTGTCTGGTGCCGGGCACAGAAGATTAACCCTCTGCGGATTACGGCCCCTCAAGTATTGCCGCACCTACTGTCTTTGGCCAAGGCTGGCCTATCTCACGCTTCCATCAAGGTACATCTGGCTGCCGTCTCACGTTACACCAGAACTACAGGACGGGCGTCCTTGTGGTCTCATCGTCTGGTGAAGGAATTTATGATAGGATTGTTCTGATCATTCCCGCCGGTGAAGGACTCTGCCCCGACGTGGGAGCTCAACGTGGTATAACTAGTCTCCTGGGGGCCCCATTCGAGCCTATGCATTTAGTGCCGTTGAAGTTTCTGTTGTGGAAGACAGCATTCCTCGTGGCCATCACCTCTGCACGACGAGTGGGAGAGATCCAGGCCCTGTCTTGCAAGCCTCCATACTTGACTTTTCACGACACGAGGGTGGTGCTGAGGGCGCACCCCTCCTTCATGCCCAAGGTGCCGTCGGACTTCCACCTCAACGTGCCCTTGGTGTTGCCAGTTTTCTTCCCGTCGCCTTCGTCTCCGGCTGAGAGGACTCTGCACTCGCTAGATGTAGCTAGAGCGCTGAAGTTCTACGTGGACCGCACAAAGAGTTTCCGGAAGACGTCACAGCTGTTTGTGAACTTTGGACCTGTGAATCAAGGGAAGGCTCTCTCGAAGACTTCCATTTCCAGATGGCTCTCCGGCTGCATCATGCACTGTCACCGGTTGGGAAACCGACCGCTGCCCGGCCGTCCGAGAGCCCATTCGACCAGAGCGATCGCTGCTACTACGGCGTTCCTGTCTGGTGTGCCCCTGCTCGACATCTGCAGGGCTGCTACGTGGAGGTCGACGCACACCTTCACAAGATTTTACTGCATCAACCGGGAATCCAGGGAGAAGTCCAGACTCGGCCAGGCAGTGCTGCGCACCCTGTTCGCTTAAGGTGAGACTGGTGAGGAGGTAAGAGTTGCTTAATGTTGAGTTGTTGTATTGCTTGATATTGAGCCTTGTGCCACCTCCCGTGGTTGTGCATGTGTATACTGCTATGTATTCTTATATTCATGAGCATGTGAATCCATGCCAGACCCCATGCTGGAGAAGGAATAAGTTACTTACCTGTAACTGTTGTTCTCCAGCATGGGTCTGGCATGGATTCACATGCAAACCCTCCTGCCTACCCCTCTGCGGCTCTTCACTTGGTCATACTGCCACTTCACGTGCTACCAAATCTGAGGATGGCTGCCAGGGGTGGGGCTTAGGGAGAGGGCAGTCATTGGCTGGGGGCAGTATGACCCAGAGACCAGTGATTGGTTACTACTGAGAAAGACAGATCAGAAACGAAACTGATACTGATTTTTTCTATACCGAGGATTCCCGGCCTGACGACGGGGAATATTCATGAGCATGTGAATCCATGCCTGACCCATGCTGGAGAACAACAGTTACAAGTAAGTAACTTGTTCCATCTTTCCTTATCGCATGGGAGGGGATAACAGACCAGTGGGTACTAAAGACGGTTGCCCACCTGTACTGTATAGAATTTGCCTGACCACCCCAATACAGACCACCAAGATCAAGACGCCCGACCACCTGCAAATCCTACTGCAAGAGGTGCAGACTCTTCTAGGAAAGGACGGCATAGAAGCCATCCCTATTCTACAGGTAAACTAGGGTATTTATTCAGTGTACTTCCTTGTACCCAAAAAGGATTTCACCATGCGGCCTGTGCTAGACCTGCGCCCAGGAAACAAGTTTGTCAAACCTCAAATGTTTCGTATGGTTACTTTACAGCAAGTAATGTATTCCCCCTGTTGAAACAGGGGGAATTACATGACAACACTGGACATGAAAGATGCATACTTTCATATTTCAATGTTGCCAGCGCACAGAAAATACCTAAGGTTCATGATGGAGGACAAGCACATTAGTTCAAAGTGCTCCCCTTCGGCATTGCCTCGGCACTGAGGGTGTTTACAAAGGTACTGGCAGTAGTGGCAGCACACCTGCACAGACTATCCTTCCCGGTTTACCCTTACCTCGACGACTGGCTCATAACAGGCGAGTCCTACGAAACATGCCTATTGAACACTCGGAAGACAATAGACCTCTTATTCAGTCTGGAATTCTCCATCAATAAGAAGAAATCCAGCCTAGACCCCAGTCAAGTCAAACAATTTCTAAGGGCTCTAATTCGGGCAAAAGACAGCCTCATCTTCCCCTCCGACGAGAGGGTTCAAAACATGCTGTTTCAGATCCATCAATATGTAGCCAGTTGGGAAGTGACGGTACGCAATGCCATGCGACTGTTGGGGATGATGGCGTCCTGCATTTACTTAGTTTCTCACGCGCCTCTGCGCATGCGTCCCTTGCAAGAGTGGCTCAACAGCCAGTGAAGTCAGGCCAGCGGACAATAGGAAAATCTGGTAGTTGTCTCGCCAGCCCTCGTTCTCTCTATAGTGGTGGACGAGGGAAAACCTCTTGAGGGGGAAGACTTTCACCACCCCCACAGTAGAAGCCACGCTCACGACCGACGCACCACTCACAGGGTGGGGGGGGGGCTCATCTGCTTCAGCAGACAGCGCACGGTGTGTGGTCCTCACAAGTCGCGTCCAACCACATAAATCTGTTGGATTTACTAGCAGAATTCAAAGCACTGAAAGCCTTTCAGACACAGTTACAAGGGAAGACAGTCCTGATCTTGACAGACAGCACCACAGCCATGTACTAGCTGAACAAACAAGGGGGCACACACTCACTGGGGCTATCCAAGCTGTCCGAAAACATTTGGATATGGGCTCTCAAACACATGTTGTTCAGGTTATCCCTAAACGTTCCAGGGGAACTCCATCTTCTGGCAGACATGCTCAGCAGAGATTTCTCACTACCCATTGTTAGGCAGAATTGCATGCAGTACCCTCTGAAACCACCACACTCCATTAGGACTACAGGTGTAAGCAAAACCAATCTCTGGTATAAGTCTGTACTACACAGTTTTTGGCAGCGAGCTGAGCAGCCATGCTTATCTCAAGAGGGAATGTGAGCAGTACACACAAGTTGCACAGAGGTCTAACAAGCACAGTTGTTCAAGTAGACACATTCAAGGATTCTTAGTAAAACACTTATACATTTATTACACAGTCATTTAGAAAACATTCACTAGAAGGAGGCAACTTAATATTATACACGAATGAACTTCAGTACCAAACCCATAAGTTTCTGAGTAAATTGGGCTCCCCTGAAGAAGGAGCAAAATGCCATTTCAGTCACTTTAAATAGGAGTAAAAAGGCACGAGTTAATACAATGGATCACAAATACTTTCTTAGGCAGTGCAAATAGTTTCAGTTCGCTAGAAGGGTCAATTCAATTTAATAGGCCTAGGCCAAAGTCAATGGACTTGTGTCTTGGATAGGAAAGAGCAGTTCTGGTAGTGAACGGTAAAGTCTTTGCCAAAGTTTTCAGAAGTAGTTTGTACGAAAAAGAATCATGTTGGGTCACAAGCTGATTAGGCCTGTAAGTTAGGAAAGTTCCACCAACTTTCACCACGAGAGGTAAGTTCTCGCAATCGAGTTGGCACAGCACCTTAATATGAAGAAAAAGATGCAACTGAAGACGGTTCCTGGCAGTTCCTGCAGATCTCGCTGTTCCAGAGCCTCAGTCATGGGGACAAGAGGGAGGACTTCTGGGGACTCCTGCACTGCAGGGGGACTGGTCCAAAAAGCTTGGAAATGGAAGATCTTTCTTTCGAGTAGCTGTCCTCAAGCACACAAACTGGTGTCCCTCTCCCTGGTTAAACCTAACCAGCTCCGAGAGTGGCATCCAGGTGGCTTAGGAGTTGATTGGTCCCACCAACTCAAAGGAAGAAGTCGTCCTTGAAGGGGCTTCTCTGTCGAGGTGAGCGTGGCAATTCAGACCTGCAGCAGGTCTTCACTGGGTGAACCAACAGTCCAGGAGTTGCAGCAGCTGTCCTCTTCCAGCTAGTCTTCTGTTCTTTCGTTCCAGTGGTCGACTCTGCCTTCCAAGCCCAGAGACTCTCCTTTTAAACTGTTTTCTCCCTTTCATTCCAGCCTAGCTGCCACTCACTCAGCAGGGTGCCTGTCCTTGCCGGACAGTCAGCCAGCCAATCATGCCAGAGTGCATTTGGGTCTCCTAGGAGACTAAGCACAGGGAGTTTTTCGCACCTCCCTCACTTCCTGCTCACGCCAGACACTTAGACGCCAGAGGCGGTCTTCAGTCCTGAAGCTTGCCAAAGGCATAGAAACAAAGGGACTAAACCTAGTTTGGGGCGCAGACACCAACACTAGAAGGACCTTTCCAAAAAGAAATGGTGAAAAAAGACGACCGGGACCTGTTTAAACAAAGGTGTTTAAGGCTCCATGTAGATAAACATGGCTCCCCTGATTTTTAGCTACTGGTGTTCGCGATCGGGAAAAATTATGGTGGTTCGTTGTAAAACCACTGCCACCAGCCATTTCGATAGGAAAGGGTAGCATTTGACTGCTACATACAGGGGATACTATGTAACCCCTCCAGCACTCTATTGTAAGATAGTGTGTGCTGGGTCTAGGAATTTGGAAAGACTAGTAAAGTCAATTTTTACTTTACATTCTCTGGGAACAGTAGTTTATCCCAGAGAAGGTATTTTAACATTTGGGAAGTCTAAAAGACATCCCTGTGTCACCGCACTGAAGGTGCTGTGTGAAACGCATGAAGAGATGATGCCTATGGAGTGATCTAAAACTCCATAACCAAATGAGACAAACACAGAAAACAGAATTGAAAAGTTCAAAGTCCCAAAGTTTAGCAAAAGAGCTGGCAGGCTCTAAGGTAGAGGGAATTGTCACATTTATGTGAATTCTCCCTAACACCCTTAGAGTACGAATGGCGACTACAGGAATACATTGTCCCCAACGATTTCGCAGAAGGGGGTTTTGCAGAGATCGACTTGTTCGCAACTCTGGAGAACGCTCAATGCCAAGATTACACCTCCAGGTACCCACAGAACCGCTCCAAGGGGAACGGGCTCTGGATAACATGGTCAGGGAAATTTGTTTACTCTTCTCCTCCTACTAACCAAACTCCCCCCCCCGACTCCCTTACTCAACAAGATCATGCACAAGATGCTCCGGAGGCAGTCACCACGATATTGGTGGCCCCGCCAACCCTGGTTCTCTCATCTGATGGAGATGTCCCTCTCCCCTCAGATGAAACTGCCCTGCCCGTACAATATGTTCTCTCAGGACAGGGGAGAGACACTGCATCCATCCCGCAAACTCTGAATTTAGCAGCCTGGCTCCTAAGGTCATATAGTTCAGACACCTTCAACTCCTTCCGCGATGTATGGACATACTCGGGGAAGCGAGAAAATCCAACACCCGATACTGCTATTCCAGCAAATGGAGACGCTTTATCTGGTGTAATGCCAAGAGTGTCAATCCCATTGCCTGCTCTCCTACTCGCATTGTATTGTACCCAGGCCTGGTTTTTAATTCACTAATGGTTCAACTGGCTGCTCTTTCAGCCTACACTACGTCACAGCAAAAGGAGTTGTGGTGGAAAATACCAGTTATCAAGGCTTTCATGGAAGGGGTTAAGAGGATTAATCCCCCCATTTCAAAGCCAGCTCCCGGATGGGACTTAAATGTGTTTCTGACTAGACTCATGGGGTCCCCCTTTGAGCCTATGCACAAGGCAAGTCTAAACAACCTTACCTATAAAACGGCCTTCCTAGTGGCTATCACTTCTATTCGAAAGGTTAGTGAACTACAGACCCTTTCAGTACTAGACCCTTTTGTTACTATTCACAGAGATAAGGTGGTTCTGCGCACTCACCCTCAATTTGCGCCTACATTTATTTCCAAGTTCCATGTGAACCAATCAATAGAACTGCCGGGCAGGGCAGTCATGCATGTTTTACCTGAAAAGAACAAAACCACTGAGGAAAACCAACCATTTTTTTGTTTAACTGGCAGCTGGCAGAGAAGGGGATCCTGTCTCTTAGTCAGCTATCTCAAGGTGGATAGCCAAATGCATCACACTTTGTTTCTCTCTTGCTAAGAGAGAACTGCCCTTCAAGCCTAGAGCACATTCTACTTGAGGCACTGGGGCTTCCATAGCATTCATTGCAAATGTTCCCCTAGATTTCATTTGCAAAGCGGCAACCTGGAGTTCTGTACACCTTTTACAAAACACTATTGCCTAGACACTCATTCTGGGTCCTATTCTCAGATGGGACAAGCAGTACTAAGACATCTTTTCACTACTGTTCCTTCTCACAACCCACCTCCAACTCCGGGTACTGCTTGCTAGTCTATGCACAGCATGTGATTCTAAGCAGATTAACAAGCATCAGAAGACATGCATTAGTCACCGTAATAGCATTGCTGATGATTGCATCTGCTTAGATTAACATGCGCCCACCCTTCCCACCGCTTGAGTGGAAGGAACATAGAACTCTTACTACTTTCTCTCTTATGTACTCACTCACGTTATCCTTGGGCTCCCTCATGGCAGAATAAATACAATCGGAGGGACCTCGGCGTGTGAGGGATTTTGGGTACACTACACGTCACGTTAGGTATAGTGTTACAGACACGCCTATGCCGACGTCCCCTTTCGATCCTCAAAAGATAAGATGCAATACTCTGCGGTTACCACTGGATGTCGGACCATATGCACAGCATGTGAATCTAAGCAGATACAATCATCAGAAAAGCAATTACGGCAAGTAATGCATGTCATATAATGGCTTTTTGGTTACTTTGACAGTGTGCCAAATTCAAGCTGGTGGCAGCTTTGTGTTTTTTTCAGTTTTTGTATTATTTTACATGTGCACTATTGCATTTACCACAAAGGGCTACTAAAGGTGTCTAGAACCCTACCATGGCCGTGCACGAGATTTACTGCTTGTTCTTTGGCCATATTGTACTTGAGCCTTCCTCCTGCCTTCTCATGTCAAGAAATGCCTTATATGGAAATCCCTTTCCCAGGAAAAGCTGCTGCATTCTCGGACAAAGAGGCTGTGTGTGGGGCGGCGGGGGGAGCTTCCTCCTTCTCATGAGCTCATCTCAGATGAAGTGGCCCCTGAAGGACATTGTGAAGGAGGGCATCCCACCACTCGGTACTCCTCCCGTCCCTCCTGCACTCCTGGTTCCGGTGCCAGCCCCTCCATCGGTTCAGAACCGAACGGTCGTTCTGACGCCTCCACCTCCTGTACCACCAGCGCCTCCCCCTTAACAGCCGTCTGCGGTGCCGAACCTGGGGGGTAACCCGCCCGCACATGTGTCCCAGGGCCCGGATTCCCCTCAGTCTGTGTAAAGGGGGGGTGGACGATGGCACCCAGAATGATGAGCCCTCAGCATCCGTTAAGGCATTTCATGGCCACCTTCAGGGTCTAGCGGAGTTCTTTGGGTCTCTCTTCCTGAGGAAGCCCCCCAAGAGTCGGGCGTGTTAGAAGAGCTCTTACGGAAACGCACCACGATCCGGTCTGGCTTTCCCCACCAGAAGGATGATGTCCTGCAGGTGGCGTGGAAGTTCTGGGAGAAGCCCAGTGCCACCGCCCAGATGAGCAAGACGGTGGACATCGGGTTTTAGGCTGACTGGCGTGGAGCCAATCCTCCTTGCCTCACACCCGCAGCCCCATTCCTTTGTGGTGGCTGTGGCCTTGTATCCTAAACCATTGTCTTAGTTGTCTTCCTCCACGGAAGCCACTTCCAGTTGCCTCTCTGAGGACAAAGTCCTTGGGCAAGCGCTGTTACTCCAGCTCAGGACTGCATCAGCCAATGCAGACGCCCTCTTGGCTGCGGCTAACCAGAAGCTGTGGCGGGAGCTCAGGTAATTTCTGCCTGACCTCCATTGGGACATTCAAGCCTCATTCAAGGCTGGTCTGCATTGCCCAGGAGCTCATGGAGTCTTTGGTCTCCTACATCGACACAGCCAACAGAGGACTGTACCTTGGGGTCGAGATGAGAAGGACGGCATGGATCTGCCCTTTGAGAGCCTGGACCTTTTTCATTCGTCGACGGATGAGTTGACGACGGAGAAAATCTCCACTCAAACCGCCAAGTCCTTGGCCATCCTGACAAAACCAGATGAGAAATCCTTCCCTCAGTCTCGGGGCAGGACTGAGTTCAAGCCCTACGCTTTTTCCAGCTTCAAGGGGTTCCGAGACCGCGGTACACAGAGGCCTGACTGGTTGCCCAGCGACAACAGGAGGAAGCAGCTGAAGATGTTCCACGGGTTTCTTCGCTCCCCTCCTCTGCATGTGATGCCAAGCAGCATTGACGTCAAGATCGGGGATCAGGGCTCTCTTGTGGGGGGGTGCCGTTTGGCTCTGTTTCAGGACTCTGGGAAGTGTCTTTTCATAAACCTGTGGATCCTAAGCTGTACACTACTCCCACCTGCTCACCCATGAACCTTACAGCTACCAATCACATTACCATGCATAGTAGGACAATCTACCACACACCTAGTATCCCTTCTGCCACCAGACATGCACCCACCACCATCCCTACTACACAATACACCCTCATCAAAGGCGATCGGGCAATTCCAAAAAATGATCGCCCGATTGCTCTCCTAGACACTATTGGAAAACTGTTTGCAACGGTCCTGTTGAGAGATCTTCGGTTATGGGCAGAGAGGAGGGGTATTTTGGATCCAAGACAAACATGTTTTGTTAAGGTCGTTGGTATCACCTTAAATCTCTTTATGATTAATATCTTGAAAGAGAAAGCCCTGGAAACGGATACCACCTTATATCTTGCATTTGGTGATCTCGAACAGACGTTCGACTGAGTCATTAGGGAGAAGATGTGGGCTAAATTAAGAGCATGGAACTGCTCAAATGACTTGGTGGACGCCATAGAGGCGCTATATACAGATACCTTGGCTAGAATTCGACTCTCTGGCAAAGGTAAATTGTCACAAAAAATTCATACTCGCTGTGGTTTAAAGCAACGGTGCGCCTTGGCCCCGTTCTTATTTTATCTGTATATTGCAGACCTGGCTGATTTACAAAGTGAGGTTGTTGCCTTCCTGCCAAAGAGCAATGGTACGCCAGTCCCCTGGATACTTTTTGCTGATGAACTGGTCTTCCAAGACTTAACTGCGCTTGGTCTTCAGCGTAGGATAATTTGTATTTAAGAGAGAATGGCATGAAGATGAATGTGGGTAAATTTAAGGTGCTTGAAATGATATCAGCCTACAAAAAGAAAGTTCAAAAGTTTACTTGGAGAGTGGAGGCTGAAGCCTTGGAAGTAGTGGATACAATGACTTACCTGGGAGTAGTAATCAATAGAAGTATTAGCGATCAGGGGCATTTTACTCACTTGAGATCTAGATTGACCACTCTTCTAAACCAGGGAAGAATATTCCATATGAAATATGGGCGATTTACTGTGATTCCCATTCTGTCTTTCTGTAAACCGGAAATTGTGCAAGTCTTAACCTATGAGGACGAGGCCATACTCCATGTACCCTGAGAAACATGGGAGAAATGTGAGGGTCTATTGTGACGATCGTTATTGAGACTTCCTAACGTGGTGCCAATGTACACCATTAGGCAAGAATTAAAGCTTCAATCGCTCGAATCTATAGTCCAGTTGAAATCAGTGGCCTTGTACAGGAAATGTAAATATGAAATAAATATTGCCCCATTTGATATCTTCGATCCACTTAAAAATATGCAAGATAAATATGTAACGCTGTGGAAAGGTAAGATTGAAGGGATTCTACAACAGAAGGATATTGGTCCCAGCGTCCCAGAGATAAACCCGACCAAAGTCAAGCTGAGATTGCGAGACTGCGATTAGCTGAGGACTCTGGAACAATGCAATCAATTAAAACTGAGTTTATTTATTCAAAGCCCGGGGGCATTGTGGCGCTTGTTACAGCCATATCTTGGTTACATAGAATACATTATTTACCTAAAATACAGTATTTACAGTGGCGTGCAAGAACCCTTGAAAGGAAGGGCTTAAACTCCATTCGAAGCTATTTGCAGAAATTCCGGTCACATTATCGTCGCAATTTGCTCCTTAGTTGAAGTCTAAATTGTCTAGCCGCGGCAGAAGTGATGTGGGCTCGGAAAATGCCAGGTATTAAAAGTGATAAATGCAGTTTTTGTAAGGTAAGAAGAACAGAAACATTGAGACGCTAGGTCATTGGGTAACGATCTGTGATTCATTAGAAGAGATTAGAGAATTCCATCTAGCAGATTTTGCAATGGATGAAAGTACATTGATTCCAAAGGAGTTGTGGGCCTGGGTTATTATAGGTGAAAAGATCAGTCTAACAATTGAAGTTCTGAAGTTTATTGAAGCAGTCTTAAAGATGAAGAGTGAATGGAATGAAAGGGTGCAATTGAATCAAGTTTGGTTTAAAAAAAATTGAGAGGCAAAGTCAAAGAGCACAGTGTATTGAGATGAGGAAAGTAAATGAATGAGTTTGAATGATGAGAAGGCAATGGAATGAAAGATTAAAAGTGAATTAAAGTTTCAATTTTCCTTTTTTTTCCTTAGTTTTTTTAAGGTAGCAATGTTAATGTTAAAGTTTTATGTAAAGAGAGAAAGAATCGTTCTTTTTTTTTTCTTGTCAAACCAATAAAACATTTTAATAAAATACACCCTCATCAAACACCTCCCTCCAAATACTAGCATAGGTAACACATTCCTGTGCTTCTGAACCATGCACGTTGTCCTCGCCACTAGTCTAGGACATCTTCCAGGGTACCCACCACAGCACTCAAAGGAATAACACCATGCCCCCCCACCCTTGAAATGTACTTTGATCAATGCCAGATCAGTCACTGCTCATTCACCCGATATTCACGATCGTATAATATCAAATGATATTGCCATTCTAACTATTACTGAAACCTGGCTGCTTAACCCGTCTGCCGGCTTGGCATTATCCATTGCCATCCTCGCAGGCTGTTCTATTCTCAGAGAAGACAAAACAACCAGCAAAGGAGGAGGGTAGCCTTATTTTACAAGGACTCAATTCCACCCTGTCAGATCACTACCACCCCCTCCCCAACTGTGAAACCATAGCCACAACACTCAACTGCTCTATATCACTCAACCTACTGTACCACCCTCCTGGTCCCCGATGGTACTTTTGAAGAGGACCTTCTCCAAGTCATAAGTGCCTACATAAACCTAACACCCAGCTCTTGGGAGAATTCAATCTCCGTTTCAACAACCCTTTGGACTTGCGTGCCTCAGACTTAGCTAAAGCTACCACCGCTTTAGGCTGTGTTGGGGAGAATTCTAATTTCTGTGCTAATTCCCTTCAACATTAGAGACCCCCAGCTCTTTTGCTTGGATTTAGGACTTTTTAATTTTGACCCTGGAGTGAGTGGGCCCTTCTCCATCTCTCCTGTGTTTGGATTTGGTGTTTTCACTGTTTTTGGAGTCTGACAAACACCTTAGGCATCTGCTTTTTGTATGGTGACACACAGCACCTTCAGTGCAGTGTCACTGAGAAATCCTTCAGCTTCTCTTAAGGTTTTGACACCTTTTCCTGGGTGAAATACATTTCCCAAGAATAGTAAAGTGAAATTGACTTTACTTAGCTTTTCTCTTTGTAGGTCCAGCACACACATCTTGTGTGGAGTGGTGGGGGATGGGAGGGGGTGTAATTAGTAGCCCCTTATCCTACCTTCTCATGTAAAATGTTTGTTACCCTCCCTACTTTAAATGGCTGGTGGCAGTGGTTTACTTTTTCCTACCATTGTGCTTTTTTACCACAGGCTAAACCCATGGGTCACCATTTCGCCATTTTCTGTTTGTGAGATCTTTCTTGGGTTTTACCCTGTGCGTTGACAGGTTTGAGCCCTTTGTCTTGCCTTTGGGCGGGCCCTGAAGCCCGCCCCTGGCTCCGGTGTGCCTGGAAGGGCAGGATGTGAGGGAGGGGCCCCAAATTTCCATGTCCTTTGTCGTCAGGAATGCCTGAATGCTACTAGTCCTGATTAGCTGGCTGGCTGTGCATGAATGGAAGAAACCTGCTTAAAAGACAGGGGTTTTGGGACTACAGGAAGAGTCGACCACTGGGAGAAACACCCGATGACGGAACTGTGCCATTAGTGTCCTTGTGATTGAAGTCACCTCAGGGTGTAGGAATTTTGTAAGAAGCATACTCTTATGTCGCGTCCCCTTTCCTCCATACTGCATGGGCGTCCCTTCCTAGGGACGGGAGACTAAGGTGAAGGGAATTAGCACATTTTTGAGAATTCTCCTTAACAGTTACTATTCTATTGCTCCCTTCTGAAGAAGGCTTTATAACTGACTGATACATTAATAATTGTTTATGAAAGAAACCTTGAATGTAAGAGTTTACTTGAATACCTGTAACTGTGAATCTTTGTGTAACTCCATTACAGCTCAAGATTCCCCTCTTGAGATAAGCCTGGCTGCTCAACACGCTACCAAACTGTGTAGTACAAGCTTATACCAATGGTTGGGTTGCCTATACCTGTAGTTATAGTTGTGGTGTTCCCAGGGGGTACTTCATACAAACTTTGCCTAACAGGGGCCTCAGACTCCTCCCTTGCAAGACCCGGACTCAGCTCTGCCTGTCAAAAAAGGGGATTGGTACGATGCACAGGAAAAGGAGCCTTCTGCTTCTGTGAAATCGTTTCATGACCTTCTCCAAGGACTAGCAGTCTTTTTGGCGGTGCCCCATTCGGAGAAGAACCCACCCCCCTTCCCTCAAGAGCCGGGAGTGCTAGCGAGCTCCTGGCCTTGCGTGCCATGGGCTGCTCAGGCATTCCTCTGCAAAAAGACGTCCTTTCTGTAGCCAATAAGGTCTGGGAGAAGCCTCAGGCCAACTCTCAGATGAACAAAAAGCTGGACGGCCACTTTCGGCTGCTGGATGGGGAACCAGTCGGCCTAGCGTCCCACCCTCAACCACCTTCTTCTGTCGATGTAGCAGCGTCTTTGTATTCAAATCCTTAGTTTTCTGCGGCGGGCCGCCTCCAACTGTTTGTCCAAAGAGGTCAAGACCTTTGAGTCTTTCGGCAGGAGATGTTAACTCAAGGCTGGCTACACCTGCGACAGGCCAATTCTGCCGCTATCCTCGCTGCGGGGAACCAAAAGCTGTTGTGGGAGATTGGGGTGTTCCTGCCGGACCTTCCCCTAGAGAGTCCGGCATCCTTCAAAGCGGGTCTAGCAGAGGCCTGCGCAATTGCGTAGGATCTCATGTAGTCTTCGCTCTCCCATATCGATATGGCCAGCAGAGGCGGACAGCGTGGATGCATGCCTCAAAATGTTCCTCGGATGTGCAGGAGAGGATCCTCGGCCTTCCATTCGAAGGGACGGATCTATTTCAATTGTCCACTAATGACTACTTATAAAAAAATTCCACCCAGAAAGCTAAATCCTTGCCCACCCTGACGAAGTTGGGTCAAAAATCCTTCCCTCAGAACCAGGGCAGGTCTGACTTCAAACCTCGCTCCTTCAGCAGCTTCAAGGTTTTTCGAGACCGCAGAGCGTGCTGGCCAGACAGGTCTTCAGGAGGAAGCAGCGAGATTGATTTGTTCCCCCTCTGCTTTCCTAAAGTCCTACTTGGCAGTAAGACTTTAGGGAGCTGTCCTAGGGGTTTGTACATCTCCAACTCTACGTAGCAATCTGTACTAACTCGGGTCCTTGATAGAGTGGCAGAGCAGTCAGGCTTACCTTAAGAGGAAGATGTGAGCCGTGGGTAAGTAAACTGAACCTAGTTAGACATGCACACCAAAGAACTCATACTTATAATTTATATAAAATTATATGTTCATTATATATACACAAAGGATCACTTTAAACGTTTACTCTAGAACATTTCGGAAATACTTGAGAATACACTTCAAAGGGCACTTCCATTTTTGTTTGTTTACGTTTGGAGCAGCGTTGGAGAAAAGACAATGTTATCGTATTATCAGCTATTAAGCGCACCTGTGGCTTTTAACAGTTCTTACGGTAATACAGTTACTCTGCAAATACATATAGTAAAGTCACTTAAAGGGAGGAAAATGGTTAGTTAGTATAACATTAGCCTGGGTCAAGGTTCTAGAGAGAGGGTTTCTTCACCCAGTAATTCTTTGAAGTCCCAAAACACAACCCCAGCTGAATGGAGAGGACTCAAAGTCTTGACAAGCGGCAGAGAACAAAGAGTTCCTGTGGATTTCTTCCAGTCTCTAGTGTTATAGAAGCTAACAAGGGAGACTTGAAGGACTCAATGAAGGGACACAAGCAGCGGCTTGAGTCGGAAGTAAGAGGGGGGTACTCTCGACACCTCCCTGGGCAGGGGCAGAATGCCAAAGCAGACCAGCTCAGCCGCCTGGGGTTCAACACCTATGAATGGGAGTTACAAACCAACTTGTTTCCCCTCTTCCAGAAGTGGGGTTTCCGGATCTGAACTTATTTGCATCTCCTCTGAATTCCAAATGCCCCTTCTTTGCTTTCTGGGTGTGTCGGGCCGGGGATCTCTGGTGGATGCGTTCCAGCTCGCCTTGCAGAGCCGCAGGTGCAGATAGGTCTCTATGGGAATGCAAAAGGGGCACTTGCCCCAGGCCCCCGCCTTGGAGGGAGGACCCCAGAAGGCAGCCTTATTTAAAAATGTCAGTTCCCATTAGTCAACAAAATTAAATATCACACATCAGGATTTTTTATAGTGTGCTGCTGAGGCTCTAAATCTTTTGCCTGTCTGTTGTTGACAAGTACATTTTGCTCTGATCTTTTCATCCTGTAATGCTATGTTCACTGCAGTATACATGGTTTGTGTGGCACAACACTTGTAGCATACTCACCTTTCTGTGGGGATTATAATAATGTGCATGTTAGGCAGAAACCTGTCCAGTTCCCTTAGGGACCACTGCAAAAGGCTTAAGACTACAGGTGTTGGCAGTAAACCCAATTGGTAGCAGTCTGTACCACCCAGACTTACCTGGTAGCTGTGGCTGAGCAGCCAGACTTCTCTCAAGAAGAGTTGCACATTATATAGAGTATACAAGATGGGTACCAAGATACAGTAGCACAAGCAAACACTGAACAGAGCTTGGGTATAAAAGTATATAATTATTTATTTAAAAACACACTTTGTAAAATACACTAACACTAATATGGCAAGCAAGTTCAAACAGTCACTATTAATATATATACATTCCTGATCACTTATTGAACAAGTCTTAGTTAAAACACCACTTATTTTCAGACCGAGGTGAGCGCTTAACCTAAGATGGCACTCCAATAAGTTAATTAAAAAGGGAGGGAAAAAGGCAGAATTAGGAACATACACAATGCCAACACTTTAGGAGAACCAGAGCAAGTCAGAAAAGGCAGAGTCTACTGAGGAGCAAGAAAGTCATAGGCCAGGCCCACTCTTGGAGAGAGCAAGGCGGAATGTGTCCAAGATCACACAGTTGAATAGTACTTTTAAAGAGTCTTTGCAGAGAGTTCAAAAAGGGTTGGATCAAGTCAGGAAAAGTTAGTTAGTAGGTCCCAAGTCACCCAAGGGTAGAAAGTCAAGGATTTACGGGACACCTTGAACAGTCTGCTGCAAGGGAGACCAGGCGGGACTCAGTACCTGAAATGGTGAGAAAGCTCCGGCGGGGGCAGTTGTTCCTGGCAGCGGGTGCAAGTCGGTGCTTCGTCCAGGGGAAGAGAAGATCTCGACGTGGAGGAAAGCTGGAGGTCGTTGCACTGCCAGGGAAGAAACCAGCCGCGGAGTTTCCCGGTTAAAAGTTACTACCCTTCTATTTGCGGTAGTGGTGAAGCGTGGCTATCCGGCCGCCGGGGTGCTTGGCACAGGTGATTCGACCACGAGACGATCCAGGAAGGCGAAAAGAGGGCGAACTGGTTATCCCCACCAGTTCAGAGGAAGAAGACTCTCCGGGATGAAGATCTTCTCTGTCGTTGGGAAGTGGTGAGACGGTTCAGCAGGGCTCCACCGGTGGTGTCGTCGTTGCAGGATGGCTCAGCTTCTCCCTAACAGTGCAATAGCCAAAGTTGAAATGGATATTGATAAATGTGAGTGCCCCAATGGTTCAGAGGATAGCTCAGTGTATTAAGCACTCATTGCAGAGATCTGTGATAAAATGCAAGATTAAAATACCAATCTCCAGCAAGGCAGTCTCAGCTTTTTTAATGTATGAAGTTGTTAGACATGCATGTATATGTGCTTTGTTTTTCAGCACTCCAGGTGTTCGCGCCAATGTACCTGCACCAGATAATGGTTGCTATAGAAAGTAACGTTCCGTCAGTGTGGTAAAAGTCTAGTAATTGGTTTGTTTAAATGGGGAGTTGTAAAACCTAGGCAGGCACATTCAATGATGACAGTGTTAGTCTATAGAGGTGTTTATGCATCCAAATGTCAGACTGTGGAACCAAAGCGTTCATGCCCGATTCCTGGCTTTGCCAACAGACGATACAGCACTCCTGGACAAATCTTCTATCACTAACAGTTTGGCGCTGCCTTCTATGAAAAGGCTTGTCTTCTCACATACTGGTGGCATTGTTTAGCCAATTGCCTGATCTTTCCTATTGTGTAGGCCATTTGAATGGAAGGTCTTCTAGACAGAAGAGAGCAGACCAGATATTGTATGCTTCTGGCGAGCATATTTTAAGGTTTGCGCAACGACAACAACACATTTTGCTTTTCAGTACAATTCAAAGGTTTTTTTCTGCACGTGTTTAAATATCATTGCACAATTTTGTGTTTGTGTATTTAAAACTTTAACATACAAAAGAGAAACCTATCTGAAATCTTTTAAGTTCACATCCATTAGTATGCTAGTACTTATAAACGTCCCTTGATGATGAAGACAAAGAAGCTAGAATAATTCCCATTTTACATAATGTGCTTCTATAATGTTTTGTTTTTAAACATTTTTATATTGGGTTATGGGATTTGCATATTTTCCCATTTTACAGAACCGACTTGGATCATTTTACTTCAGGATAAGAACTAGATAAAGCGGTGAAGTGCAAGTGGGTGCGAACCCCAAGATCTCCAGCATGGGGTCTGGCATGGATTCACATGCTCATGAATATTCTCCAGCACTGGATCTTCAATGGATTCACGTGCTTAGAATATTCCCCGTCGTCAGACTGGGAACCCTCGGTACACATATATAGTCGTTTCCTAAAGGAAAAAACTTCCGACACTTGTGTGTCCTATCCACATCTAGGTCCTCTCCGGGGTCGTCCACGCATGCCCCGTAGGACGTAATGGTATAAAAGCCCCGCCCCTGCGGGTCCCGTCAGATTTCAACCGTCTCCAAAGATAGTGGGATCTCCTCGCATAGTCTCTACTTTCTAGGCTATCGTTGAAATTACTCGCTGTGTTGACCGAACGAGCTCCTGTGAGGTTATTGGTCTTACCAGAATGTCGGGCAAACCTCTCTTTCGCCCGTGCGCGACTTGCGGATTGAAGAAGGTTTACGAGGGGGACGGCCATCTCGATTGTATTTATTGCCTCCACCCTCACCATTCGGCAGACCAGTGTGAAATATGTAAAGGTTTTTCCCAGAAAACCCTGAAAGATCGGAGTCGGCGGCTGGTATCGTGGTTAAATGACGGGGCGGGAGCATACCCTCAGTCGGAGGTTGGCTCCGTGCGCAGCGTGGCCTCGACGAAAACATCGGGAGCCCCGCGCCGTTCAACCTCGTCGGAACCACCGGCGAGGAAGACTCGACCGGCGGAAAAGGATATTCCACGAAGCCACTCTTCCAAGGACTCTTCAAAAGAATCTTCAAAAAAGACATCATCATCGTTGAAAAAACAAGGAAAGGAAAGGCCAAAATCCTCCTCGGGCGATCCTCATAGATCTGCCACAAGTAGAGAATCGGATAAACGCAGGGAGAGCGCCGTTAAGGCGGGACCGCCCAAGCCACCTGCAGGCCCACCGTCGACGACGACGAACCAGTCTGTGTCCTCACTGCCTCTGACGCAGTTGGTCTCCCCCGTCATCAACCCGACGACGGCGACGATGTCCTCGTTGACCGAAGTTCTGGCCTGGAGACCAGAAGTTTTTGATCTGGGGTTGCCGGGCACGTTACTGCAGGAACAGGCAGTGTCGATTTCCTCGAAGGAAGACAACGGTTTCAGGATTGCGGGCCCGGAAGACCTTGGGCTACGAGCCAAGTCGCCATCAGGAGCAACCTGCTCTCAGGTGTTTACCCAACTTCCAAACTCTCAATCGGGCCTGTCCATGGAGGTCCTGTCCTCCTTACACTCGCTGCTGAAATCGTTGGATGAAAGGCTTCCACCTGTGGTGTCGACCCCCCCCCCCCCCCCCCCCGTCGACGAACCCGGCCCGTCACACCGTCCAACCAAAACGATCGGAGATCCGGTGACTCCAGTAGTCCAGGAGGAGGGTGAGCTTTCGGACTCTTTATCTGACCGTGGGTCAGCATCGGATATCTCCCTGTCTCCATCTAGGGATCCATCCTGGGTTTCGGATGTTGAATTGGAAAAACCAAAGAGCCCCACTCACCCGTCGCCACCAGACGATATTGGCGCTTTTCATTCAATGATGGAAAAGGCATGCAAGGAGTTTGGCCTTGTCCAGCAGGAGGAGAAAAAGGACTGCTTTCTATTCGACCATATGGGTAAGAATAGACGTTCAATATTCTCAATACCCATTTTAGATCATGTCTGGAAAGAGGGTGTTCAAACCATGCGTCACCCGTTTTCGGAACCGGCCGTCAAAGGCCGCATTGAAAAGAAATTTAAAGTGCCAGACTCTACCCCGAAGTGTCTTTCGTCCCATCCTACAACTAATTCAGTGGTGTCGTCAGTAGCGACGAGGAAAGCGAAGGCCCAACACAAGTGCTCTACCCCGCCGGATAATGAGTCAAGGCGCCAAGACGTGTTTGGTAAGAAGGTTCTTTCCGTGGGTGCTGCAACTGTGAAAGCAGCCAACTCTCTGGCTATTGTGGCCAGGTACGACAGGGAAATGTGGCACAGACTAGCCCCTATACTAGACCACCTTCCGGAGGAACATGGAAGAACGGCGATGTCTCTGGTACGAGAGGGCGAAGAGGCGTCGAATCATGCTATTAACATAGCGGTGGACCTGGCAGATTCGGGCTTTAAGCAGATAAACAACGGAGTTGTTCTAAGACGCCAGGCTTGGCTTAAGTGCACCAACTTCAGGCCCGAGGTGCAGTATAAAGTATTGGACATGCCCTTCGAAGGTGACCTTCTTTTCGGAGAAAAGGTGGACGAGGCCTTGAAGGGCATGAAGGAGGACTCGGATACGGCACGTTCGTTGGGTGCTCTTCAGAGTGGTAAACACTTTCGATCCTTTCGTCCCTTTAGAGGGGCATCTGGCAACTCAAGATTTTCTACACCCAGGGATAGATCCTTTGGCAGATCGGCATACCCTTCCCAAGGATATAGACGCGCCTCTCAAAACTCAAGCCGGCGCAGAAACTTCCAGTCATCCAAGAGACGACCGACCTATTCGTCGTCGTCGACGAACAAACAAAGACCAGCAATGACGGGAAGCACACCGTTCTGGGAGGAAGAGTGTCAAGCTGCGTCAAAGAGTGGGAAAACATCACAACAGATCAGTGGGTGTTGGACACAGTGAGGTACGGACATTCTCTACTATTCAAATGCAAACCTCCAAAATGTCCACCGATACCCCTACCCCAACCACATCGGAACATTTTGCTGCGGGAAGTAGCACTTATGTTACAAAAAGGTGCCATAGAGTTAGTCCCTGCATCGCAGAAAGGCCAAGCGGTATACTCACGGTGTTTTGTGGTAAAAAAGCCGAACGGAATATGGCGTCCCATTCTCGACCTGCGCGACCTCAACAAGGCCTTACAGAGCCAGAAATTCAAAATGCTCACGCTGCAGGAAGTTATCAGGTCCGTTCAAGTGGGGGATTTTTTGGCGTCTCTAGATCTACAGGACGCGTACTTCCACATTCCTATGTGTCAAAAACACAGGAAGTTTCTGAGGTTCATGGTAGGTCAGACACACTACCAATTCGCAGTGCTCCCGTTTGGTCTCAAATCCTCCCCAAGAACGTTCACAAAATGTTTGGCACCCGTGGCAGCCTGGCTGCGAAAGAAAGGGCATCATGTATACCCGTACCTCGACGACTGGCTTGTGAGGGGATCCTCCTCGGCGTCGACCAACGACAGCGTACAGACCACCTTACAGCTTCTGCAACGACTGGGGTTCACAGTGAACTTCGAAAAGTCCTCTCTAAGGCCATCAAAGAACTTAAAGTTCTTGGGTGCTCAATTCGTAACCCAGTCGGGAATAGTGAAACCTTCCCTAGACAGAAGGTCAAAGATCAATCGACTGACGAGTCAACTACGCTTAAATGGCACACTTTCAGTGAGGAAGTATGTGGCGATCCTAGGTTCCATGGCTTCTTGCATCCACTTAATAGCCAACTGTCGTTTGTTTATGAGACCTCTACAGGAATTCCTAGCGGACAGATGGAAGCAGGCCACGGGCCGGTGGTCAGACAGGATAACCGTCGTCGACGACGACGGTATCATCCGAGCCCTCCAGTGGTGGAAAAGCGTTCGCAACCTGGACAGAGGGGTTCCTCTACAAGAACCAGAATTTCAGAATACCATCATCACGGACGCATCCCTGGCGGGCTGGGGCGCACACATGGACAACCACCAAACCCAGGGCAGATGGTCTCCGACCGAATCACGCCTACATATCAATGTGCTGGAACTGAGGGCAGTGAGATGGGCCTTGAAATCATTCCTCCCACATATCAAGGGGTCGAGAGTGAGAGTGCTGACAGACAACACGACAGCCATGTTCTACTTGATAAAACAAGGCGGCACGAGATCCAGGACCCTTTCTGTGGAGGCTCAAAAGGTAGGGCTTTGAAACACAACATATCTATAGTGGCTCACCATCTCCCAGGAGTGAAGAACGTACAAGCGGATTCCCTGAGCAGGAGCATGGCTCAGTTACACGAGTGGGAGATGGACACCATTCAGCTGCAAAAAATCTTCAAAAGGTGGGGTCACCCCTCAGTCGATCTCTTCGCAACGAAAGAAAACAAGAAATGCGAGCAGTTCGCGAGCAGATGGCCTCAGAAAGGATCCCTAGGGGAAGCGTTCTCATTTCCGTGGACAGACAAGTTCCTGTACGCCTTCCCTCCGTTTCCCCTTATACGAAGGACAATACAGTGGATTCGCAGATACAAATGCCGGGTCATTCTAGTGGCACCGTATTGGCCGAGACAACCGTGGTTTTCCGACCTACTACATCTGTTGTTGGAACAACCGATAACTTTCCAGAAAGTTCCGAATCTCCTGTCCAGGGACAAGGGAACGGTGTGGCATCACAATCCGGACAGCCTCAACCTGACGGCCTGGCTCCTGACTTTTCAGAATTTGGCAATTTGAAAGTCTCGTCGGATTGCCGGAGAATTCTACAGGCGGCTAGGGCTCCTTCCACTAACAAGTCATACATATGCAAGTGGCGAAGGTTCTGTATGTGGTGTCAAACGCAGCACAAAATACGGCCTTTGGAAGTCACTCCAGAACAAATTTTGCCGTATCTTCTTCACCTAGCAGAGAGTGGGCTATCCTCGTCATCCATCAAGGTGCACCTGGCGGCCATCTCAAGGTTCACGAGGAGGAGACAGTCCTCAGTTATTCAGCGACAGGCTGGTGAAACATTTTATGAGGGGTCTCTTTAGAACCTTTCCCCCTATGAAGCGTTTCCCACCATCGTGGAGTCTAAATGTGGTGTTGGCGGCCTTAATGAAGCCTCCTTTCGAGCCAATGTCCTCTTCATCCATGCAGTTCCTATCGTGGAAGCTGGCTTTCTTAATTGCCATTACGTCAGCTAGAAGAGTGTCGGAATTACAGGCATTAGCCATAGACCCTCCGTATATGAGATTCTTTAAGGACAAAGTGATACTATCAACTAATCCTACTTTCATCCCGAAAGTGCTGACGGTCTATCACAAACATTCGACCATTGTTCTCCCTACTTTCTTTGCGACCCCGTCGTCGACGGCGGAGAAGGCTCTTCATACTCTTGATGTGAAAAGAGCGTTAAAGTTTTATCTGCAAAGAACGCAAGAACTCAGAACTACCAGACAGCTGTTCATCGCATATGGTCCGGCGACGAGAGGAAGGGCAATTTCCAAGCAAGGACTGGCTCGATGGGTCTCGTCGGCGATTGCTTTTAGTCACTCCAAGGCCGGGAGACCCCTACAAGGGCACCCTAGAGCCCATTCCACGAGATCGACAGCCTCCTCCGCGGCGCTATGGGCAGGAATTCCTCTGACAGACATCTGCCAGGCGGCGACATGGTCAGTCCCACACACGTTCACACGCCATTACTGCCTGGAAAGGCAGCATGCGGATGAAGTACAGATGGGAAGGGTAGTGCTGCGCCATCTTTTTCAATGAGGTAAGCCAAATATGGTGAAGCTGTTGTCTCTTACCTTGCCTATGTTGGTTTTTTCCTTGATGTGTCGGCTTTAAGTATATATATATATATATATATATATTATGAATATGTTTATATCAGAAGATATGTTGCTGCTTACGTGCATATATATACATATATATATATATATATATGGACTGGGAGTGGTTTTTTGTGATGTATGTTGCATTGCATTCTCACCTCCTTCTTCTAGGATACTGCTATACAATCTATTCTAAGCATTTAAATCCATGAAAGATCCAAAGCTGGAGAAGGGAGTAGTTTCTTACCTGTAAATCCATTTCTCCAGCGTTGGTATCTTTCATGGATTCACATGCGCCCGCCAGCCTCCCCGAAATGCAATGTGCAAGATATGTGCATAAACAGGTTCCCCTTTCTACTTTGGAGGGGCCGAAATCTGACGGGACCCGCGGGGGCGGGGCTTTTATACCATTACGTCCTACGGGGCATGCGTGGACGGCCCCGGAGAGGACGTAGATGTGGATAGGACACACAAGTGTCGGAAGTTTTTTCCTTTAGGAAACGACTATATATGTGTACCGAGGGTTCCCAGTCTGACGGGGAATATTCTAAGCATGTGAATCCATGAAAGATACCAACGCTGGAGAAATGGAGTTACAGGTGAGAAACTACTCCCTTCCCCGTCAGGCCGGGAATCCTCGGTATAGAAAAAATAATCAGTATCAGTTTCGTTTCTGATCTGTCTTTCTCAGTAATAACCAATCACTGGTCTCTGGGACATACTGCCCCCAGCCAATGACTGCCCTCTCCCTAAGCCCCGCCCCTGGCAGCCATCCTCAGATTTTTACCGCACGTTCAAGTGTTGGGAGTCCTCGTGCTGTAGCTCTCGAGCTTTTGCTGCGTTTTCGTGCTTTTTTCAGGAGATTTTCTCTATTTTCGGTTAAATAGAGGGATCCGTTTCAGAGTTTCTACGACCCTCAAGGGTGAAGATTTCATCGAGTTACGCTTTTGGAGGATTCCAGAAGTTCCAAGGCCTACCCGGACATGGCCCAGGAGAAAGGGAGCTCGACGCCCGGGAAGCTGTTCAGGACCTGCCCTGGATGCCAGCTTCAGAACGTTTTCAAGGAGGACGAGCATTTGTTATGCCTCTACTGTCTCCATGAGGACAAGACGCACAAGGAAAAGGACTGCGCGTTTTGTGGAAACATGTCGGAGCGGACCATGAAGGATCGCCACCTCCGTCTCGCCAACTGGCTGGAAGGTAAGAGCCCGCCAGGCGAGAAGAAGAAAGAGAAGTCAGAGCGGTCTTGTAAGTCCTGTGAGAGTGCCCCGGTGACGGGGGCCCAACAAAAGGCTAAGCACCGCAAGTCCGCGGGCACCCAGAGGGCCGAACGGTCGGGCTCCTTGGTTGCCAGGCAGGGCGCATCCTCCCTGGCACCATCAACCACGAGCCAACGCTCTGGCTCGGGTAAGAGGAAGTCCGAGAACCCGGCAAAGCTTCTGGAGAGGCCCCGGTCGATCTCGAAGATTCCGGCAGAGGAGGAGCGAGGCTCGGACCCTCCCCCCAAGGTGAAGGCCCCAGGCGCACAGAAGGTGACATTGGCCTTAATTCACCCTGGTAAGACCTCGATTGAGGATGTCGCCACGGCCATGGCTCAGCCTGTGGAGGCTACACCAGTGGAGGCGCCCTCAGGTACCAGAGTCTCCCAGCCACCGCGGAGGGAGTCGTCTTTCAGGCCCATCGAGAAGACCCCCACAAAGCCCTCGTTGGAAAGGATGGAGGGGCTGGTGGCCATCGTGGATACGGACACGACCACTGAAGAGGAGCTCATCCAAGTCGTGGAGGAAGCCCAGCCCATCGGGAGTGATCCCGACGAGGGCGACGGTGTCGCAGACGAGGCTCCTCAAGAGCCCTCGCTCCTGTCGTTTCCGGCACTGCAGGACACCTCGGGGGCCATTTTGTCAGCCATCCAGTCCTTATCCTCGGAGATAAGGACTAGGTTGCCCCTTCCCCCGACAGAGGTACCTGAGCCAGACCCGACGGGAGAACCAGAGCCAGGACCTTCGGAGAGCCCACCACTTAAGAGGAGGAGGAAGCATCCTCTGCGGCCTTCTCTGCCTTCCCCCCGGTCTACTACCCACGGGGATGATACAGGCATGGACACGACTACGATGGGTACGGATGACGGAGGCGACGACGGGACGTGTCCCCCGTGGCCCCCCTGCCCGGGCGTCCCCGCCCAACGAGATTGGATCCTTCCATGCTATGATTTCCAGGGCATCCAAGCTCTTCCAGCTCTGCCCCGAAGAAAAGAAGGAGGAAGGGTTCCTTTACCAACGGCGCGAGGCTAAAAGGAAGACTGTCCTCGCCGTACTGCTTCTTGATGATATCTGGGATGAGGTGCTCGCCCTCCTCAAGAACCCTGCCACGGCTCCTGCGAAGAGGGACCGGTACGAGAAGAAGTACCGGGTCCCCGACGCTGCCCCCTTGTGTCTTAGGGCGCAACCTACCCCGGATTCGGCCGTTTCGGTGGCGGCCAAGAAGAAGGCGGGGGGACATCGGCCTCGACTTCAACCTCCCCGCCGGACGGCGAGGGTAGGAAGCTGGATGCGATGGGACGAGTCATCTCATCTGCAGCGACGACCATCAAGGCGGCCAACGCCCTGGCCATCGTAGCCCGCTACAACAGGGAGTTGTGGTTCAAGATCGCCCCTCTGTTGGACTTCCTTCCGGACGCCAAGAGGGCTGAGGCCCTGGAAATCTTACAGGAAGGTGAGATTGCCTCGGACCATGCCATTACGGTGGCTACGGACATCGCCGAAACCTGTTTCCGTCAGTTGGGCAACAGCGTTTGCCTGAGACGACGAGGATGGCTCAAGGCGACGCATTTCCGCCAGGATGTACAGACCAAGGTTTTGGACATGCCCTTCGATGGGAACAACCTTTTTGGCAAGGCGGTTGATGAGTCCCTTCAGGCGATCAAGACGGAGACGGCCCGTGCACTGGATGTGCTCCAACAGCGACGGCCGTCCTTTCGGAGCTCCGGAGGCAGACAGGGTGCCTCCAAGGGAGCCGGCAGCAGCTCCTCTACGTACCGTCAAGCGGCAAGATCTTCGTCGCAGGAGGCGTACAGGGGACGCCGCAAGTCAGGTGGATCCCGCCGTCGTCGCCAAGGTGGTCAAGGAGGCAAAGCGGCCTCCAAGCAAGATTGAACTGACCATCGGGTCGTGCCCCCGCCGAAGCACCCCGGTGGGAGGCCGGCTGACGAAGTTCGTCGGCGTGTGGGAGTCATCACCACCGACCGTTGGGTGCTGGACGCCCTGGCCCTGGGGCACGCCCTCGAGTTCCAGAAGAGGTTCCCCCGCATTCCTCCCGTGGCCAGGAAGGAAAATCACGTCCGTCAACTGCTGTTGGAAGTAAGGGCGATGCTCAGGAAAGGTGCCATCGAGGTCGTCCCAAAGAGGCTTCGGGCTCCGGAGTTTACTCAAGATACTTCCTCGTAAAGAAGACGACAGGAGGATGGCGTCCCATCCTGGACCAGCGACGACTGAACAAATACATCAAGGCACAGAAGTTCCGGATGGTCACCCTCCAGCACATGCTGGGACAGCTGGAGGAGGGTGATTTCCTGTCGTCGTTGGACTTGGAGGATGCATACTTCCACATCCCTATTCTAAAGAGACACCGAATGTTCCTCAGGTTTGTGGTCAAAGGGCGGCACTAGCAGTTCAAGGCCCTCCCGTTCGGATTAAAATCGGTGCCCAGGGTGTTCACCAAGTGCCTAGCACCGGAGGCGGCACGGCTGCGCCTGCAGGGGATCCACGTCTACCCCTACCTGGACGACTGGCTCATACGGGCAAGGACAAGGGAGCTCGCCGTGGAAAACACTGCGAAGACCGTCTAGCTGCTCACGGACCTGGGGTTCTCCATCAACTTTCCAAAATCCCACCTGGGCCCGTCGCAAGTCGCCCTGTTTCTGGGAGCACAGCTCGACACAGTGGCGCGGCGGGCCTGACCGTCGGAGGAAAGGATAAGGACCATCCTAGGAAAGGTGCAACGTCTGGTGGCCAGAGTGAGGTCTATCAAGTCCCTCCTCGGAATGATGTCCTCCTGCATTTATCTGGTGCGCCACTGCAGACTTCGGATGCGGCCCTTGCAAGAATTCCTCGACGCCCACTGGATCCAGACGAGGGGCAGCTTCGAGGACAGGATCCCGCTCGACGAATCGTTCCGTCAGGCGATACGATGGTGGGGTGTCCGCTCTCATCTGACGGCGGGATCAGGTTTCCTAGCCCCGGCCCACCAGGTGACGGTGACGACGGATGCCTCCCTGAAAGGTTGGGGAGCCCACACCGGGAGTCTCCACGCGAGAGGCCTTTGGCTCCCGAAGGAGAAGACTCTCCACATCAACATTTCGGAGCTCTGTGTAGTGTTCTGGGCCCTCAGGTCCTTCCTTCCGTCCCTCAAGGGCAAGGTGGTGAGGATCTTCACCGACAACACCACCACGATGTTTTACATTCGGAAGCAGGGCGGAACCAGATCCCCTGCCCTATCCAAGGAAGCCCAGGATCTGTGGCATTGGGCCGTCGCCCAAGGGATGTTTCTGGTACCCTTTCATCCGGCAGGGATAAAAAACACCTTCGCCGAATCACTCGGCAGAGAGCTGCGCTCGTGCCACGAGTGGGAACTGCTCCAGGATCAAGTGGACCGACTCTTCCATTCAGATGGGGCGAACCCCAGATCGATCTCTTCGCGACGGCGGCAAACTCCAAGTGCCGGAGGTTCGCCAGCAGGTTTACCCAACCGAGGAGCATGGGCGATGCTTTCTCGTTCCCCTGGGACGGCCTGTTCCTTTATGCATTCCTGCCGTTGCTACTCCGGCTGGTCAACCAGCTCAAGAGCTCCCGGTGCAGGATGATCCTCGTTGCACCGGCGTGGCTGAGGCAGATCTGGTTCCCGGACCTTCTGGACTTGTCAGCGTCCACACCAGTCAAGCTGCCGACGGACGCGGATCTTCTCTCCAGAGAAGGAGGTGCCATTCTTCATCACGAACCAGAGTCGCTGAACTTGCAGGCCTGGCTCCTGCAGCACTAGAGTTTGGAGGATACGACATCCCGGCTGATTGCAGAGAGCTTCTCGCGAAGGCCAGGGCATCCTCAACTCTCAAGTGCTATGGACACAAAAGGAAGAGGTTCTCTGTCTGGTGCCGTGCACAGAAGATTAACCATCTGCGGATTACGGCCCCTCAAGTATTGCCGTACCTATTGTCCTTGGCCAAGGCTGGCCTATCTCAGGCTTCCATCAAGGTACATCTGGCTGCCGTCTCACGTTACACCAGAACTACAGGACGGGCGGTCCTTGTGGTCTCATCGACTGGTGAAGGAATTTATGAAAGGACTGTTCCGATCATTCCCGCCGGTGAAGGCCCCCGCCCCGGCGTGGGAGCTCAACGTGGTGCTGACTAGGCTCATGGGGCCCCATTCGAGCCTATGCCGTTGAAGTTTCTGTCGTGGAAGACAGCATTCCTCGTGGCCATCACCTCTGCACGACGAGTGGGAGAGATCCAGGCCCTGTCTTGCAAGCCTCCATACTTGACTTTTCACGACACGAGGGTGGTGCTGAGGACGCACCCCTCCTTCATGCCCAAGGTGCTGTCGGACTTCCACCTCAACGAGCCCTTGGTGTTGCCAGTTTTCTTCCCGTCGCCTTCGTCGCCGGCTGAGAGGACTCTGCACTCGCTGGATGTAGCTAGAGCGCTGAAGTTCTATGTGGACCGCACAAAGAGTTTTCGGAAGACATCACGGCTGTTTGTGAACTTTGGACCTGTGAATCAAGGGAAGGCTCTCTCGAAGACTTCCATTTCCAGATGGCTCTCCGGCTGCATCATCCACTGTCACCGGTTGGCAAACCGACCGTTGCCAGGCCGTCCGAGGGCCCATTCGACCAGAGCGATCGCTGCTACTACGGCGTTCCTGTCTGGTGTGCCCCTGCTCGACATCTGCAGGGCGGCTGCGTGGAGGTCGACGCACACTTTCACGAGATTTTACTGCGTCGACCGGGATTCCAGGGAGGAGTCCAGAGTCGGCCAGGCAGTGCTGTGCAACCTGTTCGCCTAAGGTGACCCTGATGAGGAGGTAAGAGTTGCTTAATGTTGAGTTGTTGTATTGCTTGATATTGAGCCTTTTGCCACCTCCCGTGGTTGTGCATGTATATACTGCTATGTATTCTCAAATTCATGAGCATCTGAATCCATGCCAGACCCCATGCTGGAGAAGGAACAAGTTACTTAACTGTAACTGTTGTTCTCCAGCATGGGTCTGGCATGGATTCACATGCGAACCCTCCCGCCTACCCCTCTGCGGCTCTTCACTTGGTCATACTGCCACTTCACGTGCTACCAAATCTGAGGATGGCTGCCAGGGGCGGGGCTTAGCGAGAGGGCAGTCATTGGCTCGGGGCAGTATGACCCAGAGACCAGTGATTGGTTACTACTGAGAACGACGGATCAGAAACGAAACTGATACTGATTTTTTTTTTTCTATACCGAGGATTCCCAGCCTGACGACGGGGAATATTCATGAGCATGTGAATCCATGCCAGACCCATGCTGGAGAACAACAGTTACAGGTAAGTAACTTGTTCCTTCACCTCTTAACCGAGTAACTTGTTCCTTCACCTCTTAACCAATGTGTGATCCTGGGTATTCTCATTTAATCTTCTATTTCCTCATTTGTCAAAATTGGAAGTCCCTAAACCTTTCAAAATTGTCAGCCCTTCAAAGTGATTTTGTTCTCAGGGTATGATCTTTAAAAAGACTCACTTGTTGTTTCACTGACTACATATAGTGTTGCTTCCTCTATAATAGTGAGCATTGATATATTGCACACCACAGCCACTTGTTTATTTGCTCTCTAATGGCAACACTGCTTGAAAACATGTCCCACTTTTAATCTCTGTCTGGATACAGACACCTTCCTGGTATCTTCAAATAATTGTCCACTCTATGCTATGGTATGTGTAGCTTTCTCCTTGCTTACTCTTACGTCCTGTCCCCTTTCCACCATACTGCAAGGGCGTCCCTTCCAAGGGACGGGAGATGGAACCCTTTTCCCCAGAAAAAACCTTCGCCTCTGGCGCCACACCCCAGTCCCCTTTTCCGCGTCAACGCTCCTGGGTTTGGCTTCGGCCATGTAATTCCACATGCGGATACCTCTTTTTTGTCATTTTATCATTCAGGTACTCGGTCCTCAGGTGTTGCGCCCCTCCCTGACGCATTTCAACTTCCACAGAGTTCAGCAGGTGTCCATCCTGCAACAGGCTCTTCCCAACTTCAGACCCCTACGCCCTCGGCCTACGTTGCCTTCGCTCAGACCACTGTTGGCAAGCCTGTACAGCCTGTGGCTCGCTGTCATCGAAAGCGCTGAAGAACATACTAGCTAGGTGTAGGGAGCTCTTCCAGAGGACCTCAAAAACTTCGTGAAACATCGAACCAGGCCCAAGGTAGGATTGATATTCTCCATCGCACCCCGCAAGGGAGACTTTTTCCCAGGGAGGGACCGGTCAGGTCCTTCTATCATCACGTGCACCGAGGCTGCTGCAGCTACCGGCCTACGGACCGAGGGATCCTCGAATCCTCCCGGTGACAGTGTTGAGGGAACGGAAGGTTCTTTTACCGGGTCTTCACCCGAGGGGCTACGCCCTAGTACATCTGAGGGGGTGCCTAAATGCAGCTCTACTGACCCCCGAGTCGAGGGTGTCCTACCTACCGGGTCTAGGCCCATGGAGCAGGGTAGGTCTTGTGCTCCACCTGCAAGGGTCTTGAAGGAGGCTGGGCCCAACGGGCCGAAAAACATGTCGCTGGCAGCTCAACAAGATGGCTGCCACGTGAGACATAGTCACCCATCCGATGCCATTCGGCGAAGAACGAGTGTCAAGGTGGGACTGTCCTCAACCAGGTACGTGGCCTACAGCCTATCCCTCTTTTGCACAGGGCAGCTTCCCACTGCGTCCATACGGGCAGGGTATGCAGTGGCTCCAGCAGCTCCCAGCTAACCCGTCGGCTCCCCCTGCCACCTCCTCAGCCAGTGAAGAGGGCTGGCTCAAACCCCACTAGGCCCAGCCGGTCAGTCGACGCCTGGATGCCAAGTACAAGCAGATGGAGGGGGAATACACTCTTGCTCTCGGCCCATCCTCAGCCACACTCCTCCGTGATCGTTGCAGCATCACTATACTCCAAGCCTCAGTTGTCCTCCGCCTTCTGCTCTGCAGCGCTGCTAGGCAAGGAGAAGATCTTAGAGGTGTATGGGAAGAAACTCTATTCCAACACGTCCTTGCATCTTCGTCAGGCCAATGCTGATTCCATGCTGGCTGGCGCCAACCAAAGATTATGGCGGGAAATTACGCCCCGCTCGGATGGAAGGAACATAGACCTCTTATTACTTTCTCTCTTTTCTGTACTCACTCACGTCTAAGAAGGCTCTCTCAGGGCAGAAAAAAAACAAACGGAGCGACCTCGACGCGTGAGGGATTGTGGGTACACTGCACGTCACTATAGGGATAGTATTACAGACACGCCTATGTCAAAATGCAATACTCCACAGTGACCACTGGATGTCGGACTATGCATAGCATGTGAATCTAAGCAGATGCATACAATCATCAGAAATGCTTTTACGGTAAGTAATGCATGTCTTTCGATTTGGTGCCGGGAAAAGGACCTCTGTCCCCTGTATTGGATTTTCTGCTTTTCTTGGCCCAAGCAGGCCTGCAGATTGGCACTGTGTAGGGGTTATCTCGCTGCTATTTCTGTTCTAGAGGACCCCAGAACAGGGCTAGTGTTTCACAATCCCCACTATTATTCCGTTCTTGAGGGCTTTGTGTAACCAGTTTCCTCCCTGCCAGTTTGTGGTTCCGGCATGGGATTTCAATTTAGTTTTAGCATTTCTTATGAACACTCTGCTTGAGCCTCTTCATTCCTGTTCTATTAGATTGCTCACCCTTAAGGTGATTCTTCTGGTTGCCATCACTCCTGCGAGGTGTGCAAGTGTACACCAGGCTTCTCCAGCATTGGATCTTTCATAGATTCAGATGCTTGAATATTCCCCGTCGTCAGACTGGGAATCCTCGGTGATAAATTTAATAATATTTTTTTTATTATTATTTAAATATACACACATTGCTACCTAGCAGTGCATGTACATAGCCCATTATGGCCTATGAGCCATTTCATTGTGTAGCCCCTCCACCTCACTTTGGTCCTTTATGGCCCCAGCCAATGAGGTGGCAGGGCTTAAGCTCCGCCCCCGGCAGCCATCTTTAGATTTTTCACCGCAGTCTAACAGACACAGGGAATCCTCAAGCTCTCTGAGCTTTTTCAAATTCTTTCTACTTTTTTGTGGAATATATTTGGTATATATATTCCATTTTGTTCCCCTTCTCAGGGGCTTTGTTTCCAATTAACCTGGGAGACAAAACTTGTTGTTTTCCTCTCAAAATCGTCGACTGAACTTCTCTTCAGAAATGGAGGCACCTCAGGCTGTCAGGAAGCCTTCCCTGTTCAGGGACTGCACGAGGTGCAAAAAGAAATTGGTTTACAACAAAGACCCCCACGAGCATTGCATTTATTGTCTGTACCCGCATGACATTAAAAAATGCGAGATTTGTAGAACCTTTTCCACCAAGACCCTTCATGACAGGCATAGAAGACTCCTTGCTTACCTGGAATCCAGGGATCAATCTTCGGACGAAGAGTCTGTCAGAACAGCTCCTGTCCAATCCAGCACTCCATCTGAGAGAAAAACTTCAAAGAGAAGGGCCTCTTCAGTGGAAAGGAGATCCTCTCCCAAGTCCAAAAAGAGGAAGCTGGAATTGATACCCTTTCTGCCTCCAGTTGATTTACCAAGCCAGAAAAAGTCAGCAAAATCTGCCTCCAGAGGTAAGGAGGAGTTTGCAAAAAACGGGAGGGGGGCAGTCGTCGTCGGCGGGGAAACCGCTCACGAATGAAGGGAAAGGTAAAGGCCCGTCATCGGCCATACCGTCAACGAAACCAGCAACGACGACGACCACGCTTAAGACATCGTCGACAATAAGATCATCGTCATCGGACACGTCGACCGCGAAGCAATCGTCGACGAGCAAGAAGCATCACTCGTCCACGAAGCATTCATCCATGACGCAGTCGTCCACGAAACGCATTCCACATTCGTCGACGGGAAAATCTCAGTCGTCGACGAAATCTCATACGGGATGCTTGTCGACGAAGATAGCACCACAAATTTCGGCAGTTACGGAGGAATTGCGGCCTTCCACATTTGAAATTCCTGTCATTGAAAGCAATGTCATTGAGAAGAATACTGAGACTGAACCACTGGTACAGCAATTTTCACCTTTGGGTCACATGGCAGAACTTCCGGATGTAATTCTTCAGGAAGAATTCTCTGATGCGGAAGTGATGGAAGAGTCCACTGGTCCCTTACCGAAACAATACAGCCCTCCTTGGCAACCGTCCACGGGAGAATCCGAATACCCTCATGACCCGATACTCATGTTATCCGTGCAGAGGATTGTAGAAGAATTTTACAGGCGGCAAAAGGAGAAGCAAATCCCGATTGATCCCATAGAATCAGGAATTATTCCTAGAGAGTCATCTCCGATTCCAGGCACATCTGGTTGTTCTCCTCACAGGAGTAGACCGCAAAAACGGATGGGATCACCGGAACCTGCTCGAAGACCAAGGAGCAGCACCCACAGTGCTTCACCTACAAGAGTCCCGTCGCCACAGTCATCGCACAGACCGCGATCTCCGGATGTGGACCCCACTATGGTACCGTCCACCATCTCGGTATCCGACTGGCAGGAGGATCCTTTTAGAGAATTCTCGGAACCAGAAGAAGGAGAAATAACACAGGAGCCAGACGCATCCAGTGAGTGGGATGACTACGTAGTCGAGAAGCCCAGGAGGAGAGACTCGCCGGGCAAGGCCTCACCGCCGGATGATCTCGTCTCTTTCCACACCATTATAGGTAAAGCCGCAGAATTGTTTAAAATTCAGGTTTCTTCTGAGGAAAGGAAATCAGTGCTCTATGAGCACAGGGACAAACGAAGGAGCACAGTGACCACAATTCCTCTCCTCGATACCATCTGGGATTCCGGATCCAAGATCCTATCCACACCCTTATCGACTCCGGCGCTGGTGTCCAGGCCAGAAAAGAAATATAAAGCTCTGGATTCGGCACCTCTTTGTTTGAGAGGTCATACGAAACCAGACTCGGTTATCACAGTGGCGGCCAGAAAGAAACTCGCCAACCCCTCCTCACCGTTGTCGGCACCACCGGATAAGGACGGACATAAACTGGAAGCCATGGGCAGGAAAGAATCATCTTCTGCATCGCTTACAATCAGAGCGGGCAATGCGCTGGCCATGACCGCAAGGTTCGATCGCGAGCTTTGGCTCTGCATGTCTAAATTGGCGAAACAATTACCACCACAGTTCCAGGAGGAGGCAAAATAAATAATCACGGATGGTGAAGCAACATCGGATCACATGATCGACGCAGCGGTTGATGTGGCCGAATCAGGCTTCAGACAGATGGCGCACGGCACAGTGCTCAGAAGGCAGGCCTGGGTGAAGGCTACTAACTGAAGTCCAGGCGCAGATATTAGACATGCCGTTTGATGGGCAAGATCTCTTTGGAAAGAAGATAGACGATCATTTGAAAGGAATCAAGGCAGACACGGACACAGCCAGAGCCATCAGTTCT
Organism: Ambystoma mexicanum; assembly: GCF_040938575.1. NCBI lineage: Eukaryota > Metazoa > Chordata > Amphibia > Caudata > Ambystomatidae > Ambystoma > Ambystoma mexicanum. The sequence goes on from NC_090935.1 coordinate 366,478,891, forward strand.
TTAAAGGACAAAAGTAAGGACCATCAGTCTTTTCGTCCCTTTAGAGGCTCATCTTCCAAGTTCAGAGGATACGGTCGTTCCTCGTATGGTCAAAAAGCACAAGGCGGCACGTACCAAGACAATAAATATCAGTCATCCAACAGATACGCCCATAGAGGCAGACGTGGCTCCGCCCAAGGGAAGTCACAAGGCAAGCAAAACTGACGACCACTTTTTTTCCCCTCTTCACCACACCCCGGTGGGGGGAAGGGTGAGCCAGTTATTCCAGCGCTGGCAATCAATTACATCGGACAAATGGGTGTTGCAGGTGATCCGAAAGGGTCACACCTTAGAATTTCTGGACCAACCTCCTTCCCTGCCTCCAACATCTCGCAGAGTGCATATGCTAAGACAGGTCATGTCCGAAGTGCAAAAACTGCTCCAGAAGGCAGCAGTAGAACCAGTTCCTTATTCTCAGAGGGGAAAAGGTTTCTACTCCCGATTCTTCCTCGTCAGAAAGAAAAACGGTCAATGGAGACCCATCTTGGACCTGAGGGCACTCAACAAATTTATCAAGCGCATAACATTCAAGATGGTAGCTTTACAAGGGGTGCTACCTTGGTTAAACAAGCACGACTTCTTAGCCACTTTAGACTTGGAGGACGCATACTTCCATATACCGATCCATCCAGCGCACAGGCAGTTCCTCAGGTTCACGGTGGGAGAGCTTCACTTTCAGTTTCAAGTGCTCCCGTTCGGGCTAAAATCGGCTCCGAGAGTTTTCACAAAATGCTTGGCTCCGGTAGCGGCAAGTCTCAGGAGGGCAGGAACGGACGTTTTTCCATACCTGGACGATTGGCTGATAAAGGCAAGTTCCGCTGCAAAGGCTCGCTCGGCAGTGTCGAGGACTGTCAACCTCCTAAAAGAGTTAGGTTTCTCCATAAACCAGACAAAGTCCTGCCCTATTCCCAGCAAGGTAGCTCGCTTCCTGGGAGCCGAACTCGATACCAGCATTCCCAGAGTGAGGCCATCCGCAGAAAGAATAGCAGCGATTCTACGCTCAACTTCGAACTTCCTACAGAAAGAGACAACATCCGTACGCTCTTACAAATCCCTATTGGGCATGATGTCATCATGCATATTCCTCATACCGAACTGCAGGCTTCGCATGAGACCTGTGCAGGAAGCTCTGGACCACCAATGGAAACAAGCTTTCGGAGGCTGGGAAGACATTGTCCAGATTCCATCGACGTTGCACAAGGCCCTTCGATGGTGGAATGTTCCGAGGAATCTTCTGCAGGGGATGCCGTTTCAAGCACCGACATCGACCCTTCTGCTGAGGACGGACGCTTCCTTATCAGGTTGGACGCTCATCTTGCGGACCTCCAAACCAAGGGCTCTTGGTCGACACAAGAGTCCCAGCTCCACATCAACTTGTTAGAGCTCAGGGCCGTAAGGTTGGCGCTGAAAGCCTTCCTACCGGTGATAGCTGGTCAAGTTCTTACAGTCCAGACAGACAACACGACCTCCATGCACTATACAAACAAGCAGGGAGGCACGAGGTCACAGACCCTGTCGCAAGAAGCCCAACAGCTTTGGGCATGGGCCTTGCACTACGGGGTGCAGATCAGGGCAGAGCATCTTCCAGGAGTGGACAATGTCCTAGCAGACAGGCTAAGCGGAGAATACACAGCGTCCCACGAGTGGGAGCTGGACGAGAAAAAAAAAAACCCAACGGATATTTGCCTTATGGGGCCATCCGCAGATCGACCTTTTTGCCACCAGGAACAACAAAAAATGCAAGAGATTTGCTTCAAGATACCCGGAGCACCAATCTCTGGGAGACGCGTTCTCAGTGAATTGGTCGGGGAAGTTCCTCTATGCCTTCCCACCCATTCCCCTCATGTCGAGGGTACTTCGCAGGGTAAAAGAACAGGATTGTTCTTTGATTCTAATTGCACCCGATTGGGCACGGCAAGTCTGGTACCCGACGCTGAGGCATCTATCCTGTCAACCCCCGATTCGTCTCAAGACACATCAATATCTACTGACACAACAGAACCGCAAGGTCCTCCACCACGACCCGAGGAGCCTGTCTCTCAAAGCATGGTTCCTGAGCAGCGCAAACTGATGCACCTAAAGTTACCATCAGAATGCTGGGATATCATCAGGGCCGCTAGAGCCCCGTCCACGCAAGTCACCTACACCAGGAAATGGACCAGGTTTTCCAAATGGTGCGAGACCTCTGCAATCGATCCCCTCACGGCCTCGGTTAATCAGATTCTGCCCTACTTGTTGCACCTGGCTAAGTCAGGGCTCTCGCTGTCCTCTATCAAGGTCCATCTGTCAGCCATAGCGGCTTACACAGTAACCGCGGAGACGCAAGCCTTACTTTCCTTACCAGCGGTTAAAATCTTCCTGAAAGGACTGATGCGTACTTATCCACCTACACCAGTTCCGGACTGGAGCCTCAACACCGTCTTAACAGCCCTCATGCAACCTCCTTTCGAACCCATACACAGATGCGAAATGAAATTCTTGTCCTGGAAGGCATCTTTCCTGATGGCCATCACATCAGCCAGAAGGATCAGTGAGTTACAAGCTTTGTCTTCTGAACGCCCGTTTACCTTGTTCCAGAAGGACCGCGTCATCTTAAGGCCTCACCCGAAGTTCCTCCCCAAGGTACTTTCGGAGATGTCATTCACTGAGCGCATTGTTTTACCAACCTTTTTCCAGAATCACGCTTCTGAAGCGGAAAGAACATTACATTCTCTAGACGTTGCTAGAGTGTTGAAGTTTTACTTGCAAAGAACCAAGGAGTTCCGCTCCTCAAACCGGCTATTCATTTCTTTCTCTGGCCGTACCAAGGGTCAGCATATATCTAAACAAAGTCTGCCACGCTGGGTATCGTCCTGCATCACCCACTGCCATCAGTTGAAAGGCGACCCTTTAACTAGACCGCCGTCTGCGCACTCCACCAGAGGAAGGGCGGCGTCAACAGCATTCCACGCAGGGGTGGCATTGAAGGACATATGCAGAGCTGCCACGTGGAGCACTCTGCATACTTTCGCCAAACACTACTGCCTGACTGAAGATACCAACAGAGAAGCTGCAGTTGGACAGGCAGTGCTCCGCGATCTCTTTGTATAAGGTAGGACCAGCCTCCTTTCCCACCTTTCCCGAAGTATGTAACCGTTGTGTTGCTGCATGGTAAAGGTTTGATCAGAAATATGTTTTTTCTGTATTTATGCATATATATATATGTATATATATATATATATATATATATATATATATATATATAATATATATATGGCATGGTATTCAATTCAAGCATCTGAATCTATGAAAGATCCAATGCTGGAAAAGTCTTAGTTACTTACCTGTAACTGTATTTCTCCAGCATTGGTATCTTTCATAGATTCACATGCGCCCGCCCGCCTCCCCTGAGAGGCTGCTTCTATGCTCGGCATCCATCATACTGTAATCTCTATGGTTCAAAATCTAAAGATGGCTGCCGGGGGCGGAGCTTAAGCCCTGCCACCTCATTGGCTGGGGCCATAAAGGACCAAAGTGAGGTGGAGGGACTACACAATGAAATGGCTCATAGGCCATAATGGGCTATGTACATGCACTGCTAGGTAGCAATGTGTGTATATTTAAAAAAATATATATATATATTATTAAATTTATCACGAGGATTCCCAGTCTGACGGGGAATATTCAAGCATGTGAATCTATGAAAGATACCAATGCTGGAGAAATACAGTTACAGGTAAGTAACTAAGACTTTTTCTGTTTTACCTCCTCTTTGGGGAAAAAAAAAAGTTGTGCGAGATCCACCTTTCTGCCGAATGTGGTCTCGGATTGCCATCTCTCTCAAAAGATCCATCTTCCCCCTCCGCCTCACCCTTCCAAGGCAGAGTAAAGATTTAATTGTTCGGAACCGGTATGGGCCCTTAAGTTCTGCGTCTCATACTAGAGAGACTGGGAAGGAGGACCAGCTTTTTGTTGGTTACTCTGGTGCTTGCAGGTCTGTGATCAAACAGACCCTATACAGGTGGATCATTCTCTGCACCTCAGAATTCTATGATCTGGCTTGGAAGGATGTACCCGCGGGTCTCGGGGCTCATGCCCTATAGAGGGGAGTACCTATCCTGGACATTTGCCAAGCAGCAACGTACAAGTCTCTGCTTACTTTCACAAAGCATTACTGCTTGGATTCCCTTGCAGGCAAGAATGCCCGTTTTAGTAGAGCAGTCCTTCAGAGATTTCTGGTTTAGGTGGTGTCCTTCCTTGCTTTCCTCCCATCTCCAGATTACGTACTGCTTTGGGAGTCTATCATAGATGAGTGTTAGGCAAAGTTTGTATGCAGTACCCTCTGGGAACACAAACAACTCTGACTGCAGGTATAGGAAACCCAACCTTTGTTATAAGCTTCTACTACACAGTTTGGGTAGCGTGTTGAGCAGCCAGGTTTATCTCAAGAGGGGTCATTGTGAACTGTAGGGGAGTGTTACACAGTGATTCACAGTTACAAATATTCAAATAAGCTCTTATACACAAGGTTTCCTGAATAAACAATTATTAATTTGTCAGTTAGAATAAGCCTTCTTTAGAAGGGAGCAATATAATAGTAACATACAAATACACTTCAATACTGTACACTCTTAGCTTCTAAATCAGTAAAGACCCTTTTGGGATGGCCCACGGACACAACCTACACCGACAGGTGACTTCAATAGCTAGTGTGCTGGGGACATTAATATCTTACTGTTTGCATTTAGAATACTGTTATAAGTTGGCAAAAGGAAAAGGTTATTAGAACAAGAGATCACAAATATTCTTAAGCAGGCAAATCCTTTTGGATCCCCACAGCAGAGTCATTCAGTATAACAGGCTAGGCCAAAGCCAAGGGGCAAAAGACTTATATAGGATGAAGCACTTCTGCTAGGTAAGTAGAAAAGTCTTTGCACAATGTTTTATAAGTCTTTGAAGAAGAGAAGAATCAAATGTAGGGCCACAAGCTGTTAGACTTGTGAGTAGTAGAAGATGCAAGCAACTCTACAGCAAGAGGTAAGTTCTCTCAGACTTTGTACAGTACCTTTGAATTGAAGAAAAGATGCAGCTGATGACTTTTCCTGTGCAGCTATGCAGATCACACTGTTCCTGTGCCTCAGTCGTGGGGACAAGAGGCAGGACTTCTGGGGACTCCTGCACTGCAATGGGAAGGTCACTGCTTGCAACCAGCAATCTTCAAATCAGTGGCTATTCAGTGTTTCAGCTCCTTGCGTCTACTGCAAATAGCAGCACAGCGGTTCATGGCTGTGACTTTCCTTGCTTCTGGGATCCCACACTCTGTTGAGGGGGCTCAGGCTCTGGCAGTCCTGCTTCCTGGGAGTCCAGAGGATCTTCCTGAAGCTCTAGGCCAGCTTAAAAGCAACGCACACAATCTGGTGTTCCTCTCCCTGGCTCTATGGTTTCCAGCAGCAACTCTGTAGAAATTCAACCAGCTCCAAGAAAGATGTCCAGGTGGCTTACTTTCAAGTTGATTGGTCCCACCAACTCAAGGGGAGAAGTCGTCCTTGCAGGGGCTTGTCTGTCAATAAGAATTTGAAGTTTCAGCACAGCAGCAAGGCTTCACCGGGCAAAACAACGGTCCAGGAGTTGCAGCAGGCATCCTCTTCAGGTTCTTCTTTGGTTCCTTCGTCCAGTGGTCGACTCTGCCTTCCAAGCCAAAAGCCTTGCCTTTTATTCTGCTCTCTCCCATTCATTCCAGCCTAGCTGTTAAGCAGGGTGACTGTCCTTGTCAGCCGGCCAATTGCTACAAAGTGCATTTGGGTCTCCTAGGAGACTAAGCACAGGTAGTTTCGGGCACCTCCCTCACTTCCTGCCCACTCAAGACACCCTGGAACCATAGGCAGGCTTCACTCGTGAATCCTGCCAAAGGCAAAGTTAACAATGGGACCAAACCTGGTTTGGCGCGCAGAGTAAATCTCAAGCAGGAACTTTAAAAAAAAGAAATGGCGAAAAAGAAGACCGGGGCCATTTTGAGAAAAATGGCACCCTTGGGTGCTTTACTGCAGCTGCGAAAGCAGCCGGGGTAAATGTACACCACAGTAGTTAAAATGAAACCACTGCCACCAGATATTCAGTGAGAAAAGGGTATCATAAAATTGTTACATGAGAAGCTTGACAAAGGGGATACTAGGTAACCCCTCCAGCACTCTATTGTAAAATGGTGTGGGCTGGGTCTAGAAAGTCAATTTCACTTTACTGCTCTGGGAAACAGTAGTTTATCCCAGAGAAGGTATTTTTGAAAGACTTCCCTGTGCCACTGCATTGAAGGTCCTGCGTGACACAATGTAAAAGATGATGCCTGTGGAGTTTTCTCTCACTCTCCAGGTTAAAAAAAAAAAAAATCAAGTCCTCAAAATCCAGCAAAGTTGCTGGGGGTCTCTAAGGTGTAGGGAATTAGCACATTTTTGGGAATTCTCCCTAACAATGAGTAATCTGTTAGACAGGAAGAAATCCATTAGAAGAACAGTAATGTTCGTTCTAATTGATGTTCCTGCCACGGATTCCTCATCGCAGCTCCGACCTACCCCTCTTGCGGGAAGCTAGTACACCATCGGTTCTACAGTCCTTCGTCAGAGTGTTAGGGGAAAACCGCTGGAACTGAGTTCATAGGGGGCAGCGCCGCTACTTATACGGGCCTGGCGTCCTTTCCGGCGCAAGGTCCGTAGAGGCATCGGACAGATGTGATGTGAAGCCACACAGCACCCCCTGATGGCAGAAAGGTTTCCGAAGAACAGCTGCGCTGGGATATGGATATCATAGATGAGGAATCCCAGGCAGGAACATCAATCGGAGAACATTACTGAGAGTTAAGTAATTTTTTCTTTTAGTTGAAGACACAATAGTTTAGTACTCTTTTCAGACTATATATTTAGTGATTATTATTGAAACATTCCTTTGGAATTAACTGTTTGGTAGACTCTCACTTTGGGGATTACTTTCTTGAGGGGCATTATTTTATTTTTCAACTTCATTTGTGCACAAAACTCATTTTTGTATTCCAAATGCAACAAATGACAGGATTTATCTGTTTTAGAAATTGGTGAATGAAACATTCCAAAAACTTTGGTTTACACCAACACCCCAAAATGACAAGGAAGCCATGACCAGGAAGATATTAAACATCACTGATGTGGTAAGAATAATTTTGCTTGCTTGCTAATAAAACTTGATTTTTGCTAAAATGTTAAAGTTCAAGGTATCCTCAGAATTGACCTAATGAGAACATTTCGAAGGAGACGGGACCAAATTTATTTGGTCGAATTGTTTATTTATTTTACATAATGTTGGTACATTTTAAAGTATAAATTGATGTTGGGGTGTGAGGGAAGGGCATAAGTTAAGGTGGGGAAAGTGTGGGGGGTGTAATAAAGGGCTAAAACCCTAAAGTAATTTTGCTTTTTCGAGCCAAAAAAATGGGTAATTTCTTCATTCGCAATTTTATTTTCGATTTTTTTCACAGGTGCCCAAAGTTTAAACCTCTTTTCTTTATCTCTCTCTCTCGGACCCTGTTTCTCATATATACCCCTCTCTATCTCTCTATGAATGGGTATTCAAACCTGAAAAATAACAATGGGCAATTTAGTATTGTTTATTCCTATTATCTGAAACAGCATGATGTCCTCTCGGTAAAGCAAACTTCAAATCCCTAAATTCATGTTTCATATTTAATGAATCATTGAAGGACCTGTTATAAGTGCAGACTATACTACACTCTGCTTTTTTTTTTTTTTAGAATTCTAGGAAATGAAGGGACTTTTAAAAGGTTTAACCAATGTCCCCACTGACAAATAGATTATTTCAGTTGTGCTTCCCGTGAGGGCACAAATAGCATTAATAAAGCTCACAAAGTGAATTGTGCAGGCCCTGTTTTAACATTTCTTGCACACCCTTTCACTTTCATTTGAGACTTTGGACATACATTTGATTGATGCCAGATCAATGATACTCGTCCAAGCTTTGAATTCTTTTCTCAAAGTATCAGTCTGGTACTATTCTGAAAAAGCAGTCTAGGTGGACAGCAATGTTATGGCTAACATACGTTTCTATTTAGTAACCATAATTTGAAGCACTGAGGGTGCTGTGTGTGACACATGAAAAGATGATGCCTATGGAGTTATCTAAAACCCCTTAATCAAAGAACACAAGAGTAAAACACACATCAAAATACATGAGTTTGGGGCGGGGGGGGCGGAACTCACTCTCTCTCCAGGTAAAAAAAATCAAGTCCTCAAAATCCAACAAAGTTGCTGGGGGTCTCTAAGGTGAAGGGAATTAGCACATTTATGATAATTCTCCCTAACAAAACCACCTCTGTCAAGTTAGATGTTCATAGAGTTCCATGTCTTTATTGCATTGCATCCAGTGTAAAGTGCCAAATAACGAAAATGAAACGACACATGTATATAATGAAATCGTAGTGCGCTCTGGAAAAATAGAGGAAATAGTATGTTTAGACAGCCTGGCTTTTCATTTGCAATTCTAAATAAAGCAAAAAAGACTTACCAAGAGGTGTCCAGAAAGCAGATATGTCTGATTGCCATTGAAAAGCAAATTCAGTAAAATCCAAGTGAGAATCCGGAACACCGAAAAATAAACCCAAAATCCACATCCAGGAACCAAGTCATGGAGAAAAGCATACAAATGGTGAAAACATTACAAGATAAACAAAGAAATCCACCCGGAAACAAGAAGTCCAGTGTGCCCAAAATTCACATGCAGGAACCGAGGCGGGAAGAAATCCCATGTTAAGCGAAGAAATCCAACCGGAATCCTGAAGTCCATTGTGAGAAAAGTGATCCCAGGAAACCGAAGAACCAGCGTCGAACCGAATCTAGGTACCCAAAATTTAAAATATCCAGCAGATGAAAAAACCATTAAAAAATGAAAAATCCAAAGAAAACAAACTCCAATGAAAGGCATCCGATGCGTACAAAGTTGAAGCCATGAATGGCGTTGCAGTGTTTCCCATCGGAATACATTGCAAGAGACCCTAGAAAGAGTGACTCCTACTGGCTAAAAAAGATATAGCATTTACTAAAATAAATGTTCTATTTAACGTTTGAAGAGTTTATATATTGATCCATTATAAAACACATTATAATACACAGTTCAATATTTAAGCAATATGACCTGAGTGGCAGGGGCATTACCGACTCAGGTAATGCCCCGGGGCCCTTGGGTATAGGCCCGAGCGAAGCTGCAGCTTTTCGGGACAGGAAAAAAAAAAGAAACAACCAAGAAAATGGGCGCCATTGAAAGGGAAAACTGATTCAGTTTTCCCTTTCCATGTCGACCATCGGGAGCGGACGCACTGGGAACGCAAGTGTTCCCAGCGCGTCCGCTCCCGAAAAAGGATCAAAAAGAAGGTAAGTGGGGTTGGGAGGGCGGGAGTGGGACGGGGGAAGAGGGGGAAAAAAATGTACCTGCATCCCCGGCAGGGGACGAGGGAAGCCCCCTGCCTTGTGGAGGCGCAGAGCGGGGACGGCCCCGCTCCGAGTCTCCACACGGCTGGATGCTTCCCTCGTCCCCGCCGGGGACGCAGGAACAAGAAGGTAAGTTGGGGGGAGGGGGGTGGGTGGGAGGGAGGGAAGGGAATTAAAAATAAAATAAAAAAGACTTATCCGAGTCCCCGGTCACCGGCGGGGGGTGAAGGCAGCCGCGGGGAGGCTCGGAGCGGGGATGGCCCCACTCCGAGCCTCCTCATTGGCTGCCACACCCCCCGCCGGGGACAAAGGCCGTGGAATCCCGATGGAGGGATTCCCGGCCTGGTAATGACTTGGCGAGGGCCAATCAGAATGGCTCTTGCATTCTGATTGCACCCTCGCCGGGTACTAATAGTTATTTAAAATGTTGTTTCAGTCATTCTACATATTGTTTTTGTTATAATTCACAGAACATGATTTCAACATTTTTGTCGGTATTAACACTGTACCTTTCATAGTTAGCCATGTGGACAGATTGGGAGGCCACCCTATTCTGGTGAACAGGCGTCAGGGGGGATTTTCAAAGTCAATACCTGGGGTAGGCCTTCAAAAAGTCCACCTAGGGTTAGTAAGGTTATTTATAAACCCAGGAGATAAAAGCCACTCAAGTAGTGTTGGCCAGGCGGCAAGGCACGGCACAACGAAGGAGGAAGGGGCCACTGTTTTTCAGTACAGTTAACACTTATCAGACTTGTTCAGGAAATGACCCCAACAGGTACATTAAAAAAAATAACAATTATTACAATGCTATGCTAAAGCACACTTAAAATATTTTACTTTTAAGTAAAAATACTTTAGTACATATATGCAGCTCAGTTAACCCAGTATGGGCTACACTCTGCTTTACTTTAAAATAAGCAGTTATTCACACAACAAATTAATTTAGTAAAGTAGGGAAAACAGATGTTAAGCACGCATTGGACATAGGCCTTCACTTATCACGCACAATATACTACTGTTAGGAAAGATTGATTTTTGGTGCTTTCCTCCCATAGACCTCTATGGGACGCTTTCTTTTTGGGCTCCTGGTTGCCTTTTTAGTAAAGTCTTCTGCTTTAATTCTTTTGTTTGTTTACCATTTGTTATGGGGAAGCCGATTAGTTCATAAGACTATCAGTACTGACAGATTTAGTGAATTTCTTGGATTGTTACAATTGCACGCATTACTCTAAGGTGAAGTGTAGTCAAGATACTTTGCAGACCTCCTCAGGACATTTCTCAGGTTGGAGAAAGAAGAGTTCTAGCCCCTGTCTTCACACATAGGCAACCTTCCAGTTGTGGTTACAGGAGCTGCTCCACGACAGGATCCTTTGATGCTGGGACATTTCGGGGAGAAGGTGACTCGCGGCATGAAGTGCCGACCACCAATGTTCTGGGCTTGAAAGCGTAACGGCAATGCTTCTGGCGATGTAGCCCACGATGGAGCTGATCAGTCCACCGGGTGGTCCTGGGGCACTCTGAAGGCTCAAGGAGGCTGCTTCCTCGAAGGCGTCGACTAGTTGGTCCCTCTAGTCCAAGGGCTGAAGCAACATTCAGGGTCTTCGGGGATCAGGTAGTCAACACCTGGCTTTACCAGGCCAAAGACAGGAAGCGATGTTGAGCCACTCCAAGAGTCGTCTTCGGATCTTCAGCAGGCTGTGCTTCTTGTTGGAATTCTTAACTCCAACAATGTTCTGGTGAGATGGCTGCAGAGTTCCTCTTCTTGTCCAAAACTCAGAGTGGAAGCAAGTCCAAGCCCACCAATGTTAAGGATTTGCACCATTAATGTAGCCAGTACCTGTGTAATTAGGGGCCACTATGGGTTTCACTTATGCCCCACACCTAGATTGTGGATGTGGAATTGGACCATACTGTCCCACGCCCGTCCTGGGGAACACCCACACCCCATTAGCCCCTGAAACCAGTGGCTTTCTCTGACAATAGCATGACCTTCTAAGGACATGATCTGAGAGGGCAGGAAGTAGAGTATACAGATGCATATATGCGCACACCAACTAGGAATGAAGTAACACACGTATTAATTAGGAACCTGATATACAAAAACTTAGGGTGCAGAGGAGGAATAATATAAGGAACGTTTCTTACTTTAGAGACACTCCCGCCCCTGCACACCATCAAAACTGAATCAAACAGTCACAAGGATTTATAGAAAATGTCAAATTTTACTTGTATGAAAATTCAAATTAACAAAATGTATTAGTGGAAGTCATACATTACACTTTCATAAAGATAAATAAACATGACAACATTTTACAGAAACAATAAATCCCCTGTGGATAACGGTGTAAAACTTGGTTCTACAAGTTTCGAAGCTCAACACGTTTCAGGGTGGCAACCTCTTCTTCAGGAGAAAAAGAAATATCTGTGGAAATATATACAACAAGAACCTATCAGAATGGTGTACACTTTGTAATTATCACAACATATCAATAGTTCTCAGAGACCTGTACCTATGACTTCATAATTTGTGTCTCTAAACAGAGCATGTAATCATAAAGTTATCCACAGGTGATTTATATATTGTTTCTGTGAAATGTTCTCATGTTTATTTATCTTTATGAAAGTGTAATGTATGACTTCCATTAATACATTTTGTTAATTTGAATTTTCATACAAGTAAAATTTGACATTTTCTATAAATCCTGCTGACTGATTCAGTTTTGAGGGCAGGAAGTAGGCCAAACTACAGTGTGGCCAAAGAACAAGCAAAAATCATCTAGCACTACCATTTTAGGGCACAAGTCAAGTTTATTAGCCATATGTGATAAATGTGAATATGCATACTAGAAATAATACAGAAATTGACACCATATATTTGCTTCCACCAGTTTGTCTTTCGGCACATATAAAAGTAACCAAGAATACCAAGTACAAAAGACTAGGGGGTGTTACAAAAGTATCCCCATTGCACTGTATTGTAAGTTGCAGTGTTAAAAAGTTACAAAACGTAGAATACAAAAAGGGAAGCATAGTTTTCCAGTATTGATAATCTATAGCACTGATCAGTTGACCCATAGCAAAATGAGCAAAATACTTACGGGATTGAAGCTGAATGCTCCACTTCCCTGTAAAAAGTCAGGCAGGTTGAAAAACAAAAGCAAAATGTTTCGGGGCCCATACAACTACGGAGGTAAAGTTGTCAAGAGGAATCTTTCCTAACAGCCCTTACCTGGCAATACTTGCTAAGTGTACTGGCTTGAAACAATCGAACAGTGTGGTCACATGAACAAATACTGGTATAAGGCAAATAAACTAGAAAGTTTGACTTGTGCCTGCAAACAAAAGGGGATAGGCTTGGTCATATAGAAATTACATGTTCTTATTTTATTCGTCAAATACACACAACGATAAAAAAAATCACAATCACATAATAGATTATCAAAGCTAATAGAAATCCATATTAAAATCATCCAGTGCTCATACTGTCTGAAACTGAATTGATAAATCTATTCAAGAGAGAATACTATAATATTGATATTGATATTTTATTTCTATCGCGCTGGTACACAAGTGTTTCAGAGCGTGACAAGTTAAGGGAACGGTACAGGGGAGAACAAAACAGTGATCTTACTAAGCCCAGTGACATTGAGAATGCGCAAGTGCAAGGTGTAATAGGGTAGTGTACATTTCAAACTCAACCTATTTACTTGTGCCCTTCTGCAGTCAGGGTAAATAGTATTCCTTTCAGCTTGTACTGTTCAAAAATAGACTGTCCAGCATAATTTGGCACACTTAATCATTGAGTGTTGTATCAACAGTGAAAAACTGACTATATTATACTGTAGAATAGTATCAAAAAGTCTCATAGTACAAATCATCAAAGTGCTGTAGCGATGGTAAAAAAAATCCACAGCTCCAAATGATAACTGTCAACTACTAGTATGTTGTATAATGTTATCTGTTACATCTCAAGGTATCCAAACAAAATGTAGTTTTGACTAATAGAATTGTCTAGTTCAAGCCAATCAAACAAGAGAAGAGTGAACTGACAATCGTCTTCATCAGGACATGCACAAAACAAACTGGGTTTAAACAAACAATGTAAGAAAACATGTGCAAGACTCAATTGACATCTTGGTTTGCTCATTTCAAATTTGATGAGTTATTCTTCATCTCAAATCGTTTTCCATCCATATATTCACTAAAACATTCAAAGAAATACAAAAAAGACAGAAGACATTGATTAAAATATCTGACCGAGTCTAGCAACCACCATGTTGCAAAGATGAAGTTCTAAACGATTTCATAATTTATAATTAATTTAGACAAAACGTCTATTCAAAATTTCAGATGCCAATTAAAGTCACCTTAGAACATCCAGTGGAGCTTGGGAGAATAAATGCACCATCTAGCCACCATGGGAATAAAGCAGACACTAGGATAGTTTAGCTGCAGAGACATAACCACGGAACTGGAATTATAAGTACCCCCAGTTCCACTAACTGAGGTGAAAAACCTAAATGACAAAGACATAAAATGGATAACCAAAGGAAGGCTCTCCATACCTCCATTACTTTAGTAAGAGTCACATCCAATAATGGTGTATTTACCCATACAGTTTCAGATGGTGACACGATGTGATATGGCCGAAATCACAAGCTCTATCACAGGCAGTGCTTATAGGACAGCATGATCAAGGAAAATAGAAGGGTACAAGCTGGTTCGGTATATGTCAAGATTATTGCATCATACTGACATAAAAAGACACCATTGTTGTGACACAAAATAGTCATGTGCAGCACTGTCTTCCTATAGGCACCTTAAAGTTCATATAGGGCTATAGCGCCTCTAACTGCTATACCAGGATTACCTGATATAGACTCGCAAACTATTTATGCATAAATTGTACAGAATGCTTGTGAAAACGAACGTATCTTGTAAATGGAAAACAGTCGGTCACCATCGCCGATAGTGCGACATCCAGTACGGCAATACCACTAGAGAAGCAATAGATTCAATTAACTAGGCGGGCAACGAAATTTTGAAAGCCAATATAATGTCAAAACAGCAAAAAATGATAATAAACTCATCTCAAACTATATCTGCTGTAAATAAAAGCGCCACGTAGTTAAGAACAGGGCTGTCCCCTGGCTGAGATGGAATCTAGACAGCCTAAGAACCTGTATGGATAAGACGTACAATGGCAATGTTAACTTGCTTGACCAAATGACAGGATGACTAGTGACAAGATGACGAGTCTCCAAACCAGCAAATGGTCTAACTGTACGGGATGGCAGACACAGCTCGTGAGATGAAAGTAGGACGAAATGAAGAGAGCAATTCATTTCAGTGGACAACTAAGTGCCGTAAAACAACACGGCCACTTGAGGTGAAGACAGCCTCACGGTAGAAAATAGGCTTAGTAATGGGACTGCAAAAGCTGCATCGAGACGTAATATTGTTACGCTCACCTGGTATGCACAGAGACGCCACCCAGCCCTGGTTGGATGATTTGCATTCTCGAACCCTCTCCCGGTCCCTTGGTAAGGCCTCTGGTTAAAGATGGGTCTGCAATGTAGGAGATCTGGTTTCAATACCAGATTGTCTTTGTTTTCCGACCTTCCATGATCTCAACTCCTTCCTCCCCCTTGGGCCCTCTCCTCACCTTAATATTGTAAAAGGTGGATTCTCTCTCCTGCTCCTCGTGGCAGGGGCGCATAGATGTGGTGGGCTAGCAGCGACCAAGTTACTTCACTGGTGCAAGCCCCCTCCTGTGGGATTCCAGGCCTGCTGCGACTCCAGGTTTGCTGCTTTACAGTCTTTACATGCAGTTCTTATGTTCCTCTTAGTTCAAATAATAATGTCTTGCTTCTTTCCATTTAGGTATGAAAGGGTATTTTGGTGGTGGTATGCAGTTTGAAGATGAGCATGGGCCGGTAGGCGAAAGCGAGGTGTGCGCGATGCTGTCCGGTGAGTAATGCGCGATGCGCGGCACTGTCTGTCTCGACTTTTATATTGCTAACCTGTGTCTTTTCTCTCCTTGCATGTTGCGATGTTCCTCGCCGAGCGCCGTAATGTTCCAGCAATGATACTGACCAGGAGATGACTACCCAGGTAAGAATTGTGTGGCTTTCTTCATTCGGGAGGAAACGTGAGTAAACGCTTACTAATGCTGTCTTTCTTTCTCCTCTTTCCAGGTTATAGTATTCCAGGATGCATGCGGTGCCGGATGATGGAGTTCGTACCTTCAGGTGAGTGGAACTGAAGTCTGCGATGGATTGAAGACAGGATACTGTTCCAGGTAAGTTTCGTAGTGTTCTTTCTCTCTCTGCAGGTCCTTGGTTTCAGGTAAGCTGGCATCAAAGAACTGGACACGGTGAGCATTACGCTGCCCACAGCAGAATAACGCAAATCACGTTCTGCTGTTTGGGTGCAGTTTAAATAGTCTCAGGTAAAATAGTCCCTGGCCTGCCACACCCAAAGTAGTCCAGGTATAGTCGTCCCAGGCCTACCACACCCAAAAGACTAGACCGCATGGCTCAGTTCCTTGCAACTGAGTTGTGTGTGCCTCCATGTTGACTGAACCCCTCCAAGTTAAATAGTCCCAAGTAAATAGTCCCATTCTAATGTTGGTCTTCATGATGATTATGAGCCTGGCGCCAAAGACGCCAGGACTGATTCCATGAGTGTCTTGAATGAGGTTTTAAGGCCTTTGACCTGGCCCTAACTGGAAGGCTGACTTGCCAGTGAAGGCCAGGGGCAAGGGTCATGACATATTGGTGCCAACACCAAAAAAGCAGAAACAAAGAAAGAAGAAACAATACCAATACCTGCCAATGCATCAGATCTAAAAGCCTGCTTGTGGTGAACTCAATTCTGGGAGCATTATGATTCCATGTAAATGTTACCATTAAAGTATGCCATGGGTATAATAATGCTTTACAGACTTAAAAGCATGCAATGAAAAATTGAATGAAAACATGGGACTTGGAAACGTGAGTTCTTCAAAAATATATATTTTTTTTAACTATCCTTTCCATAATTATGGTTCTACACAATGAAGAGTATTAAATGAAAAGAAAAGGCAAACTCCAAGCAATAGTGCCAATATAACCATAGATATTAGCAAAATGGTATATAGATCATAGTGTCTGTCTGTCAGAGTGTTATTCAAATATTCTATGGTATACAATGGAGCCATTTTTCTTGATGCTTAAGCCCTATCTGATTGCTGAGGGTATATTACATCCACCACTGTTCGCGTTGGCCCATTCTCGCTGTGCTATTCAATGGATCTGTTCCAAAAACTCGTTCGAGAGTCCTCCATTTAAGATCACAATTGTGGTTATTTTCCCAAAAATTTGCCACTACGGGTGGTGATCGTGTTTTCGTCCGGATTTTGGACTTGTGTTCCGATATTCTTATTTTTACCTGTCTTGATGTTTTACCGATGTAAGTTTTCAAACATGGGCAGATGATTATATAAATTACATTAAATGAATTGCAAGTGGTATCTTGTTTTAAATATCACAATTTCCTATCAAGAACGAGGAACAGGCGGTCATAGATCTACATTAGCTGCAGAATCCACATGGAAAATGACCCAATGTGGGCTTAAAGCCCCATTGTGCTTGAATGATAGACTGTTTGTTGGTAGTACTAGATCGATCGGCTGCTGAGAGCCAGTTCTTTAAGTTTTTGCCTTTCTTGAAGGCTAAAATAGGACGTTCAAACTCCGGGATATTCAATTGCAAAAGATGCCAATGTCTGTGAATGATTTTTTAAATCTCATTATGTTGCTTGTTGAAGGTAGTTGCACATACAATGCGTTTGTTGGTAAAAAATCAACTTTTCTAATCTTAGTCAATACAATATGAAGGCAAGCGTCCCCAGATAGCACGATCCTCCCCGCAATGAGAGACAATAATGGACTCTCCCCTGGATGGGAATAAGGCCAGGACAAAGTGCGGGTGAGCTTAAATGGGAGTTTATCAATCAAAATGGGGCATGCAAAGAACTCTGCAAACTCCGAGAGCGCTCTGTCTGACAATAGCAAAGACAGGCGTATATATTTACAAAAAACGTCATAAGAACCTACATGCTATAGGGGGCACAAGTTCTTGGGGATTGGGTGGCGACGACTAGCTATAGGCGCTGCTGCGATGTGGCTTGCTGCGGCTGGAGGACGTCACTGGTTACCCTCGTGGGTTGGGCTGGGCCTGGCAGGTCAGCTGGGCTCACCCGGACGGTGTTGTTGTGCCAACCGTGATCAGTGTCAGAGATTAATGTCTTTCCTGACTTCCTGCCCTAGGGCCACGCACACCGCAGTCATTCAACATTGCAATATTATCTTCCCTCGTAAATCTTCCAATAGGTTATTCTACAGGTTAATGCAACACAGGAGGAATGCACCTGGAGTGGGGTCGGTTGGCGATTTGTCAATACATGGTTACCGCCATCCTATTGACCGGGTATCAGAGGTCGTGGGGTTGGGTCTCGGGGCATGGGACAGGTGGTCTGTGTCATCATGTCTTGTTAGAAGTCATTATGGATGTGTTCTTGTAATGTTGCCATAATATTGGGTGTCCTAATTTTACAGGGGCCATTACCCTAAGGTGAGCCGGCGGGTCGTGGAGTCTAAGAAAGGGCGCCTTTGGATCTGTGTTTTAAGGCCAGGGTTTATTGCTGGGTTGTAAATAAGTCAGGTGGCAGGCCGTGGCCTTGGGTGCTGCGGGGGAATGCGAATGCTTGAAGCGGCTCCAGCCGAATTGGGGGAGGTGGAGCAGCGCAGCACAGGCCTCTGCTTTTTCGTCTGGCAGGCTTCGCTGGGAGGGAGGGGGAATGGCCTTGCATGTGCTCACAAAGGTATTTTCCTCGTGTGTTGCAGACTTTAGGTGGAAGAGACATAAACATTCATATAATATGCAGTACTCATTAAGTCTTTCCAAAGCTCACGTTTTTGACATTGCTAGTGCCATCCATATGGCCAATTTAACCACATTACTTGTACACTACGTTTTTAACAACTACAACATTTTGTTATATGTTTATACATGCGCGGTAAGTGAGGTAGTAGTAAGGTTGGTGGAGCACGCAGGAACAACCCGCCACTAAGACTGGTGGCAGTGGCACATAGTGGGCTCGGACACACATATGGTGCATTTTCGTGCACCCCTTACATGAGCCCTCAGTATGGTTGCATTTGTCTTCCTTTGCACTCTAGCAGCATTAGTTCAGTTTTGGCGCGGGGCCGTGGGGTGCAGTCTTCTCGATAACACACATAACATGAAAAACCACCGGGACGCTTTTACCATTTGCGCATAGCTACAGGGATGTGGGTGCTTCATCCCTAATGTCATATGAGCACCCATCCTGCCGTTTTCATATATTTTACAGGTTGTTTAGTCAGAGAGGTTATGGAGAGAAAGCTTTCATCACAGGTGGTTTGCTCATTATTATTTGGGGACTTTGCTTTTGTCAGGGGACCATTGTACAGTTCTTTTCCACCCAGGCCCTGCTGGCCGGGTCATGCTGGAAAAAGCGATACACTGCGGAAGGTGAAATGTTACAGTGTTGGTATCTAACACTAGCTCATGTCCGTCTGTTCGTGGGAACGGGCTCTTAGCGGATCTGCCAGGGAGCTGTGGCCACAGGGATGAGTGATACTCTCCAAGGGTGGGGGCCGTGCAGCGGTGCGCAGGGCTCAAGCCATTTTTATTATACAAAATGGTTTCCAGGGCCTAGCTAAATTGAACAGGTTTGGTCACTGTCTTCAACCAGTGCCCCACCCACCACCTGGGCCCTGGTCGCAGGAAGGACACCCGGTGAGCCATGAACCTCACCGGGGGAGAAGAGGCATGGGAGGGGGGTCTCCTGGACCAGTCCTCCCATACAGATATCCCAGTGTTGGTTTTTGGCCCTTTTGCGAGACGGCCTCAATAAATGAGGAGGGTAACCTCTGGCCTGTAGTCTTTCAGAAATTATGTCGGCTTGATGAATAATCGGACATCTTAGAACAGTTTCGTCTCGCACTCAGAAATTGCCCGTAAGGGATGCTTTCGCATAGTGCTTGGGAATGAAAGCTATCAAAGCGCAAGATGGTGTTCCCATCTGTTTCTTTGCGAAACAAATCTACAGTGATATGATCATCGATCTTGATAAGCAGATCTAGAAATGGTAGCAATGTATTGCTGTTGGGCATTGTAAAGTTGAGATTAGTATTTAATGCATTTATATGGGAGAAATTAGGTTTTATCCCATACAATTACAATGTTGTCAATGTAGCGCTTGTAAAGCCTGATAGACGATCGAAAGGGGTTGGAATCATCCAAGATGAGGTTTCTCAAACTGCCACATGTGCAAGGTGGCATAATTGGGGGCAAATGCTGCCCCCATCTCCGTCCCCTTGATCTGCAAATAAAACACATTTTTAAACCGAAAATAGTTCTTGTTCAAGGCTGTTTCCAATAGGTCAACCAAAAATTAATTTGTAATGTGTTGGAATCCTAATCTGCTGTCGAGAAACGTTTTCATTATGTTCAAAGTTTCCAACTGGGGTATATTCGGATAGAGGGATTCGACATCCAGTGTGACGAGTATGTCTGACTCTGGATTAAAAGGTAACCCTTCAAGATGTTTAATGGCATCGGTGGTATCAGATAGACGTGTCTGTATTTGCTGCCAAAGGTTTATAAAAGTAATCCAGAAATTGACCTATCCGGTCCAAGATGGAACTACATAGGGACACGATCGGTCGCCCAGGGGGTTTAGAGGATCCTTATGTATTTTAGGTAATACATATATTAAGGGGACCGTAGTGCCTTTTAACTGTCAAAAATAGGAACTCCGTTTCACTAATGACTCCCGCCTCACGGGTAAGTGTAGTAATTTTGACAATTTCTTTACTTCTGCTGTACTGGCTTGGCCATATCCTGGATCGAGTTTTTTGCTACTGAAAGTCCAGTAAGTATTTCTTGGACAATCCAGGTGACTCGCTGTTCAGATAGAATTCTAAAATCTAGCCATCGTACTCATAGTGAACAGGGGACTCTGGGTAATGTAGCCAAACCCAATCAAGGTAAGCATGGAGAGTGGCCAAGGCTAATTCTCAGAAGAAGTGAGTAGGGCCAGGGGACCAAAATGAGGCCACACAATGAAATGCACATTGATTCTACTTGGACACGCAAGTACAAAAATAATCCTTATTTATTGTAGGCCCAAAAACACACTATGAAATTGAATCAAGCCGGTAGCATCACTGTAAATCTAAAACCTCTATACAGTCACAGTTGGTTAATACAATGCATATAATTCACTTATACACCTGAAAGAGAAGTTCGGTAATTGTATTACCAGTCCACAGGAATAGAAGCCCTAACTCTGATTCCAACCCTAAGTTGAATGTGGCCTTGTGCCCAAAAGTTCACAAAGTACCTTTAGAACATGGTACAAAGTTAGGAAATGTTCCTGTGGGTGTGAAGATTGTTCCATAATTCTTTCAAATTGATTTACAGTTCAGTAAACTATTTTTCCTAGCTTCTAGCGCATATGTTTCAACAAATATTTAAAAAGCAATGGAATGAAATATAGACTAATGTTTTAGACAATCTTTATAATGGAGATCGGGGCACCGGTAGATATTGCGACTGTTAGGGAGAATTCTCTGTAAGGCTAATTTCCCAAACCTAGTGAGTCCCCCAGCAGCTTTGCTGGATTTTTTGGGGTTTTTTTTCTCTCTCCTGCTAAGAGTGAGATTCTTATTGCTCCCACTCTTAGACATGATTTGAGGTGTTCCTTTAACTTTCCATGTGTTTTATGGGCTATGGGGTCTTTTACTCCATAGGGTCTCGTGCATTTTTTTTGATGTGGGTTACACAGCACCCTCCGTGCCGTAACCCAGGGGTGTCATAGCGACCCCCCAACATAGACTCCATACCCTGGGACTGACTACTGTCTCCCAGGGCATGTAAAGTCACCATTGGCTTTGCTAGTCCCAAATTATGAACAGGAACCAGTACAAACCATCATATTGTGGACATACTGGTCGGGGCAATCCGATTGCCCCGGGGTCTGTTGTGCGAGGGGGCACGTCTCCGTCCCCCCTGATCGAGTTTTAGCTGGTGGCAGTGGATACTACTTTTTATATTCGACCGCAAATATATCTCTATGGGATTTTCCCATTGTTCGAGGCTACCAACTTTAATTATTTAATTCTTATAGCCTCAAACATACCGCCGGTTTATTTATTTAATATTAATTCGCCGGTTGGTATTTTTTGCCAGAACTCGATTCTAAAATGGCGTTTGTGTTCTCTTCTGTGACTCCAACCCAAGTCGAGCCCTTTGTTCCACTTTTTGGCGGGCTACCCCACAGAAGCCTCCAAAAGTGGTGCCACTCTGTCTGGGTACCACAGGGGGTGTGGAAGGGGGTTTAGGCACCCTGGACTGAGTTACCTTGGTAACTCAAATCGCACTCTTGTGTGATTGGCCCATGTTTGATTGCCAGCTGGGCTGAGTGAATGGGGGTGTGCTGCATAAAAGCAGGGCTTTGGGGACTGGAACTTCAGACGTCGCCACTGGACCTAAAGAATCTGAGGAGGGAGAAGATGAGCCGGCCTGCAACGGCGACACCACCGGTGGAGCCCTGCTTAACCGTCTCACCACTTTTCCCAACGACAGAGGAGATCTCCAGCCCGGAGAGTCTTCTTCCTTCGACTGGTGGGGATAACCAGTCTACCTTCTTTTCGCCTTCCTGGAGCATCTCGTACCCGCCTTGCCTGTGCCAAGCACCCCGGCAACCGAGATACCACGTTTTCACCATTACCGCGAACCGAAAGGGTAGTACCTTTGTACCGGAGAACTCCGTGGCTGGTTTCTTCACTGGCAACGACCTTCATCTTTCCTCCACGACGAGACCTTCTCTTCCTCTGGTCGATGCTGCGACTTGCACCCGCTGCCAGGAACAACTGCCCCCGCTGGAGGATCCTCTCCATTTATGGTACCGTGTTCCGCCTGGCTTCCTTTGCAACCGATTGAACGGGGTGTATTAAATCCTCGTCTCTCGAACCTGGGTTAGCCTGGGACACACCTTAGCTAACTTTTCTGAACTGAACTAAACCTTTTTCGAACTACCTCCACAAACTTCGAAGACTCTGTGTAACTGTCTGATCTTGGGCATCTTCCGCCTGGCTCCCTTGAAAGTGGGCCTGGCACCTAAACTTCCTTGCTCACCAGTAGACTGTGCCTTCTTAACTTGCTGTGGTTCTTTAAAAAAGTGTTTCGTGTGTATGCTTCCATAATTCTGCTTTTCCCTCCCTTTTTATTTAACTTGTTGGAGTGCCATCGAACGTTAAGCGCTCACCTCTGTCTGGAAATAAATGGTGTTAACGAAGACTTGTCCAACAAGTAATCAGGGATGTACATATGATAATAGTGATTATGTTTTGAACTTATCTTAATAATTTAGGGCTAGTGTGTGTTAAATAATTATATACTTTTGCACCCAAGCTCTGGTCAGTGTTTGCTTGTGCTACTGTATTTCTGTACTTTGTATGCTCTGTATACTGCCTAACTCTTCTTGAGGGAAGTCTGACTGCTCAGCCACAGCTACCAAGTGAATCTGTGTGGTACAGACTGCTACCAAGTGGGTTTACTGCCAAACACCTGTAGTCTTAAATCTTTTGCAGTGGTCCCTAAGGGAACTGCACAGGTTTCTGCCTAATGGCGACTACTCACCACCCTTACTCTCATTTTCCCAAAGGACTTGATAGGTCGAATGGGGGGTTGCTGGAGGTAGCATTTCCTGCATTGTATCCAGTAGAAGATGCCCGGCAGCTGGGGGTGCAAGGAAGTTTCTGGTCGGATCCAGGAGTTGAGTGCAACCCTTTCCAGCGATGAGATGCACGACTCTTCAGGACACTCTACCAGACATGGGAAAGCCGTTTCCAGTGACAGTTCCCGAATGCGGATGACCGTCGCGAACAAAGGAAGCATTCCAGAACAGAACCACAGTATGCTGGGAAGCTGAAACTCATTGGGAAGGTGACTTGTAGAACTAGCTGGAGACCACTGAAGTTACGGACAAAAACGTGGAACGGCAACGCTTCTGGCACGATAGCCCAAAACATAGATTGTCAGTCCACCGGGTGGTCATCGGACATTTCCAAAGGCTGCTGGATAGTGAGAAGGTGCCAAGGCATGTTGAGATCCGGTAGTCCAGCAGGGTTGCCAGGCCTCTTCAGGATTCGTCCTTGGTCCTTCTGTCGTCTGTACAGCTGCACAGGATACTTGGCTCCTCTCCCGATCTGCTGGAATGGCTGTAGGACTCCTCTTCCTATCCTAAATTCAGGTGAGTGATCAAACGCAACCCTCCCATAAAAAAGTTATGCACCACTCATGCACCCAAACAGTGGTCCAACTGTGGGGCTCCCTCATGCATGCAAACTCAACACACTGGCACCAGTATGTGGACTGGGACAAAACAGACCCAGCCCACTTCATGAGCCCATACACACATGTCATGCACCAGCCCGCGAAAACAGCAGCATTCCCGGGCAAATGTATGACCATGAAAGGGAATTCCTGACCAAAACAGGGCAAGCCATAAATCTTGTGGCACAGCCATTTTAGGACACTAGCTATTGTTAATAGCCAAACACAGTAAATGTGCGAGGAAAGAATATAGCAAAACTTGTAGTAATTTAACTGCTGCCACCATCTTGTTTTTAGGCACATTTAAAAGTTACCAAAAATCCCTTTGGTGTAAGTCTAGGGTGATACAAAAGTACGCCCATTGCACTGCATTGGAAGATGCATTGTGCAATGTAAAAACATTACCCAAACAGGTAACTGTGTAACACTTGGGTATAGGTACGTTATAAATGCCATATCATATCATAAATGCCACATTATATCATATTCCTGCTAAATCTCATTCACCTGCGAGATTCCCAACACTTTTTGCTGGACGTGTGGTTTCTTTTTCGATGTTCCTGAGTGAGTTGAAACCTTTTGCCCCACTCACCCTTTCTTTTACTCTTTCCATGGGAGTCATTTTTGTGACTCTCCAGACTTTATTTTTGAAATTATGCTTTCCTAGAAGTTTTGATACATGTGGAATAGTTTGGAAAACCTGTTTTTATTAGTATTTGCATAGTTATAATATTAACAATCCCCTTCCCAGCCCATCCCCCTACCCCTAATCTCCCCCTCCCGGATTGCTGCGAAGCGTGTCGCTCCATAGTTCACATAAAAGGGGCTTAAGATCTGAGTCTAAAGGATATCCAGCAATCGGATTCTTAAGGGGCACCATTGTTCAAAGAAGTCTTTATGCAGGAATTCCAAAACAATGTCCCAGTCTTCCTTAAATTTGGTGCTGTCCCCTTGTATGGAGTAGGTTACACATTCCAGCGAGGTGTAGTGGCAGATTTTTGCTATCCATTCGTGTTCGGTAGGGATCTTAGCTTGTGTCCACTTTTTTGCTTAAGGAGAGAGCTGCCACGCTCCATACCATAGGTTTTCCTCTGGGGTTTGGTCGGGAGTATGTTCAGAACATCGCCTAGTCCCAGCAAGGCTTCCCCGCACCATCTCCGTTTGTGGGGGCCAAACATTGTTTCGAGCGGATTGGATCCTCCGACGTATTCCATATTTATGACAGGTAATGTCCACAGCTGTGCTGCTTCGGAAAATCTTTAGCGTCTGCATCCTGCGTCGATGACGTTGATGAGCCGTCCCTGAGGACCTCCTCCGACGGCCGACTTCACCCGATGTGATGAGTAGGACGCACGACGCCCATAGCCTCAGTTCTGTTTTTTCCGCGAACGTGTTCGCTTCGTGAATCTCGGTACGCCTCGACTCGTTGGAGTTTGCTGTTTTCAATTCTCGGTTCGTTGAACCTGTTCGGTTTGTGTGAAGACCTGTTTGTGGCGATGTCTTTCTCATCTTCAACCCCGCGTCCGGGCTTCAAGAACTGCGGGGACTGTGGGTCCCAGATGTCGGTCACGGACTCGCACGAGGCCTGCCTCTGGTGCCTCGGGGAGGCCCACGATACGGACGACTGTGTCGATTGCCAGTCGCTCACGGAAAAGGCCTTGCGGGAACGCAAGAAGAAGCTGTCGGTAGGCCGGGTCACTAAGTCCCGGAAGTCGAGGTCTGCAGGGCTTTCGACGGATGACTCGAGGGGTGACTCTCCGCGTCATCGTCGGAAGTCCAGTGGGTCTCCTTCCAGGAGTCAGTCTCGCCACTCCTCTGCCTCTTCGAGGCATTCCCGGAAGCGCCGGCACAGGTTGCCTTCCCCGTCCTCTTCTGAGGACTCCGCTCGTCGGCGGGTCGCTTATCCCTCCATTCAAGCGACACCAGAGGAATGGGCTTCCTTCGGGAAGCAGATGCTAGCGATTCTTGAATCGCAGGGCACCGGTCCGTCCGCGCCTCTGAGTGGGGTCGGTCGGCACCGGTCGAGAGACACCGCCCGTACGCCTTCGGGCTCGTGTGGTCGGCACGGCTCGCGGGAGATGTCCCGCTCAGACAAGGGTAGCCGTTCTCGCCATGCCCGTTCCAGGTCCCGGTCCTCGAAGCGCTAGAGACCGCGTGATACGGCGCTGTCTTCGAAGAAGACGTCAACGCCTGTGGAGCCGAGGTCGTCGACTATTTCTCTCGAGGGGGTCATCGGCGCCTAGGTCGTTGAGACACACGCTCGGGGCTCCGGCTTCGAGGACTGTGTCGACGCCGCCGATGCTGGCGGCGCTGCAGCTGATGTCGACGCCGATTCGCCTGACGTTGACGCCTTTTCTGTCGATGCCGACACCGACTCGTTCAGCGCCCTCGACGCCTTTCGAGGCGGTGGTGTTGGAGGGGCCCCGTGGCACGGGGTTTGCCCCTAGAAAGGCTATGGCTAAGGTCAGGCACTGCTTTGGGCCACAGAGGTCTTCCTCTCCCCGCCTGGAGTACATTTCAGAGGGTGATGAAGGCTCTGATGGAGGCTTGGTTCCGGTTCCGGTTACGGTTCCAGATGACCTTATCTCGGGCCATAGCCAGTTTGATGATCTGCGGCAGTCGCTGCATGATGCCAGTGGACTGGACACCTCTCCGGAGGTGGAGTTTTGTAGGCCGGAGCCTGGCACTCATGCCGATTCTTCATATCGGCGCCTTATGTCTCGGTTACCGAGTACTTGGGTTGGTCAGCTCCCCCAGGGGAAGTCGTTCAGGATGATCTCACGGACATCCTTGATCTCGGTCCACCCACTGTCCCGGTTTTGCCTTTTCATATGGCTCTGCAGAGAAGGGTGGCAGCGGCTTGGACTGCTCCGGAGAGTCTCCCGGCAGTTGGCAAGTCTTTGTCGCGAAAATACCGTCCAGCCAGTAGCGACCCCTGCTACTTGTCTAGGAACCCCACTCCGGAGAGTTTAATGGTGCAGGCGGCTACGGCCCCGGCAAAGCAGGCGTTGTATCCTACCATCCCTCCGGATAGGGACGACAAACGTTTTGACGGCTGGGCGAAGAAAGTGTTTTCTTCAGGGGGTATGGCGCTTCAGGCGGCCAACTCAATATGTGCCTTGTCTCGTTTCACACACACTCTGTGGAACTGTGTTGCATTGGCGGCTGAACATATTCCCGAAGGGGACGAACGGGATGGTTTTCTTGCTATGGTTCAGGATGGAAAGGATGCTATGTGTGAGGCCGTTCAGTCGGGTTTGGACTTGGCGGATTGTGTCAGCCGGTCCATGGCGGCGAGCACCGTAATGCGCAGATTTGCGTGGTTGCGGAAGTCTGGGTTCGCTCCTGATGTGCAGTCCCGACTCCTGAGCATGCCCTTTGACGGTGAACACCTTTTTGGCAGTAAGGCTGACAAGAGCCTTGAGAGGTTGCAGACCTCCAAAGCTGCAGCAAAGTCGTTGGGCGCTGCAGTTCGCCAACCTCCGCCTTTTCGTCCTAGGGGACAGCAATGGAGGGGAGGTTCCTTTCGCTATTACTCGTCCTTCAGTAAAGCGAGGGGAGCTAGCAGTCAAAGAGGCAATCATAAGAGTGCCAGAGGTGGAAACAAAGGTACTCGAGGTGCCAAGGCTGCTCGGGCAGTTGCCTCTTTGCCCTCAGGCAACGCCGCAGCCGCTACCACTCAGTCATGAGGCCAGGTCCCATGGTTCGCCGGTTGGGGGAAGGCTGGCGCAGCATCTTGTAAGCCATTACTTCAGATGTGTGGCTTCTGGAGATCATAACCCACGGCTACTGTCTTCCTTTCCGGCAGAGGCCTCACGACAATCCACCAGGGAACCTCTCTTTGAAGTGTCCAGATCCGCTCCTTGCGCAGGAAATTCAAGCCCTGCTGGAGAAAGGCGCCATAGAACTGGTACCTGTAGCGGAGAGGAACAAGGGATGGTATTCCCCTTATTTTTTGATTTTCGAAGAAAGACAGGGATTGCGACCCATCATGGACTTGCGCGGTTTCAACAAACTCCTCAGGAAGGACAAGTTCAAGATGGTGACTCTTTCTCAAGTCCTCCAGGCCCTTCAACTTCAGGACTGGTTGGTGTCTCTCGACCTCAAGGATGCTTACTTCCATGTGCCGATCCATCCCAAGCACAAGAAGTACCTGAGGTTCGCGGTTGGCGACTCGCTCTTTCAGTTTCGGGTCCTGCCGTTCGGATTGACCTCCCCCCCCGAGGGTTTTCACCAAGCTCATGGTAGTGGTGGCAGCGCACCTCAGGAAAGGGGGGATTCACGTCTACCCCTACCTGGACGATTGGTTGATCAGGGGGAGCTCTCCCGAGCAAGTCCTGGATCATCTGTCCGTTACCTGCCACTCCCTTCACAGGCTGGGCTTCTCCCTCAATTTAAAGAAGTCCCATTTGACACCAACGCAGCGGCTCCAGTAAATCGGAGCAGTGCTCGACACGTCCCTGGGGCAGTGTTTTCCTCCTCAGGTGAGGGCTCTTCACATTCAGCAGATGGTGTACAAGTTTCAATCTGCCCAGGATCTCCCAGCGTCCGAGTTCTTGAGACTGCTCGGCCTCATGGCATCCTGCATTCTTCTGGTGCCAGAGGCTCGTCTGCGGATGAGATCTTTGCAGTGGGCACTCAAGCTCCAGTGGTCTCAGTAGCCCGGGACCTTCTGTGGTGGGCCGTCGAGGGCAATCTGATGAAGGGGGCCCCATTTTGGCTGCCCTGGCCGGATGTGACGATCGTGACGGACGCATCCCTCACGGGATGAGGAGCTCATGCCAACGAGTTGACGGACAGCCATCGTTGGTCTCCGTCGGAGTCCAGGCTCCATATCAATCTGTTGGAGCTGAGGGCCGTCAGGCTAGCCCTGAAGGCTTTTCTGCCGACTGTGCGCGGAAAGAGTGTCCTCATTCTAAACGACAACACGGTGGCCATGCACTACCTCAACAAAAAGGGGGGGGCAGGGTCACTTCCGCTGTGCAGGGAGGCGATGCAGCTTGAGTTCTGGGCCATCCAGCGGGAAGTTTCGATCTCGGCTGTTCATCTGGCCGGAGACGACAACGAGACGGCGAACGCTCTGAGCAGGCAGAGCTCAATCTCTCACGAGTGGGAGCTGGCTCAGGAGATTCTCCTGGAGATCTTCGCCCTTTGGGGGACCCCTCAAGTGGATCTCTTCGCCTCCAGTGTCAACCGGAAGTGCGAAAGGTTTTGTTCACAGGAATTTCCTCCAAAAGGAGCCTTAGGAGACGCGTTCGTGCTGGAGTGGTCGTTCCCACTGCTGTAACCGTTTCCTCCAGTCCTCGTCATCCCGCAAGTGCTGCGGAGGTTACGGAGGTTCGGTTCCTGGATGACCCTCATTGCTCCGGCGTGGGCCCGGAGGACGTGGTACCCGGACCTTCTAGACTTGTCCATCTGCCCTCCACATCGTCTTCCCTACCGAGACGATCTGCTCTCACGGGAGGGGGGTCAGGGTCTCCATCCAGAGGTCAGATCCCTCAATCTTCATGCTTGGCTTCTGAAAGGTTGAGGTATAAGGATTGGGACCTCCCTGAAGACGTGATGGAGGTGTTGCTCTCGGCGAGACGGCTAGCAACAAAGTCTCTGTACCGTTGCCGATGGAGAAAGTTCTGCGACTGGTGCAGAGTTCAGAATGTGGATCCTTTTGAATGTGACATTCCCATGGTTCTGTCTTTTTTGATTTCTTTGGCCCACAGGGGCTTGCAAGTGGGGACCATTAAAGGTTACCTGGCGGCGCTGTCCATATTTAAGCGCTCGTCTGAAGAGTGTTCCTATTTTAAAATTCCTTTAATTTCGCAGTTTTTGAAAGGGCTCACTAATTTGTTCCCTCCATCAACTTTTCTGGTGCCAGGTTGGGATTTGAACCTTGTTCTTAAGTTTCTTATGGGTGCTCCATTTCAGCCTTTACATTCTTGCCCTTTGAGGCTGTTGACTCTGAAAACTGTGTTTTTGGTTGCAGTTACTTCCGCTCGCAGAGTGAGTGAGTGAGTTACAGGCACTTTCAGTTAAGCCACTCTTCACTGTTTCAGGACAGGGTTGTCATTAGAGTTCGTCCTTCTTTTCTTCCGAAGGTGGTTTCGGACTTTCATTTGAGCCAGAAGGTGGTTCTTCCGGCGTTCTATCCTCCTCCACATCCTGGTAAGGAAGAGGAGAGGCTCCATAGGCTTGATCCTAGTAGAGCGTTGAGCTTTTATATTTCGCGCATGTCCCGGGTCAGAGTGGACGATCAACTTTTCATTGGTTACGCTGGAAAGCGTTTGGGACAAGCTGTGACGAAACAGACTTTGTCTCGTTGGATTATTTTAGCTATCTCCGAGTGTTACCGCTTGGCGTGTAAGGACCCTCCGGCTGGCTTGCGGGCCCATTCGACCAGGGGAGTGGCTGCGTCTACTGCCCTGCAGAGGGGAGTTCCTATTCGTCATCTGTGATGCAGCCATCTGGGCTTCAGTACATACTTTTGTATGTCACTACTCCCTCGATTCCATCAGAGGGCAAGATCTGGCCTTTGGCAAGGCAGTTCTCTATTCGGCAATTTGATTGGGCATGCTAAATTTCTATTCTAAATTCTTTCCCACCTCCTTGCTTGGTACTGCTTTGGGAGTCTGTCATAGATATGGAATACGTCGGAGGACCCAATCCCCTCGAAGAACAAGTTACTTTCTTACCTGCTAACGTTCTTTCGATGGGATGGTCCGACGACGTATTCCATATTGCTCCCTCCCTGCCTTCCCCGCTGCAGAATTTCTTTTGCGATTGCAGCTTGCGTTCCGCAAGGCCTTGTGTGTCTGACTGGCAGTAAACTGGTGGCACATGTTCTGGGAAAAAACTATAACCGAGGCTATGGGCGTTGTGCGTCCTACTTATCACATCGTGTGACGTCGGCCATCGGAGGAGGTCCTCTGGGACGGCGCATCGACATCATCGACGCAGACGCTAAAGATTTTCCGAAGCAGCACAGCTGTGGAAATTATCTGTCATAGATATGGAATATGTCGTCGAACCATCCCATCGAAAGAACGCTACCAGGTAAGAAAGTAACTTGTTCTTTCATGGCAATGTTTACGGATTGCCAGAACGGTTTCAGCACGGGGCAGGACCACCAAACGTGCAGCCAAGAGCATACCTCTCTGCAGCCCCACCAACAAAGGTGGGACGTTGCAGGGTATATTTTATGTAGCTTTTCAGGGGTTAGATGCCAATGTACTAACATTTTAGTCAACATTTCCCTGATCTGCATTCCCCTCATTAATTTAGGGATCCTTTGCCACACTTTACACCATTGAGGGCTAGCATGTCTGCCTATTGTTTCATAAAGGTCCACTGGGTCTGGGCTGCTTGCGAGGAAAACGTTTCCCAAACTTGTCAGTAGGTATTTTTCCAGAGGGGTGAAGTCCCTGGTTAACGATTGTTTCATGCCCGGGGACAGTAACCAGTGACTTAGTTGGCCGTATCGGACCCTAGCCTCCTCCCTAAGCCCCATAGTCTGTTTGCATTGGCGAAAAGACTTTACCTCCTGATTATCCACCATGTACCTTGCTTTAAAGCAGCCTGCCTCCTCCCATCTGGCGAATGCCCCCTTCTCCAGCCCGGGAGCGAATTGTGGGTTCTTTGTAAGGGTGTAAACGGGGACGGGACGGATAAATGCCCACTACTGCCATGTCCATCCTCCGCCAGATCTTGTTGGGGTTCTCATTAAAGCATTCACACATTTTTTTCTTCATATGTTGTCACTTGTAATTTGTGCGACTCCTGCACCAGATATGATACGATAGACTACCTTGCTCCTGTTTGTATATTGTCTGATTGAACATGAAGATGTTGTTTAAAACAAAGTTAAGCATCTCCAAAATCATATTATTTTGCTGTAAGAAGGAAATAGACCTTGTTTTCAAAAATAATTCTACTGTTTCAAGTCCTTTGATGTGTTGCATGCTAGTGTATAAAGACACTACATCAAGGGTCACAAATAAGAAGTTGGATTCCCACGGGATAAGTTCCATCTGTTGAATGACATGTTTTGTATCTCTCAAAAATGAGGCAAGTCCTGTGGTGAGAGGTTGAAGGTGTAAATCAATATATTTTGATATCCTCTCCGTGAGAGATCCAATGCCATTTATTATTGGCCTGCATGGTGGAAAAGTTTCATAATTCTTATGTATCTTGGGCAGGAAGTAAGTAATAGATATTATTGGTTTAGATATGTCCATATAGGATGATTCTTCCTCTGTCAGTAGACCCATTTCCTCCCAATTTTTGACCATATGGTGCCATTCTGCTTGTAAATCCTTGATTGGGTTAGTTTTGAGTGTGGTGTAGCATTTTGTATCACTTAGTTGTTTGATTCCTTCCGCCACATAGTCTGTTCTTTGCATGAGGACTATGTTTCCTCCTTTATCTGCTGATTTTATTACTACTTGTTGATTCTTGGATAGTTGTTGTAGGGCCTCTCTTTCTGCCTTAGTAAGATTGTGTTTAAATTTGGAGGTTTTATTCTTCAAATAGATTTTGCGTAATTCTTGACTTCTTTTTGAAAAATGTCTGACGTTGTTTTCCATCAGAATTGGAATGAATTTGGATTTGGATTTCAAATAAGTTTCTTCTGTCTGAAACAAGTCTATATTTTGTTCTTCCATCAAGTTTTCCAAAAAGAAGCTTGTCTCTGTCAGATTCATGATATTAACCGTCCTTTCAGCTAGTTCCACATTGAGGGGTGAGATATCTTTGAGGTTGATTGATTTTGGTTTCAGTGGTGTTTCAGCAAAATATTTTCTCAGCTTAAGCTTTCTACAAAATTTGAACAGATCCACTTGCGTGTGGAAATAGTCTGTTTTGTTGGTTGGGCTGAAATTTAGCCCTCTGTTGAGTGCTGTTTCTAATGTTTTATTCACATGTTGTTCCGATAGGTTAAGGATCAAATTCACTGGTTCGTTCTGGTTTCCCTCTTTTTCGATCTCGTTAGCATGCCTCCTTGTCCGTAACCTTGATTTGTTTTCACAAATTACTCGCAATTCGGTTGCTCGGTAGTACATCAGGAAGTTCGGTTCACCCTTTCCCCCAGCCAGCGCTGACATGATTTTCCGTGACACCCGAGGCCTTTTCCCATGTCAAATGAAGTTGCTTACCAGTTTATTCAAGGTTTTAAAAATGTTTTGGGGGATCGCCAGGGGGAGAGCCTGGATGTAATACAGTAGTCTGGGTAGGATTATCATTTTACAACATTACTCTGGCCCATCCAGGAGATTTCGAGGGGGGCCCTATCTCCCAGCCATGTCTTGATCGTTGCCAGTAGGTGGGGATAGTTAGCTTGATACATGTTGCTTATAGTAATTGTGATCGTGACCCCAGGTACCAGAGGCTTCCCTCTGCTTGCGCAACTTGCCCTGTGTGTGGTAGGTCTGAGGGTGGGGGCCCATCTCTCTGAAGAATCATTAGTTCGGATTTTTGGTTGTTAATCTTCAACCCAGCCACTCTACCGAATTCCAAGAGGAGTGTGATCAGTCTCTGGAGTGAGGAGTTCATGGCTGTCATTGCAACTATTAAGTCGTCCGCGAAGGCCATCGCTTTGTGCCGCCCGCTCCACCCCCCGAACGTGATCCCTTTGTATGCTTGCCTCGTAGCTGTTCTTGGCTAGGAGGGGTTCTAAGTATATTGCGTATAAGATCAAGGGCATAGGGCAACCCTGCTTTGTGCCCCTGGTTACTGGGATCGCCTGAGAGATGTGCCCATTTATGGCCAGCCTGATGTGCAGTGACCGGCAGTTGGCCCTGACCAGCCGGAGAAAGCCCAGGCCGAACCCCATTGCTGCCATGGTGCGGGACAAGAATGGTCATTCTACACGGTCGAAGGCCTTCTCAGCGTCCAGGACCAGTATCCCTGCTGTGTATCTTTTTTTTTTTATCTATCTTTTGATCAGGTGACAGTCAGCGTATGTTATCAAAGGTCTGTCTCCCCCTGATGAAGCCTGATTGGTCGGGATGGATCAACTCAGGGATTATTTTATCCAGTCTACTGGTCAATATTTTTGTAAAGATATTGGCGTCGGTTACCAGTCATTTGGTCGAAAACGAAATGATCGAATGCCAAATGGTCGAAAAAATGGTCGATTTTTCTTTTTATTTTTTTTTGTTTTTTTGGGGGGGTTCCCCCCAAAACACCCATTTTTCTTTTTTTTTACCAACCAAAACAAAAAATATATATATAAATAATTAAATTAAAAAAATTCGACCTTTTTTTTTTTTTTTTTTCGACCAATTGGTTTTTGACCAAATGGTCATTCGATCTTTTATTTTCGACCAAATTACTGGACACCCTTGGCGTCTAGGTTTATTAGCGTGATGGGGCGGTACGCGCGACGCGCTACATTAGGTCTTGTCCCTATTGGATTTGGGGGAAAAGGACCTCCTTCGCATCTTCCTTGGTTCGTGAGATTTTCCCAGAGTTAGAGAACGAGTTGTAGAGGGATGTCGAGATGGGAACTAGGATATCTTGGAATGTTTTATAAAACAATGCAGGGAAACAGTCTGGGCCGGGGCTTTGTGGGGCAGGGATCTAATCACTGCCCAAACTTCTCTGTGATCTCTCTCCAGAGCGTCTCTCTGACTTTCATCTGTTCATTGAACCAGAAAAGGTCTTAGGAAGGCCTCTAGGAGGTACCCATTGGAGGACTCCGAGGAGTACAGAATTGAGTAGAATTCCGTGAAGACCTGGAGGATATCCTCCGATACTGTGGTCTTGTTTCCCCCATGCGGTCCGGATACGGCAAATTCTTCCCGTCGCCTCTCTTTTTGTAGCCTGCCTGGCCAATAAGTGATCAACTTTGTTTGCCTGGACATAACGCTGTCTCAAGTACAGCAGTGTTTTTTCTGCCTGTTTTGCCAGCAGATTACTAATTTGCCCTTTAAGGCGTCTATATTCCTTCCTAGTGATCACCCCCTGGTCTGTTTCCATTCTTGTCATTACCTCTTTTAGACGTTGTTCTAGGTCTGTTTGTAGGGCCTTCTCCTGTTTGGTTCGCAGTACTGTCTTTGCTATAAGCTCCTGTTAGGGAGAATTCTCAAAAAATGTGCAAATTCCCTCCACCTTAGAGACCCTCAGCAACTTTGCTGGATTTTGAGCACTTGATTTTTTTTAACCTGGAGAGAGTGTGACCCTTTTTCCCACTCATGTATTTTGATGTGTTTTTCTCTTGTGTTTCCTTTGGTTATGGAGTCTAACCAACTCCATAGGCATCATCTTTTCATTTGTGTCACACAGCACCCTCAGTGCAGTGGCACAGGGAAGCCTTTCAGGCTTTGCCAAGGTTTAAATACCTTCTCTGGGATAAAATACTGTTTGCAAGAGTAAGTAACGTGAAATTGACTTTACTAACTAGTCTTTTAAATTCCTATACCCAGCCCACCATATCTTACAATAGAGTACTGGAGGGATTACTTAGTATCCCCTATGTCTAGATACTCATGTAGAATTCAAATGCTACCCTTTCCTCTCAGAATGGCTGGTGGCAGTGGTTTTACAACGAGCAAACCGATTTTTCCAGTCCGCGAACTATTCATAGCACCGGTAACGTTAAATCGCGGGAGCCATATTTTTCAAGATGGCGCCGAAGCCTCCTTTGTTAAAACAGGTCCCAGTAGTTTATACCAGAGAAGCTATTTAAACCTTGGGAAAGCCTGGAAGGCTTCCCTGTGCCACAGCGCAGAGGATGCTGTGTGACACAAACTAAAAGATGATACCTATGGAGTTGACAAGAGTAAAACACACATCAAACTAATGAGAGAGTGGGGACAAGGGTCACTCTCTCCAGGTAAAAACATTGAGTCCGCAAAATCCAGCACCTCCACCCCCATTCACCTCTGGCAAAACTCTGCTCGCCACCCCATGACATCCGCCATGGTGGCAGAGTCTAGTTAAACACCCTGAGTTCATAACTGCGGGTCGAGCAGTTTCCTTGCCCTGCCCTGATTCCAACCGCTGTGTCCATCCCTCCCACCTCCCCGTGCAGTCCCCCGAAGGATGGCTCAGTTGTGTTTGCAGGGTGTCTGTCATTCTGTCGCTAAACGTTTTAAAGCATTGTTGGAGCAAGTCCCTTATGACTTCTAGCCCTTGATTCAGTCCTGGGAGTTCTTCCAAACCTGGCTGGTCCAAAGGTGACTGAGCCTCCCCTTTGCCACATCTTTTGAAGGGTACCGTCTTGCTTCTCGGAGGTCCTGGCTGCAGGGGTCCCCCGTTTGTGCTCTTTGGGTTTATTCTGTGACATTTTTGTTGGCTTGTGAAGGCCGGTTAGTCCCAGGTAACTGGCCCCTTCTCCTTGTGGGTTATGGTTGTCCCTTCTTTCCCTTCAGGGGATGTCTGCTTGCACTGTACGGGATATGTCCGCCCCCACCCACCCGTTTTCTGTTGTGGAACGATGATTCAGGGAGACCTAAGAAGGCAGCCTCCTGGGTGGGGAGCGTGCCGGGGCCGCTCAGTTGGAGACTGGGGTCGGTGGGGGTCTCCTCTACCAGTGGCTTTATTTATGTGGTAGGTCTTACTCTACCCAAGTTTCTCCCCTGTGTCAGGGGCATCTTGGCACGATTGCGCTGATGGCCCGCGTGGATATAGTGTTTTACTAAGTAGACTTGGTGATGATGAAATATGATCATTTTTCTTTTAACAAGATGTGTTTTAAGAAATGGGTGTAAAATGATATTACTTGTGTAGAAATATGGATTCTTATATATCACACTTTATTGGTTTTTAGACACCATTTTTATGTATGTTACTCGTATTAATTATGACTATTGCTAAGTGATTGTTAATTGATAGCAGATGTAAAGTTCTATTAAAACTGTAAACAAATATCAATAAATACGTTTTTGGTCATCTACGTTTTATTATTGCAGTACACTGCACTTTTGGTGCAGTGTTAGGACAGTTTTTCTGAAGTCCAACTAAGGGCTTAGTAAAACCATTCAACTGAGGCAGTACAGGACTCCACTCTTAGTATAAGGCTGTACCACCTGAGTATATGGTAGCGTAGACAGAGCAGCCAGGCTTATCTTTGGAGGGAGAGAGGGCTGTAGAATCGGTACAATGGAAATTGTAATACAAATGATCCAAAGAAACACTAAGCACATTTTATTGTAAAAATAAAGGATTTATTTAAATACAGGTAGGCCCAGATAAATCTAGGGGTAAGTGTGCACTAAAACATTATATGAAATCACAGTATAAAAACACAACACTATACTTGAAAGTACACAGACCCAAGTATAGACCTTATTTGAAGTACCCAACAGTAGTTCTAGGGAAGTCAAAACCTTTTCATAAACATTCAGTATAGGGCAAGCCTATTCTTGGGGAGTAAAATTCATTGGTTACTTTTTATAATTACGTTCAGTAATGCAAGTGCAGTAGACCCTTCCAGTTGTATAATGATTCTCAGTACAAATCACTTAATCAGTCAACTGGAAAATATACTTTTGGTGAATAGTGGAACACTTATTCTAGGTGCAGTAAAAACCTATAACTACTTTTGTGATAACACACAGTTGTACTAGGTGAGTAAAACCTAAGGATGTAATGCACGATTGCAGGTCCTTTTGAAATTGGGGAACCCCAGACTGAGGTAAGCAGTAACTCTTGTAACCTATTTTTTTGGGATGGCACACAGCTAATACAAGGGAAGTAAACCCCACATATTTTGTTTAACCTCACAATGAAGGGGAAAGTAAAACCCAATGTCGCACTTTACTGAATGTCTCAGTTATTCTACTTAGGCAACAACCTAATACAGATTTATTAAGGACAGGCTAGCAGCAAGTCGGGGGAAGCTAGACCCAGTTGGGGAACATCCTACAATTATCCTCAACGGACTAATCTTGTGATACCAACGCTTTACTACTTTATTTAGACTGGCAAAACAGTTGCTAAGGAAGAAAAAGTTGTTAACCATACTTTTAAGAATAGTGCATCATACAATTAAAATCAGTAAGAACTTATGTAACTGTTATTTTCTTTTCTAGGCAGAAGTCCCAATCCCTTGAAAGTCTTTCCCTTATTCTTGAAGCATGAGTGTTCTCAGTGGCAGAAGGTTGGGGGGAGGAGGGGGTCACTAGGACTAGTGACCAAAAGGCAGTGTCAGAATAGGTTCTTTAGTAGCAAAAGTCAGAGTTCCTTAGGAAAACTGAGCAAACAGGTGAGTACTTTACTTCCAGGGTTAGACGAGGGAAGACACCCTAGCAGGATTCTAGCAGTGGGACAGGGTGCAGTGGATGAGAGGCCATCGGAGAAAACAACCCACAGCTACACAGAAATCCTAACAGGCTTAAGGTAAGTACATACCAAACCCAACACAGTACCTCAGCATTGAAGATTTTGCAGTAGGATAACTTCAGGGTCTGCAGCCAAATACCCGGTCTGTGGATTCCTTGTCGTGGAGTCTGAAAACAAGACCTCAGAAGGGACTTTGCAGCAGGGATCGATAAAGAAGGCTCTAGGCAAGGTTTCCTTCACGGCTTAATGCGGTTCTGCGGATTTGGCGCCTTTTCAAGGAGCACAGAAAAAGACAAAGTTGTGGTTGATTTCTCGTCAATTTAAAGGTTCAGCACTCTGGTGAGGGAACTTTTCGGACTTGATTCGCGTCTCTGGTGATCCACCAGGATGCCCGCGAAGTTTCAGCGAGATTCGGAATTTGAAAGATTGTGCACTGCACGATGGCTCCATGTCGCAGGATATTGGGGTATTGCAACAACACAAGGTTGCAGCAATGCGTGGGATGGCTCTGAATGCAGTTCTTCTTGAGTCTAATGGGTCTCGGTAGGCTCTGGGTCAGGGTCGTCATTTTCAGAGTGCCCAGGTCGATTGGAAGGCAGGGCTACAGCAGGCTCTGGTCGCTGGAAATCGTTTCCGCCGCTTTTCCTTCGTCATCCTCTTCGGATTAAGTTTCATTGGTCGACATTTCTTCAGCTTCCAGCTTTACAGTATTTAACAGGAATTACAGCACAACCTCTGCATTCTCGCCCCACATTTTACAAGATGGGGCAGTCTGGTTGTCCAATCGGGACAGCCAGCTCCCCACTGGGATTTGTCACCATTGAAGCAAGGTGTAAGACAAAGGGCTAGGGAGTTTTGGACTACTCCCTCACTTCCTGCTCTCAGACAGCCTGGGGCGGGGAGTACAGGGGACTCGGCCGAAGACAAAAATCACACAAAGGAATTTCCCACACTGGATGTCAGGGAAAGGAACAAGAAACGACTAGAAACACTAAAATAGCGAAAAAAAGACCAGGCAATTTTGGTAAAAATTGACACCCTTGGGTGCTTTTACTGCAGCTGTGAACATAGCCTGCGATAAAGGTGCACCAAATTAATACAAAGTGTCACTGCCACCAGCCATTGAAGGTAAGCTTGTCACTGTAACAGAATTGTTAGTTTTAATGTGAAAGGGGATACATTGCATCTCCCCAGCACTCCACATAAGGTGGGGTGTGCTGGCTTCACAGAATAAAATGTAAAAGGGATCCAAAGATCCTTTCTACCCTTGGGAACTGTAGTTCAGTCAGGGTTAGCACAAGAAAGTTAATAGGGGAGCCCTAGGGCAACGCAGCAACAACAGACACTTATTGCCATTCAGTTGTTAAAGAGGATAACTTTAGAAAGACACTATGGATAGTCTTAAAAATGACTCCCATAAAAAGAGTTAAAGATTATGTGAGTGTGTAAAAAGGTTCCCACTCACTGAGGTATTAAGGAACAATATCCCACTAGTAAATCGAAATTTTCTGGGGTTGACCCAGGTCAAGAAGATTTACCAGTTCTGTGGAAATCTTACCGAACAGCTTCCCTTTTGATTTTCTCTTGGGTTCCTTGTGCTAACTAATGTTCCAAAGGGCAAAAGGATACTTTTTAACCTTTCTACAATTCCCATTGTGAGATCAGCACAACCCACCTTATGTGGAATGCTGAAGGGTTACATAGTATCCCCATTGTCACTAATTCTGTAACATTTCTGTTATAGTCCTTTACTTACCTTGTAGAACACATGTTTTCGAGGGTAGAGAGGATATTGGTTTTCTTCTCTTAATTTTACATTGCTGTTTAGGAGAATTCTCAGAAATGTGCTAATTGCCTT
This sequence comes from Ambystoma mexicanum, assembly GCF_040938575.1. Lineage (NCBI taxonomy): Eukaryota > Metazoa > Chordata > Amphibia > Caudata > Ambystomatidae > Ambystoma > Ambystoma mexicanum. Next base: position 366,518,934 of record NC_090935.1, read on the forward strand.
CTACCTTGGAGACCCCCAGTTCTCGTGCTGGACTTTAGGGTTTTTAATTTCTAACCTGGCAAGAGTGAGACCTTTTTCCCCACTCGTGTATTTTTCTGTGATTTGGGCTCTGTGTTCATTTTGACTTTGGAGTCTGACAAACTGCATAGGCTTCATCTATACATTGTGACACACCGCACCTTCAGTGCAGTGGCACAAGGAAGTCTTAGATTTCCCAACTGTTTAAATGCCTTCTCTTGGTAAAACTGCTGTTTCCAAGAGCATTGAAGTCAAATTGACTTTACTTAGATTTTGTAAACTTTCTAGACCCAGCACACACTCTTACCATATGGTGTTGGAGGGGTTACTTAGTATCCCCTTTGTCTAGTTTCTCATGTAACATTTTTATGTTAACCTTTTTATACTTAATGGCTGGTGGCAGTGATTTACTTTTTACTACCATTGTGTGTTTTTACTGTGGGCTGTGTTCGCAGATGCAGTACGGTACCCATGGGTGCCCATTTTGTCAAAATGAACCCGGTCATCTTTTTTTGCCATTTTTTGTTGGAAAGGTCCTTCTTGAGATTTACTCTGCGCACCAAACCAGGTTTGGTCCCTTTGTTCTTTTTGTCTATGGCGGGATTCACGAGTGAAGCCCGCCTCTGGCTCCAGTATGTCTGGCAGGGGCGGGAAGTGAGGGAGGTGCCCGAAACTCCCTGTGCTTAATCCCCTTGGTTACAGGAATGCACCCAAAGGGGATTGGCCGGCTGGCTGTCCATCAAGGACAGCCACCCTTCTGTGCGATTGACAGCTAGGCTGGAATGAATGAGAGAAACCTGCATAAAAGGCAAGGCTTTTTGGCTTGGAAGACAGAGTCGACCACTGGATGAAGGAATCGGAACTTGGAAGAGACGCCTGCTGCAACTCCTGGACCGTTGGTTTGCCCGGTGAAGCCCTGCTGCTGTGCTGAAGCTCCACATTTTTACTAGAGAAGCCCTGTAAGGACGACTTCTCCCCTTGGATTGGTGGGACCAATCAAGCCTATAGTGAACTCGTTTGGACATCCTCTCGGAGCTGGCTGTATTTCAGCTGTTGCTACTGGAACCAAAGTGCCAGTGTTAGGCAAGATTTGGTGCAGTACCCTTTGGGTACACTACAACAACCTTCACCTCCTGGCAATAGGAACCCAACCTTTTGTAGAAGTCTGTACTGCACAGTTTAGTAGTGTGGCTGAGCAGCCAGTCTTATCTCAATAGGGGTCAGTGTGAGCAGTAGGGTGGTTACACAGAGATTCACAGTGACAAGTATCCAAATAAACACTTACACACTAGATTTCTTGATTAAACAATTATTAATTTAACAGTAAGTTTGAAAATGTCTCGGGAGGATAGTGAAGTATCTTGGTGTAGCTAGGACACAGGCAGGAAACTCAGGAACCACACCAGAGCCAGGATTATTAAAAGGTAAAGTCTTCTTTATTGTTTCAGTTACAGTGGGAAAGTAAGACAGGAGATGAGGTGATGTGCTTCTGCTTCCCTTGGCTCTCTCCCTGCCAATCGAACTGTCCTTTCTGGAACCCTTCCACTCACCCCATTCCAGGCCTCGCACCAACACTCCAAGCTCCACTGCTCACTCACATAGACACACAACACACATAGCAGATATATGCTAGAATACCACAGATAGCTCGGGGTCAACGTGCTCGCCTTGGAAACAAGGCAACACCGGTTCGATCCCTGAGTCTGCGCTTAGAAACCTCTGGGTATTAAGCGTGTTATAAATAACTCATCATGTCAATAAGCCTTCCTCAGAAAGGGCAATATAAAAGTAACACACAAATACACTCCAAAATACACACTTAGTTTCTCTAAATCAGCAAGTACCCATTTCGGATGGCACACAGACACTTCCTACAGCCTCAGGTAACTTAAATAGCTAGGACGCTGTGGACATTAATATATCACTGGTACATTTAGAGCTGTGCTGAGATGAGTGTCAAAGTAAAGAGATTTTTAGAATAAGACAAGGATCACACAAATATTCTTAAGCAGGTAAGTACTTTTGAACCCACCAATGCAAAGTAAGTTAACCCTTTCCCAGAAGGAAGGTAGAAACACAATCAGAGGCGAGAAGAGTCATTCAGGGAGCCAGGCCAGCCAATGTCAATTCGGCAAAAGTCCAGGTGAGCTCAAGCACTTATTGCAGGTAAGTAAATGTATTGCACAATGTTTTAGAAGTCTTTGTAGAAAAAGTAGAATCAAGTAGGGACACAAGCTGGGAGACTTGTGATGTGTAGAAAATGCAAGCAACTCTACTGGAGCAACCAAAACAGGTCTCAACTGAACAAGAAAGGCTACAAGACAAGAGGTAAGTTCTCTTAGAATAGAATGTACAGTACCTTTGGTTAGAAGAAATGGTTCCAGCTGTCTTCTGTTCCTGTGTGGCTCTCCATATCCTTTTGTTCCTGTGCCTCAGTCGTGGGGACAAGAGGGAGGACTTCTGGGGACTCCTGCAACACAACGGGACGGTCAGACAGCAAAGGGAAATCTTCAATTCAGTGGCACTTCTGCATTTCAGCTCCTTGCGTCTGACAGCAAATAGCAACACCGGGGTTCTCAGATACCACTTGAGATTTTCCTTGCTTCTTGGGTCCAGCACTCTGCTGAGGTGGCTCAGGCTTGCTCAGTCCTGCATCGAAGAAGTCCGGAGGATCTTCCTAGCACTCGGGTCCGATTTAAAAGCAATCCACTCGATTTGGTGTTCCTCTTCCTGGCACTTCGGTTCCAGCAGCAGTGGAAGTACAGCCAGCTTCGAGAGGATGTCCAAACGAGTTCACTTTGGAGTTGATTGGTCCCACCAACTCAAGGGGAGAAGTCGTCCTTGCAGGGTTTATCTAGTCGAGGCAAATTTGGAGCTTTAGCACAGCAGAAGGGCTTCACCGGGCAAACCAACTGTCCCGGAGTTGCAGCAGGCGTCTCTTCCAAGTTCTTCTTCTGATTCCTTTGTCCAGCAGTCGACTCTGCCTTCTAAGCCAAAAAGCCTCGCCTTTTATGCAAGATTCTCCCATTCATTCCACATTCATTCCAACCTAGCTGTCAATCACACAGCAGAGTGACTGTCCTTGCCGGACAGCCAGCCGGCCTTTGAGTTCATTCCTGTAACCCAGGGGATGAAACACAGGGTTTTTTGGGCACCTCCCTCACTTCCTGCCCATGCCAGAAATACTGGAGCCAGAGGCGGGCTTCACTCGTGAATCCCGCCAAAGACAAAACGAACGAAGGGACCAAACCTGGTTTGGGGCGCAGAGTAAATCTCAATAAGGACCTTTCCAACAAGAAATGGCGAAAAAAGACGACCTGGGCCATTTTGAAAAGAAATATGCACCAATGAGTGCTTTACTGCAGCTGCGAACGCAGCCTGCGGTAAAAACTCCCAATGGTAGTTAAAAGTAAACCACTGCCACCAGCTATTAATTGTAGAAACGTTAACATAAAATAGTTCTATGAGAAACTAGACAAAGGGGATACTAAGTAACCCCTCCAGCACACTATTGTAAGATAGTGTGTCCTGGGTCTAGAAAGTTACAATTGTAAGTAAAGTCAATTACACTTTACTGCTTTTGGAAACAGTTTATCCAAGAGAAGGTATTTAAACATTCACATTCTATTGTTGCAGACCTTGTTTCAGGGTCCTTCAGTTTCCTACTGACGAAACGGATCGGTTGTCCCCTGCCTTTCTCATCCAGCTGACTCAGAACTGCACCTATTACTGTATTTGAAGCATCAGTTTGTACAATAAAGGATTGGTTGTAGTCAGGAGCTCTAAAGACTGGATCTTAACAAAGGGCTTTCTTAAGTCCTTCAAATGCTTTAGTGCACTCCTCATTCCACCTGAACTTCTTGGGGAATTTGAGTTAGGCGATCACACATACATTGGAGGAGCTATGGTCCCATTGTTCTCAATGAAGTTCCTAAAGTAACCTGTGAGACTTATGAAGGCTCTCACTTGGGTTTGAGTAGTAGGGGTGGCCCAGTCTTGTACAGCTTTTACTTTGCTAGGCAATGCCCTTATTTCACCTCCTCCTACCTCATGTCCAAGGTAGACCACTTTACTTTGACCAATTTGACACTTACTTGCCTTAATGGTTAGATGGGGCTGCTCAAGAGCCTGCAAAACATATCCTTGGTGGTCAAGATGTTCTTTCCAAGTAGGGCTCAACACTGCAATGTCATCCAAGTATGCCATGCAGAAGTCCTCCATCTCATTCAGAACATGATTCGCCATCCTTTGGAATGTAGCAGGTGCATTCTTTAATCCAAAACATGTAACCTTAAACTGTTAGAGGCCTCCTGGCATTCAAACTGCAGTTTGCTCCTTGGCATGGTCTATCGGAACAATTTGCCAATAGCCTGAGGATAGGTCAAATGTACTGAGGAACTTGGCTGAACCAAGTTTTTCCAACAGTTCATCTTTCCTAGGTAAAAGATGGGCATCAGTCGTGGTGACTACATTAAGAGCTCTATAGTCCACACAGTATCTCACCTCCTTGGATTCTGCCTTTGGCACTAGTACAACTGGACTAGCCCATGGACTGGTTGATGGCTCTATTACCCCAAAATCAAGCATCTTGATCTCTTCTTTTATGTGGATTATTACATGGTCTGATATTCTGTAACCCCTGATCTTAACAGGGAGATAGTCACCAGTGAGTATATCATGCTGGCCCCAAGGGGTCAAGCCTGATGTCAGTGTAAACAGGAAGGAAAACTGATTTAACAGAACTTTGCACTCCTCCTGTTATTGCAGAGTCATATCAAAAGAGAGATTAACTCCTATCTTTCCATCTAAAGGTTGTCCCCTGAGAAGGTCAGGTAGAGGCTCACTCTCCTCCTCTTGAGCAGAGGCTAGAAGCAAAGCTCCTATTTCTGGTCTAGAGACATATGCCTTTAGGTGGTTGGTGTGAAAGACCTTGAGGGGCCTCCTTGGGATTTACCAAGTCCACTAAATATTTGACCTATCCAAGTTTGCCCACAACCTTGAAGGGTCCACTCCATTTGTCCTGTAAGGCCCTATGCCTTGTAGGTACTGTTAGGGAGAAGTCTCATAAATGTGCTAATTCCCTTCACCTTAGAGACCCCCAGCAACTTTGCTGGATTATGAAGACTTGCTTTTTTACCTGGAAAGAGTGTGAGCCTTTTTTCACCCACTCTTTCATGTGTTTTGATGTGTATTTTACACTTTTATTTTTTGATTATGGAATTTTAGATAACTTCATAGGCATCATCTTTTCAGGTGTGTTACATGGCACCCTCAGAGCAGAAACACAGGTATGTCTTTTAGACTTCCCAAGGGTTTAAATACCTTCTCAGGGATTGTTAGGGAGAATTCTCTGTTTAGGCTGAATTTCCTAACCTAGTGAGTCCCCCAGCAGCTTTGCTGGATTTCTGGAGTTTGTTTTTTTCCATCCTGCCAAGAGTGAGACTCTTTTTCTCCCACTCTTGGACATGAATGTGTGTAATTCCTTTGAATGTCAATGTGTTCTATGGGCTATGGGGTCTCCATAGGGTCTCATATGTTTTTCTGTGTGTTACACCGCACCCTCCGTGCCGTAACACTGGGGCGTCATAGCAGACCTCCATCATAGACTCCATACCCGGGGACTGACTACTGTCTCCCCGGGCATGTAAAGTCACCATTGGCTTTACTAGACCTAAATTTACAAACCATCCTATTGCTAGTAGGGGTAATTCGATTACTCCTGGGTCTGTTATTCGAGGGGGCACTGTCCCGTCCCCCCTCGTCGAGTTTTGGCTGGTGGCAGTGGAAACTACTTGTTATGTTCGACCCCGATTATAACCCTATGGGATTCTTCCCATTGTTGGAGATTGATACTTTTCCTCGTTAATCTCTAACATACCACCAGTTTACTTCTCCAGCATGGGGTCTGGCATGGATTCACATGCTCATGAATATTCCCCGTCGTCAGGCTGGGAATCCTCGGTAAAGAAAAAACCAGTATCAGTTTTGTTTCTGATCTGTCTTTCGTAGTAGTAACCAATCACTGGTCTCTGCGTCATACTGACCACAGCCGATGACTGCCCTCTACCTAAGCACCGCCTCTGGCAGCCATCTTCAGATTTCTACCGCACGTTCATGTGTTGGGATCCTCGTGCTATTGCTCTCGAGCGTTAGTGCTATTTTTTCACGTTTTTTGCTCAAAAACTTCGGTTTTTTCGGTCAAAAGAGCCTGAAGCTCCACCGACTCTCCATCCGATCAACGGGGACCCGTGTCGGATTCGTCTGCGCCCCTCAAGGGTGAAGATTTCGTCGAGCTACGCTTTGGAGGACTCCAGAAGCTTCTCAGGCCCGGACATGGCCCAGGAGAAGGGAAGCTCGACGCCCGGAAAGCTGTTCAGGGTCTGCCCTGGATGCCAGCTGCAGAACGTCTTTAAGGAGGACGAACACTCCTTTTGTCTCTACTGCTTACATGAGGACAAGACGCACGTGGAGAAGGACTGTGCGTTTTGCGGCAACATGTCGGAGCGGACCATGAAGGACCGCCATCAACGTCTCGCCAACTGGCTGGAAGGGAAGAGCCCGTCAGGCGAGAAGAAGAGGAAGAAATCCGAACGGTCTTCTAAGACCTTTGAGGACGCCCCGGCGACGGGGGTCCAACACAAGGCCAAGCACCGCGAGTCCGCTGGCACCGGGAGCGCCGAACGGTCGGGCTCTACGGGCGCCAGGCAGGGCGCACCCTCCCCGGCACCTTCAGCCACGAGCCAACGCTCTGGGTCGGGTAAGAGGAAGGGCGAGCACCCGGCAAAGCTCCTGGAGAGGCCCCGGTGGAGCTCGAAGGCCCCATTGGAGGGGGAGCGAGGCAGTGTCCCCCCCCCCTCAAGGATAAGGCGGTGAGCGCACCTAAGGTGGTGAAGGCCTTAATCCATCCGGGCAAGCCCTCTATCGATACTGTCGCGGCGACCCTAGCTCAGCCTGTGGAGGCTACACCAGTGGTGGCGACCTCGGGGCTCAGAGTCTCCCTGCCACCTCGGAGGGAGTCCTCTTTTGTGCCCATCGATAGGACCCCCGTGAAATCCCCGGCGGGGAAGAAAAACGGGGGACAGGGCGTCGTCGTAGATTCGGCTTCAACCTCGGAGGAGGAGCTGATCGAGGTCTTAAGCCACGGCCTTGGCGTGGAAGAAGACCGGCCCGTCGGGATGGATCCCGACGCGGGTGACGACATCGTCGAGGGTGCCGACGGGGCCCCTGATCGCCCGTCGGATTCCCCTCTGCCAGCGCCGCAAGACAACTCGGCGGCCATTTTGTTGGCTATACAGTCCTTATGCTCAGAGATAAGGACGAGACTACCGTTGCCGACGGAGGAACCTCTCCCGTCGGGGGATCCTGAACCGGGACCTTCTGGTGTTCCCCCGCCCAAGAAAGGAAGGATTCACCCTCCACCTCCTTTTCAGCCGTCGCGCCCCGTCCAGCCCTCCTCCCCGTCCACCCGAGGGGATGATACGGGGACTGACACGGCAGCGACGGGCACGGACGACGAGGTATACGACGAGGATCTACCCTCGTCACCTCCCACCAGGGCTTCTCCGCCCGACGAGATTGGATCGTTCCACTCCATGATCGCCAGGGCATCCGAGCTTTTCCAACTCTGCCCTGAGGAGAAGAAAAAGGAAGGATTCCTTTATCAACGGCGCGAGGCCAAGAGGAAGAAGGTCCTCGCGGTGCCTCTACTGGACGACATTTGGGATGAGGGCCTCGCCCTCCTCAAGAACCCTTCCACGACGCCAGCTAGAAGAGACCGGTCCGAGAAGAAGTACCGGGTCCCGGACGCGCCCCCCCTGTGCCTCTGCCTCCGGGCGCAGCCTACCCCGGACTCCGTCGTCTCCGCGGCGGCCAGGAAGAAAGCGGGGGGGGGTGCAGCCTCCACATCGACTTCCCCACCGGACAGCGAGGGAAAGGAATTGGACGCTATGGGACGCAGGGTCATCTCGTCTGCAGCGACGACGATTAAAGCGGCCAACGCCTTGGCTATCGTGGCCCGCTACGACAGGGAGCTATGGTACAAACTGGCTCCCCTGCTGGACTTCCTACCGGACGACACCTGGAGGTGGCGTCGGACCACTCAATCACTATTGCGAGGGACATCGCCGACACTGGGTTTCGCCAGTTGGGCAACGGCGTGTGCCTTAGGCGGCGTGGAAGGCTCAAGGCTACGGACTTCCGTCAAGACGTACAGACCGGAGTCCTGGACATGCTGTTCGATGGGAACAACCTGTTTGGGAAAACAGTGGACGACTCCCTTCAGGCCATTAAAGCGGACACTGAGACGGCCCGGGCCCTTGGGGTTCTGCAGCAACGACGGACGCCCTTTCGGAGCAGCGGAGGCAAGGGCGCCTCCAAAGGTTCCGGCGGCGGTTTCTCCACCTACCGTCAAGCGGCCCGCTCGTCGTCTCAGGAGGCCTACAGAGGACGAGGCAAGTCTGGCGGACCCCGCGGTCGTCGTCAAGGCGGCAAAGCCTCGCCGAAACAGGATTGAACCGGCCGTGGGGTCGGGCCCCCACCGAAGCACCCCGGTGGGAGGCCGGCTGGCGAGCTTCGTCAGCGTGTGGGAGTCCATCTCCACCGACCGTTGGGTGCTGGACGCCTTAGCTCGGGGCCACGCGCTAGAGTTTCAAAGAAGGTGCCCGCGCGTCCCCCCCGTGGCCAGGAAAGAGCTTCACGTCCCTCAGCTTCTCCTGGAGGTAAGGGCGATGCTCAGGAAGGGCGCCATCGAACTCGTCCCAAAGAGGCTTCGGGGCTCTGGAGTTTACTCGAGATACTTCCTCGTGAAGAAGAAGACGGGAGGATGGCGCCCCATCCTAGACCTGCGACGTCTGAACAAGTTCATCAAGGCGCAGAAGTTCCGGATGGTCACCCTCCAGCACGTCCTGGGTCAGCTGGAGGAAGGAGACTTCCTGTCGTCGTTGGATTTGGAGGATGCCTACTTCCATATTCCCATCCTAAAGGGGCACCGAAAATTCCTCAGGTTTGTGGTCCAAGGGCGTCATTACCAGTTCAAAGCCCTCCCCTTCGGACTACGGTCGGCACCCAGGGTATTCACCAAGTGCCTTGCACCGGTGGCGGCGCAGCTGCGCCGCGAGGGGATCCACGTCTACCCCTACCTGGACGACTGGCTCATCCGAGCCAAGACGAGGGAGCTCGCCGTGGAGCAAACGGCAAGGACCGTCCAACTTCTCACGGACCTGGGATTCTCCGTGAACTACGCCAAGTCCCACCTGGTACCCGCGCAAAACGCACTGTTTCTGGGAGCGAAGCTCGACACAGTGTCCCGTCTGGCCTCCCCGTCGGAGGAAAGGACCAGGTCCATCCTGGGCAAGGTACAGCGGATGTTGGCTTCCGACGCGGCCAAGGTGAGGTCCATCAAGTCCCTCCTCGGAATGATGTCTTCTTGCATCTACCTCATTCCCATGTGCAGGCTCCGGATGCGCCCGTTGCAGGAGTTCCTGGACGCGCGCTGGATCCAAACGACAGGCGGCTTCGAGGAGAGGATCACACTCGACGAGAGTTTCCGCCGAGCGGTCCGGTGGTGGGGCACCCGCGCGCATCTGACGGCGGGCATGGACTTCCGGACCCCAGACCACCAGGAGACAGTGACCACGGATGCCTCCCTGGAAGGGTGGGGAGCGCACACTGAAAATCTGCACGCGAGAGGCCTTTGGCTCCCGACGGAGAAGTCCCTCCATATCAACGTCCTGGAGCTCCGTGCAGTGTTCTGGGCCCTCAGGTCCTTCCTTCCGTCCCTCAAGGGCAAGGTGGTGAGGATCTTCACCGACAACACCACCACCATGTTTTACATCAGGAAACAGGGCGGAACCAGGACCCCAGCACTGTCCAAGGAGGCGCAGGACCTGTGGCATTGGGCCGTCGCCCAAAGGATGTTTCTGGTGCCGTTTCATCTGGCAGGGATAAACACCATCGCCGACTCACTCAGCAGGGAGCTGCGCTCGTGCCACGAGTGGGAACTACGGCAGGATCTAGTGGATCGCCTCTTCCGACGGTGGGGCACACCCCAGATCGACCTGTTCGCGACGGCGACGAACTCCAAGTGCCGGAGGTTCGCCAGCAGGTTTCCCCAGGCGAGGAGCATGGGCGATGCTTTCTCGTTCCCCTGGGAGGGCCTGTTCCTCTACGCGTTCCCTCCTTTGCCACTGCTAATCCGGCTCGTCAACCAGCTCAAGAGGTCACGGTGCAGGATGATCCTCGTCGCACCTGCGTGGCCGAGGCAGATATGGTTCCCGGACCTTCTGGACTTGTCAACGTCCCCGCCAATCAAGCTGCCGGTGGACACGGATCTACTCTCCAGGGAAGGAGGCGCCATCCTCCACCGCGATCCGAAATCGCTGAACTTGCAGGCCTGGCTCCTGCAGCGCTAGAGTTTGGAGGATACAACATACCGGCCGACTGCAGAGAGGTTCTTGCAAAGGCCAGGGCGTCCTCGACTCTTAAATGCTACGGACACAAATGGAAGAGGTTCTCTGTCTGGTGCCACGCACAGAAGATTAACCCTCTACGGATTACGGCCCCCCAGGTACTGCCATACCTGCTGACGCTGGCCAAAGCTGGACTGGCACACGCGTCCATCAAGATTCATCTTGCTGCGATCTCCCGATACACCAGAACCACGGGGCAGACGTCCTTGTGGTCTCATCGTCTGGTGAAAGAGTTTATGAAGGGACTGTTCAGATCGTTCCCGCCGGTGAAGGCTCCGGCCCCGGCGTGGGAGCTCAACGTGGTGCTGACCAAGCTCATGGGACCTCCGTTCGAGCCTCTGCACTCGGCCCCGTTGAAGTATGTCGTAGAAAACAGCTTTTCTTGTGGCCATCACCTCCGCACGACTGGTGGGAGAGATCCAGGCCCTTTCCTGCAAGGCCCCGTACTTGACTTTTCATGACACAAGGGTAGTGCTCAGGACGCACCCCTCCTTCATGCCCAAGGTACCGTCGGACTTCCATCTCAACGAACCCTTGGTGTTGCCTGTGTTCTTCCCGTCGCCTTCGTCGCCGGCTGAGAGGACTTTGCACTCGCTGGATGTGGCTAGAGCGCTGAAGTTCTACGTGGACCGCACAAAGTGTTTTCGGAAGACGTCACAACTCTTTGTGAACTTTGGACCTGTCAATCGGGGGAAGGCTCTCTCGAAGGCTTCCATTTCCAGATGGCTCTCCGGCTGTATCATGTACTGTCATCGGTTGGCAAACCGACCGCTGCCTGGCCGTCCGAGAGCCCATTCCACCAGAGCGATCGCAGCTACCACGGCGTTCCTTTCTGGTGTGCCCCTGCTGGACATATGCAGGGCTGCTACGTGGAGGTAGACGCACACCTTCACGAAATTCTACTGCGTCGATCGGGATTCCAGGGAGGAGTCCAGGGTCGGCCAAGCAGTGCTGCGCAACCTGTTCGCCTGAGGTGAGCCTGGTGAGGAGGTAAGATGTTTAATGTTGAGTTTGATGTAATGCTTAATGTTGAGCCTTTGCCACCTCCCGTGGTTGTGCATGTGTGTACTGCTATGTATTCTTTATTCATGAGCATGTGAATCCATGCCAGACCCCATGCTGGAGAAGGAACAAGTTACTTACCTGTAACTGTTGTTCTCCAGCATGGGTCTGGCATGGATTCACATGCGAACCCTCCCGCCTACCCCTCTGCGGCTCTTCACTTGGTCATACTGCCACTTCACGTGCTTCCAAATCTGAAGATGGCTGCCAGAGGCGGTGCTTAGGTAGAGGGCAGTCATTGGCTGTGGTCAGTATGACGCAGTGATTGGTTACTACCAGTGATTGGTTACTACCACGAAAGACAGATCAGAAACAAAACTGATACTGGTTTTTTCTTTACCGAGGATTCCCAGCCTGACGACGGGGAATATTCATGAGCATGTGAATCCATGCCAGACCCATGCTGGAGAACAAGTTACAGGTAAGTAACTTGTTCCTTATCTTAAATAAGTCTATCAGATGGTATTTTCTGCCAAAATGGCGTCTGTGTTCGTCTCTGTGACTCCTAAACCAAAGGTTGAGCCCTTTGTTCCACTTTTGGCGGGCTTCTGTAGAGAGACCCTCCAAAGTGGTGCCATTCTGTCTGGGTTACCACAGGTGTGTGGGAGGGGGTTTAGGCACCCTGGACTGAGTTGCCTTGCCAACTCCAGTCGCACTCTGGTGTGATTGGCCCAAGTGGTGAGCCACCCCGCTCACCACTTAGCGTGTTTTGATTGACAGCTAGGCTGAATGAATGGGGGTTTTCTGCATAAAAGCAGGGCTTTTGGGACTGGATCTTTAGAAGTCGCCACAGGACCTAAGAATCCGACGAGGGTAAAGCTGAGCCGACCTGCAACGACGACACCTCTGGTGGAGCCCTGCGGAACCGACTCACCACTTCCCGACGACAGAGAAGATCTCCCTGCCGGAGAGTCTCTTCCCCTGACTGGTGGGAACAACCAGTCCCCTTTGCTTTTTCTTCGCTCCAGGACGCAGTGGTCGAATTGCCCGTGCAGAGCACCTCGGCAACCGGATAGCCTCTACCCCTGTACCGCGACCAAAAGGTGGTGCCTTCGACGACAAGATCATCTCTACTCTTGGCAAAGACCCGACGTGCATCCACCACCAGGAACAACTGCCCCTGCCGGAGCTTCCTCTCCACAAACAAGGTACCGTGTCCGCCTGGCTTCCCTTTCTGCCGGATCGAGTGAGGTGTCTTAATCCTCGCCTTTCCATTGGGTCGCCTCCAAGCTTTCTTTAACGTGTTGTTCTGAACTGGTCCAATCTTTCCATAACAATTTTGCAATAAAGACTCGAAGCGCATTTCCACTGAGACACTTTTTGGGACATATCGCCTTGCCTCTCTCCGAGTGGGCCTGGCCTCTGAACTTTGTGATCTGCAGTAGACCCTGCCTTACTTGCCTTGCATTTGTCCGAAAAGTATTGGTACCGAGTTGACTTCATAACCTGCCTTATTTTTCTCTCCCGTCCTAACGAATACTAGAGTACCATCTAGGTTAAAGCATACACCTCTGTCTGCAAATAAGTGATGCCGGTGAACCTATACTTGTCAAACTATTGTTTGGAGGATTGATCTTTTTCTTCGTATAGTAATTGTGATTGAAGTTGTTTGCCGTATTAGTGCCAGAGTGTTTTCCATAGATGTGTTATAAATAAATACCTTTATATCTTTACACCGAAGCCTTGTTCCGTGTTTTCTTGTTCTACTGTGTAGATTGCCCTATATTGTATACTTCACATACTGCCTAACTCTTCTTGAGTGAAGTCTGACTGCTCAGCCACAGCTACCAAGTGAATCTGTGTGGTACAGACTGCTACTCCATAGGCATCATCTTTTCATGTGTGTTACATGGCACCCTCAGAGCAGAAACACAGGGATGTCTTTTAGACTTCCCAAGGGTTTAAATACCTTCTCAGGGATCAACTACGGTTTCCCAGAGAATGTAAAGTGAAATTGACTTTACTAGTCTTTCCAAATTCCTAGACTCGGCACACACCATCTTACAATGGAGTGCTGGAGGAGTTACATAGTATCCCCTGCGTCTAAACACTCATGTAGCATTCAAATGCTACCCTTTCCTATTGAAAAGGCTGGTGGCAGTGGTTTTACAATGAACTTCCATGCTGGTCTTGAGTAAACTCAACTATGTTGGCCTTCTGGTCATGCCAATGTTTGACCAGAGCCTGGCCTGCTTTCAAGTTATCTGAAGCTTCAGTCATCCTGTGTGTCATTCTCCTTCGGAGAATTAACACATAGTCAGTGACTCTCACTGGCTTTTGGGAAGGAGTGCTCTCCAACCCTTCCTTGATTAGGGCCAATGGACCTCTAACCGGATAACCATAGAGCAGCTCAAAGGGGCTGAAGCCAACCTTTTCTTGATCGACTTCTCTAAGCAAAGAGAAGGCATGGCAGTAGAAGGTCCCACTTTCTTCTAAAGGGTTCTTCTAAAGCACCTATCATGCTCTTCATAGTTCTTTTAAACCTCTCCACCAACCCATTGGTTTGGGTGTGGTAGGCTGTTGAGAACTTGTACGTCACTCCACAGTTTTTCCGCATGGCTTGCATGTAGTGGGGCATAAAATTGGTCCCCCTGTCTGGGATAACCTCCTTGGTAAAAATCCCAAGGAGGGCCTTAACCGAGCACTAACGACCTCCTAGGTATGGTTTCAGGATACCTGGTTGCATGGTCTCCCACAACCAATATAAATTGTTTGCCTGAAAATGTGGGAGGGTCTAGGGGACCAACAATGTCAATCCCTACCCTCTCAAAAGGAACTCCGACCATTTGGAGGGACACCAAGGGTTCCACGTTCTTGGCTCCACTCTTGCCAGATGTCTGACAAATGTGACCGCTTCTACAGAAGTTATCTACATCAGACCCTATCTTAGGCCAGTAGAAATACAGAGAAATCTTTTCCTTGGTCTTCTTAAAACTTAAGTGACCAGCTAAAGGAATCTTGTGGGCTAACTGCAGAAACTGGCGTTTCATCCTCCTGAGGCACTACAAGTCTCCTGTTGTCCCCGGGGGTAGATTCTATAGGCTCACTGTAAAGGAGGCCATCCTCCCAGTACAACCTTTGCTTCCCTGGCTTTTACCCTTCCAGCTGGGAAGCTGCCTGTTGGTGAAGTCCTTCAAGAGAAGGACACTCGCTTTGACCTCTGCTGAGGTCTGCCCTACAGGGGCCACCTTTTGCAAGCAAAATCTGCAGCTCAGGAGGGTCTTAAGGACCCAGATCTCCAAAAGGGGGAAGGTCTTCTTCCAGTTCTGTTTCACCAGTAACTGTTTCACCATCCTCTGGTTGGTCCTCCCACTCAGCCTCAGCTGGTGGAGGAGTCACAGGTGTGACATTGTACTGTCCTCTCGTGTATGTCCTTGTTTTGTGCCCAAGGGTGATGCTTTTCTTTCTTCCTGAGACCTTGGGTTTCCTCGTTGTCTTTCTTCCTTGAATTAGAAAGTTGTTCTTCCTGTGGGTTGGGTGTTATATTTACTTCTGTAACACCCCAGTGAGTCATCTAAAGTGAGCTCTCTGGCCTTCCTAGTCGACTCCTGCTTCCTTTCACTGGGAGGCGTGGGGGTGCTCGATACACCTCCAAGAGCTTTTAAGTCATTCCCCAACAGGAGTCTCCCAGGCACCTCATTCTGTACACTGACAGGTATTCTTAAAGTCATATTGTTGCACTAGATCAGAGCTGGTAGTATTGGAACCATCTGGACAGCGCATCCGGCAAGCTTAGTGGGACCTTTGGGTGCCTTAGCAACATCCTCCGGTTTGAAAAAGGTTTCATCCATCACTGTAATGCTGGCCCCAGTGTCTCTAATGGCAGGGGTCTCCTGACCGTTCGCAAGTACAGTACACTGTCCTTGTCGTATTCTTTGGTATTATCGGGAATGGAGTTATACATATCTACATTCTGCTGTTTCCAGGGATACTAAAGAAACACTGGCTGAGACTCCAATGGGGTCTTCAGCCAATACTTGGAAGTTTCCACTTGCCATTGCCATATGTACTTCTACCTCAGGGATGAAGGCTATGGAGGCAGTGTGGACCCCTGAAGGTTGACCTTGCATCTGGGATCCCCTTTCACATGGTCAGTTGACCCAGAAGCATAATATTTACCAAATGTTTTCTGGAATGGGGGCTTCTGCTGACCACCCTATGGTTTGGCACCAGAGGTTTCTCTGGACTGACTTGGTTTCCCATATGGTTTACCCTAATGTTTGTGGCCCTCTTTTGGGTGGTTGGATTTAGAATTCTTTGTCATCTTTCTTTTGAGGCTTCGCCTGATCCTTTTTGTGACTGGCGTCAGAATCCTCGAGTGGCCCTGTTGGCAACCCACAAGTCAGCAGCCTTTGCTAGCTTCTTGGGATCAATCTCTTTTGAGTCAGCCAAGTGCTGTTTCAGCTCAGGAGAGCACGCATCAAAAATAGATTCCAACAAAAACAGATTTCTCATTCCTTCAAAGGTAGCCACTCTGTAACCCTTAACCGATCCATCTAACTTTTTTAAACATTCACACACCCAGGTAGCCTAAGCGGTACCATCAGTCTTTTTGAGGGTCCTAAACCTCTTAAGGTACTTGGAAGTAGTTTTCCCAAACCTGGCTGTCAAAGCTAGCTTCACATTCTCATACTCCAATCTTTCAAGATCCCCACCTCCATTATAGCATCTTTTGCAACCTCGGGGAGCTTAGACAAAAGCCAAGGAATCAACTGATTCCCTGTGAGACCCTGAATCCCATGATAGTATTCAAAAGCACTCCTAGAAAGACAGTTCAGAAATGAAACTGAAACTGATTTTTTCTTTTATCGAGGATTCCCAGCCTGATGACGGGGAATATTCATGAGCATGTGAATCCTTGCCAGACCCATGATGGAGACCGGTGACCGGTAAGTAACTTGTGTTTTACTACACTATCCAGATCCAGGCATGGATGGCAGTGAACCACCTCTGTCTAAACAGTGACGAGACTGAAATTCTCATTGTTGGCTCGCCCCCATGCCTGTAAGTTCTCAATACACTGCTTTCCAAATTGACCAGTGTGCAATTCCAGTTTCAACAACAGTAAAGAAACTCGGTGTCTACATTGACGCCTCTACAACCCTATCTATACAAATGAGCGCCATTACATCCTTGGCAGCTTACGCAACCAAAGCCCTCAATGCAGCCAGACCCTTCCTCATTTAAAACAACTGTCTCACCATCGCCCGGGCTGTCATTGGCTCAAAGTTAACTACTGGTACGTCCTCTTTACAGGCAAGTCCACTAGCAATATCAGAAAATTACAAACTATTCAAAATAATGCTTGAGAGCAGCCCTAAACATTCCTAAAAGAGAACACATCTCCAATGCTAGAAGGGAAGCTCACTGGCTGCCCATCCAGGAACGGATCCACTTCAAAACGTTGTCCATTGGCAGCACCACCCTACCTCACACAAAGAATCAATAAAGCCCATTCCACTAGACTTAACAGGACCCCTTATTCAGACAGACTGCTCGTGCCTAAAGTGAGAAGATGCAGAGCTGGAGGATCTAGCTTCCCTTACTGCGCGGCCAAACTTTTAATTACCTCCCGCCTTCCCTAAGGGCGGAGAAATCCTACTGGGTCTTTCGCAAAGCCCTCAAAACCCAGCTCTTCTCCTAATCTCCACTCCCTTACTACTGTCAACCACCTGCTTCCACCCAATCAACTACCCCTTGTCTCCCCACGTTGGTTTATTCAGAATGACTAGTATGTATGCAACACTTTCACTGTGCTATTGTATCCCTACCTATTTATCCCTGTCGTTCCACATTTACCTTACTAATTATGTTCCTCATACCTGTACCTGACTTGTATGTGCAACAGCGCCTCAATGCCCCTGGGTTGTATGTGGCTTTACAAATGAAATAAATAAACCATCTGTCGGTATGAGCGCTACAAAAATGCAAGACTGACAAAATATGCCATCATGTCCTCACAGCAGGGTACCGCAGAAGAATTGAAGGAGACGCGAAGAAGAAGCAGAGACCGGTGCGCTGAGCCGATATTGGGACGCTCCGTAGCTAGCTTAGAGTGGAGAAAAGGATGCTTACTGAGCAGGCGCAGGGTGGCAACCCGTGCCCTTGAAGCAGGAGAAGGGTGTGGAGCCAGAACCGGGCCGCCCAGAGAAACTGGGATAATGCAGAACCGCAACATACAACAAACCGTCCAAGAAGGCTGGAAACTGCTCCTGCTCAACCGCAGATGGCCCAGAGAGGTCAAGACCCACGTGAACCAAGACAAAAGGTACGTGGGTGACCAAACAGGCAGAGTCGAGTCAGAAAGAAGGCCAGAAGCAGAAGGATGTAAAGAAAACTAAGAAAAGGAGGTCTGGGACCCAAAGAGCCATCTAAATTGCATGTCACAAACAGAGGTGATAGATAGTACCTGGCAGAATAGTGAAACGGGTCTATCGTCCAGATTGGCTGAGCAGCAACCTATTGCTAGTTTCCAGCCAGAGCCGGAAGGCCAAAAGAAAGGCTGCTTTCTGTCAATGCCACATAACTGGCCCTATTGCATCCACGCCACCTGATGCCGATACCATCTTTCAGTACCTCACAAGACGGTACAGGATTATTGCCAGCAGCAGATCACAGCGACGACCCTTCCACGAAACAATATCTAAATTTGACTGAAGCAGACACCACCATGATCTGCATGATTCAAGACGATGCAGTGATCTCAGCACCTGAATCATGTGAGTGGCCGTGTACTCCTACGTCTCGTTCCCTTTCCTCCATCCTGAACTTTTTTCCCTGGAAAAAATAACACTTTCCCTTTAAGTGTGTACATGGGCGAGTGCGCAACCTTGGGAGCATGCGCTCCTTTAACCCCGCCCACTGGTGCTACACCCCAGTCCTCTCTTCCGCATCGATGGGAGAGAGACGGTTTCACCAGTGCTCGTGGTGAAGCTCTCCTCGGACTGTAATTCCATGCGCTTTCCCATAGGCTCGTTGTTGAGTCTATTAATTCTGATACATCTTTTTTCAGAGACTAAGACTTACAGGGATACACCGTCCACCGGTGCCCCAGCCTGTCCTCTGTGCATGTCGTCCGCAACGGCTTCAGTATGTGCCCTTCGTGTGACGGTTGGTTCCCCACGTCGGTGTTAGACAGAAACCTGTGCAGTTCCCTCTGGGACCACTGCAAAAGATTTAAGACTACAGGTGTTTGGCAGTAAACTCACTTGGTAGCAGTCTGTACCACCCAGGTTTACCTGGTAGCTGTGGCTGAGCAGTCAGACTTCCCTCAAGAAGAGTTAGGCAGTATACCGAGCATACATAATAGGTACAGAGGCACAATAGTACAAGCAAACACTGACCAGAGCTAGGTGTAAAAGTATATAATTATTTATTTAAAAGACACACTCATAAATTACACTAGCACAGAAAAGGTAAGTAAGTCAAAACAGTCACTATTACTCATATGAACATCCCTAGTTATTTGTTGGACAAGTCTAAGTTAACACCACTTATTTCCAAACAGAGGTGAGCGCTTAACGTTAGATGGCATGCCAACAAGTTAGTTAAAAGGGAGGGAAAAGGCAAAAGAAGTGAAAACAGCAAGGCAAAACACTTTTCAGAGATTCACAGTGAGTGTAGAAAGGCAGTCTATTGAGGAGCAAGGAAGTTCGGTTGCCAGGCCCACTCTAGGGAAAGCCAGGCAAAAAGATGCCCAAGATCACACAATGTCACAAGTCTTTACAGGTGAGTAGAAAAGGTTTTTTCCCAGCTAAGAAAAGTTTAGTTAGGGTGTCCCAGGCTTACCCAGGGTCGAGAGCCGGGGGCTAAATCTACCCCGTACAATCGGTGGCAAGGGAAGCCGGGCGGAAAACACTACCTTTTAAAATGGAAAGGATCCTCCAGCGGGGGCAGTTGTTCCTGGTAGTGGGTGCAAGCCGCGGCGTCGTCCAGAGGAGGAGAAGATCTCGTCGTGGAGGAAAGCTGAAGGTCGTTGCACTACCAGGGAAGAAACCAGCCGTGGAGTTTTTCCGGTTAAAAGGATGTTACCCCTCTTTCGCGGTTGAGGTAAAAAGTGGTATCCCGGTTGCCGGGGTGCTTGGCACAGGCAAGGCGGCCACGAGATGCTTCAGGGCGGCGAAAAGAAGGCAGAAACTGGTTGTCCCCACCAGTCAAGGGAAGAAGACTCTCCGGCGGGAGATCTCCTCTGTCGTCGGGAAAAGTGGTGAGACGGTTCCGCAGGGCTCCACCGGTGGTGTCGTCTTGGCAGGTCGGCTCAGCTTCTCCCTCTTCGGCTTCTTAGGTCCTGTGGCGACTTCTCCAGATCCAGTCGCAAAAACCCTGCTTTTATGCAGCAAACCCCCATTCATACAGCCTAGCTGTCACTCAAGCATGCTAAGTGGTGAGCGGTGTGGCTCACCACTTGGGCCAATCACACCAGAGTGCGACAAGAGTTGGCAAGGCAACTCAGTCCAGGGTGCCTAAACCCCCTCCCACACCCCCTGTGGTACCCAGACAGAATGGCACCACTTTGGAGGGCTTCTGTGCAGAAGCCCGCCAAAAGTGGAACAAAGGCTCGACTCGGGTTCAGGGTTACTGGGGTGAACCTAGACGCTACTTTGGCGGCGAGTTCTGGCAAAAAAAATCCCAACCGGTGAATTTATATTAAATAATTAAACCGGCGGTATCTTTAACATTGCACCAAAAAGTGGTGCATTAAAATCAATGGGAAATCCCATTGGGAAATATTCCGGTGGAATATTTCCGTGGTATCCACTGCCACCAGCCAGAAACTCGGCGAGGGGGGACGGGACAGTACCCCCTCGACAACAAACCCAGGGGCAATCTAATTGCCCCTACCAGTACTTCCACAGTATGATGGTTTGTACTGGTAAAGTTCCTAAGTTAAGACTAGTAAAGTCAATGGGGACTTTACAGACCCAGGGAGACAGTAGTCAGTCCCAGGGTGTGGAGTCTATGTTTGGGGGTCTCAATGACACCCCTGTGTTACTGCACTGAGGGTGCTGTGTAACACACATTCAAAAACCAATGATAGCCTATGGGGAAAAAATACCCCATAAGCGCATAGCAAGTCACAGAAACACTCTCAAGTCATGCCCAAGAGTGAGGGTAAAAGAGTCTCACTCTTGGCAGGAGAAAAAAATAAAACCCAAAAATCCAGCAAAGCTGCTGGGGGACTCACTAGGTTAGGAAATTCAGCCTAAAGAGAGAATTCTCCCTAACAGTCGGACCTGCACGCCCTCTGTTTTCGGTGCCTAGGAGAAGACCATGGATGGGAAGGCTGCTCGACGTGTGACATGCTCACTCCCTGGTCCCTCAAGAACCGGTTGGCTCCATGGAGGGAGCTGTTCTCCAGGTCGCCGCCAGAGCACCTTAAGGAATGCGCACGGAGGAAGACAAAGATGGCGTGTATACTGTGTGTTAGGGAGAATTCTCAGACATGTGCTAATTCCTCTCTACCTTAGAGACCCCAGCTCTTTTTCTGGACTTTAGGACTTTTAATTTCTAACCTGAAGAGAGTGAGACCTTTTTTCCCACTCTCGTATGTATTTTTCTGTGGTTTGGACTCTGTGGTTTCTTGTGACTTTCGAGTCTGACAAACACCATAGGCACCATCTTTGCATTGTGACACACAGCACCATCAGTGCAGTGGCATAGGGTAGTCTCTTAGATTTCCCAAATGTTTAAATACCTTCTCTTGGTGAAACTACTGTTCCCAAGAGCAGTGAAGGGAAATTGACTTTACTTACATTTTGTAACTTTCTAGACCCAGCACCCACTATCTTACAATAGGGTGCTGGAGGGGTTACTTAGTATCCCCTTTGTCTAGTTTCTCATGAAACATTTTTATGTTACCCCTTCTTCAATTAATGGCTGGTGACAGTGGTTTACTTTTTACTACTATTTTACTACTATTTTGCGTTTTTTTTTTTACAGCGGGCTGGCTTCGCAGCTGCAGAAAGGCACCCATGGGTGCCCATTTTGTCGAAGGCCTTCTTGAGATTTACTCTGCGTGCCAAACCTGGTTTGGTCCCTTTGTTCATTTTGTCTTTGACAGGATTCACAAGAGAAGCTCGCCTCTGGCTCCAGTATGTCTGGCAGGGGCAGGAAGTGAGGAAGGTGCCCGAAACTCCCTGTACTTAATCCCCTTGGTTACGGGAATGCATCCATCGGTGATTGGCCGGTTGGCTGTCTGGCTTGGACCGCCACCCTGCTGTGTGATTGACGGGATGGAATGAATGGGAAAAACCGGCATAAAAGGCGATGCTTTTTGCTTGGAAGGCAGAGTCGACCACTGCACAAAGGAATCCAAAGAAGAACTTGGAAAATACGCCTGCTGCAACTCCCGGACAGTTAGTTTGCCCTGTGAAGCCCTACTGTTATCCTGAAGCTGAAAATTTATTTCGACTAGAGAAGCCCTGCAAGGACGACTTCTCCCTTGGAATTGATAGACCAATCAACTCCTAAGTGAACTTGTTTGGACATCCTCTCGGAGCTGGCTGTACTTCCGATGCTGCTGCTGCTGGAACCGGAGTGCCAGGGAGAGGAACACCAAATCAAATGGATCGCTTTTAAGTCTGACCCGAGCACCAGGAAGATCCTCCGGACTTCCCTGAAGCCGGACTGACCACGCCTAGGCCACCTCAACAGAGTGCTGGACCCCAGATGCGAGGAAAGTCTCAAGTGGTATCCGAGAACCGCAGTGTTGCTATTTGCTGTCATACGTGAGGAGCCGAAACACTGAAGTACAACTGAATTGAAGTTTGGCCATTGCTGCCGCTGACCTTCCCATTGCAGTGCAGGTGTCCCCAGACTTACTCCCTCTTGTCCCCATGACTGAGGCCCAGGAACACCAGGATCTGCAGAACTGTACAGGAACAGAAGCCTGCTGGAACAATTTCTTCTAACCAAAGGTACTGTAAAGTCTAAGAGAAATTACCTCTTGTGGTGTAGCCTTACTTGCTCTCAGTAGAGACGTGTCTTGGTTGACTCTGCAGAGTTGCTTACAGCTTTGCCCCTCAAGCCTCCCAGCTTGTGGCCCTTCAAGTGAATCTTATTCCTACAAACTTTTCTAAAACCATTGTGCAAGACTTTTACTTACCTGCAAAGAAGATCTTCTGCTCCCCTAGACTTTGTTCAACTAACATTGTCTGTCCTGGCTCCCTGAGAGACTCTTCTTAACTTTGACTCTGGCCTTTACCTTTCCCCCAGTAAAGGGTTACATTTACTTGATGTCGGAAGGTACAAAAAGTACTTACCTGTTTATGAATTATTTGTTACTTTGTTTTATTCCCACATCTAACCTGTGTACTTAACTCAGTATTGCTCTAAATGTACCAATGATAAATCAATGTCCACAGTGTCCTAGCTAATTAAGTCACCTGAAGGTATAGGAAGTGTCTATGTGCCATCCCCAATGGGTATCATCTGATTTAGAGGAACTAAAAGTATGTTTGAAGTATATTATAATTGTAATATGTTTTGCTCCCTTCTGAAGGATTATATAACTGGCTGTTAAATTATTAATTGTTTAATCAGGAAACCCTGAGTGTGTTTATTTGAATCTGTCACTGTGAAACTGTGTTACAGCCCTACTGCTCACATTGACCCCTCTTGAGATAAGCCTGGCTGCTCAGCCACACTACCAACATGTGTAGTACAGACTTGTACCAAAATGTTGGGTTCCTACTGCCAGGAGGTCAAGGTTGCTGCAGCCTTCCAAAGGATACTGCTCACAATCTTAACTAACACTGTTCAACAAAGCACCCCGTAAGGACGACTCCTTCCCGAGGAAGCCTACCAATGGGATGGGCAAAGTAAGCCCTGGCAGTGGCAATAAGGGTACTGAGGCTCCAGCAGCTTTCGGCCTATCGGACACATTTTGAAACACTAATGCATTCACTGCTAATGGGAAACATCCTTAAGGGCATCATACGAGAGATTAAACCGCCCATGCTTCCTCAGCAGCTGGCGCCAGTGAAGCCTGGCTGCAGCCTGTAACACCGATGGCTCCTGTAGCGGCACCTGCAGCAGCCTCTGCCAAAGGATCCTACGCTGGTCGACACAACAGACTCCTTAGACACGGGGGAGCAACAGGACACCGACGATGAGGTGCAGGACACACTTTCGCCGGCAACAGAATCTGTTCCACAACAGAATCGCCAGCCTAGCGGAGTACCTTGGCTTCCCATAGCCACAAAAAGAACAGCTGGAGAAGGGTGTTTCTGCAGAGGTTCTCATCAGGGCAGAGTCTAAATCCGGGATTCCTCTGTAAAAAGATGTGGAGGCCCTGGCTAAGAAGGGGTGGTTGAAACCTCACTCCACACAGCCAGCAAACAAAAGGCTATATGCCATGTCAGGCAAGTGTAGGGCAAAGCTCTGCTGTTGTCGGTTCACCGTCAGTCCCTGTCATCGCAGCAGCGTCTATGTGTGCAAAAACGCAGACTTCCTCATCAAGCACGACCACTTCTGCTATCCTGGGAAAGGTCCTGGAGGCCTACGTTATAGTCTATTCCAGCGCGGGTCTCCATCTTAGACAGGCCAACGCAGATGCCATCTTGGCTGTGGCAAACCAAAAGCTTTGGAGGGAGATCGCGGACTTCCTTCCGGACCTACCCGCCCACAGGCAGGCATCCTTTAAGGCTGGCCTGGCAGAGGCCAAGCTTGTGGCGCAAGGCATCATGAAAGCTACAGTTGCCCACATTGATAGGGCAAGTAGAGCCATCTGTGTGGCTACAGACATGAGAAGGATGGCCTGACGGAGGGCAACCAGGTTCAATCCTCGCATCCAGAAGTGGATATTAGATCTCCCTTTTGAATAAGGAGCTGGACAAAAAAAACACTGCTCCGAGACAGCCAAATCGCTGGATATTTTTACCAAACTGGCAGCCAAGAACTTTGGGCAGGGCCAGTCTCAGCCGGATAAGGGCCAGACCTTTGGTGGATTCTGGGGCTTCCAAGACCGCCGGGCCAGCAGCCTGACCGGTCCCCCAGCCAGCACAGGAGTAAACGCCAGAAGGCTTCACATAAAGGTTTCTTTCAGTCCCCCTCCTGGGCGCCAGCCTCTGAACCAAAGAAGCAGTGACGAGACGTTTCAGATCCAAAGCACCCCAGTAGGGGGCAGGTTGGCTCTCCACAGCCGGGCCTGGAGGGGAAGCTTTGTGAACGCCTGGGTGATCTCTAATCTCAAAGCCCCTTCCTCAAATCGGGACACTATCACTCCTAGCAGAGATTAGCGTTTAGACGATAGAGGAGGTTCAATCCCACAGCAGGGATTGGACTTTTACTCCTGCATCTTTGCTATTCAGAAAAAGAACCAGGCTGGCCTGCAAGTGGTCCTAGATATTACCTTCTTAAACTTGTACCTGCCGCTACAGAAATTCAAAATGGTGACTCCAGCTCTAATAGCAGAAGCGCTGTGTGGGGGAGACTGGACGTGCTCCCTGGATCTGAAGAACGCAAATTTACACGTCCCCATAGCACAGGCATATTGATCCTTCAGGTTTCGGGTCAAGGGTCTCCATTTCCAATACAAGGTACTACCATTCGGCCTTTACTCGGCACCCAGGGTCTTCACAAGGCTCATTAATGTGGTTGTAACTCTTCTACGGTCAAAGGGCCATCTTGTATACCTGTACCTAGATGACTGGTTAGTCAGAGCGGGGTCTACGGGGCAAGTCAGGTATTCAGCCGCCAGGGTCATGACCACACACTACGAGCTGGGGTTGTCCCTCAGCTTCCAGAAATCGCACCTCCAACCGACACAAACACTTATTCTTGAGTCTTCAATGGTACACGCAGATACAAATGGTGTTCCCCACAAGGGAAAAGTTGGCAACTATCAAGGCTGCTGTGGTTCACTTACTAAAGTAATCTACCTTGGAATAACAGTACCCACCAATTACAGACCCTTCACTACTGGACCCTTTCTGCTTAAAAGCATTGCCTATTTACAATGCCAGTAATTCCTTGAACAGCACTCCATCCTTGGCATCAGACAATCTGGTTTCCGAACTAAAAACAGTACTTAAACGGCCCTTATCGACCTCAAAATGCAACCTGACACAGGTATTCCTGCCATCCTTCTCTTCCTAGACCTTTCCGCTGCATTTGGCCTTGTGGACCATGACCTACTTTTCCAAAACCTTTCTGCGATCCTCCATTTCTCACCTAAGGCAGTCCGCTGGATCACATCCTTCCTTAGTGATCACACCTCCAGTCTTCATTGACAACCACTCCGCAGACCCCTTTGCCGTGTCCCGCAAAGCTCCTGCCTCTCCCTGACCCTCTACAATAGCTACAGCAAACCCCTCTTTGACATTCTTGACACCCTAGGAATCTACAACAACTTCGCGAAGATGTGCAAATTCTCATCCCCCTGTCTGGTAACTACAACAATGACTCTAACACCATCAATGAAGTCTTCTGGACTATCCAGTCCTGGAAGGCTACTCATAACCTCTGCCTCAATGACTAGAAGACAGAGCTACTCATTGTAGTCACACCTGTATTCTGTAGACGTGGAATAAAAAATGAACAACTTTGCTGCTATATTACTAGTATATATTATTGAGAGCCCCCAAGTGGGTGCACCCTCTCATCAGCTCACCAACGTCTCAACCACTTCACTTGTTATGGAATCAAGACGGATTCCAGAACCACATGAATCTACAGTGCCACATATTTATTACATAAACATATTCTTTTTGCCACTTTTCCATCATGTATATATAGTGTGTATAGGATCTTTGATTCTATTGATCTGTATATATTGTGTTCTTTGAATTTTTTTTCATTACCCTTTTTTTGGATACAGGACCTGTTTGTTGCTTGAAGTTTAAAAATGTTTGTATAGTAGTAATAAGTTACCCTTGAAACAACTCAATTCGATTCAGTGCCTTTGAACCTTTGGATTTGTAAGGATTTTTTATGAAGACAAAGGGAGATAGGTAAATAAAAACCACATATCCTTGAGCTCTCTATTCAATAGGGAACTTAATATAGGACATCCTAGCAGTGGAGTAATATATATATAGACCCCCTGTGTGATGTCCTATACTTTGCGGAGACAACCAATGATCAATATTAATATAGATTGAGCCATGAGGTTCATGCCTGTCAGGATAATACTTTGTTCTTTTATAAACATAACAATGACATAACATTCACCCACCCCCCCCTCCCCCCCACCCCGGGACCTAGGTAGAGGTCAGTCATTGGCTGGGGGCAGTATGACCCAGAGACCAGTGATTGGCTGTTAGGAGAAAGGCAGTTCAGAAGTGAAACTGAAACTGATTTTTCTTTACAGAGGATTCCCAGCCTGAGGACAGGGAATAATCATGAGCATGTGAATCCATGCCAGACCCATGCTGGAGAACAGTTACAGGTAACTAACTTGTTCCTTACTCACCGTAGTTACTTACGTACTCTTAGTCCTTAGTCCCCATTCCACCATCCGCCTCCCCTAATAATACCGGTGTCATTAGGCAATGATAAAGATTGTCAACGCGTCAATGGGGACTGAGTGGCGCCGTTGGATGGAGTCAGGGTAGCGATTGCTCCCAGGGCCGTGTTAGGCTAAGTTTGTATGCAGTACCCTCTGGGACCACTACACACAACTCTGATCACAGGCATAGGCAACCCAACCTTTGATATAAGCTTGTACTACACATTTTTGGTAGCGTGTTGAGAAGCCAGGCTCATCTGAAGAGGGGTCAATGTGAGCTGTAGTGGAGTTACACAGTGATTCACAGTTAAAAGTATTCTAATAAACTCTTACACTCAAGGTTTCTTGCATAAACAATTATTAATTTATCAGTTAGTTAGAATAAGCCTTCTTCCGAAGGGAGCAATATAATAGCAACACACAAATACACTTCAATACTGTACACTCTTAGTTTCTAAATCAGTAAAGACCCTTTTGGGATGGCCCACAGACACTACCTACACCCACAGGTGACTTCAATAACTAGGGTGCTGGAGACATTAATATCTTCCTGTTGGCATTTAGAATACTCTTAGAAGTTGGTAAAAGGCAAAGGGTATTAGAACAACAAGAGACCACAAATATTGTTAAGCAGGCAAATACTTTTGGATCCCTCAAGAAGAATCATACAATTGAATAGGCTAAGCCAAAGTCAATGGGCAAATGTCTTGTATAGGATGAAGCACTACTTCTAAGTAAATGGAAAGGTCTTTGCACAAGTTCGTAGGAGTCTGATGAAAAGAAGAATCAAATGTAGGGCCACAAGTTGATTAGGCTTGTGAGTTGTAGAAGTTGCAAGCACTCTACAGTAAGAGGTAAGTTCTCTCAGACTTTTTTTACAGTACCTTAGAAATGAAGAAAAGATGCAGCAGATGACTCATGTTCCTGTGCAGCTCTGCAGATCTCACTGTTCCTGGGCCTCAGTCGTGGGGACAAGAGGGAGGACATCGGGGGACTCCTGCAAAATACTGGGACGGTCAAAACTCGCAACTGGCAAACTACACTTTCAGTGGCTGTTCAGTCTTTCAGCTCCTCGCGTTTACCGCAAATGGCAACACCGGAGTTCCTGGCTGTCGAGACGGACTTTCCTTGCTTCTGGGGTCCCGCACTCTGTTGAGGGGGCTCAGGCTTGGTTAGTCCTGCTTCCTGGGAGTCCGGATGATCTTCCTGAAGCTCTAGGACAGCTCAAAAGCAACGCATACAATCTGGTGTTCCTCTCCCTGGTTATACGGTTTCCAGCAGCAACTCTGTGGAAATTCAACCAGCTCCGAGATGGATGTCCAGGTGGCTTACTTTGGAGTTGATTGGTCCCACCAACTCTAGGGGAGAAGTCGTCCCTGCAGGGGCTTCTCGGTCTATGCGAACTTGGTGTTTCGGCACTGCAGCAGGGCTTCATCGGGAAAACTAACGGTCCAGGAGTTTCAGCAGGCGTCCTCTTAAAGTTCTTATTCGGTTCCTTCGTCCAGTGGTCGACTCTGCCTTCCAAACCAAAAGACTCGCCTTTTATTCAGTTCTCTCCCATTCATTCCAGCCTAGCTGTCATTCACCCTCCTAGGAGACTAAGCACATTGATTTTCGGGCACCTCACTCACTTCCTGCTACCCCAGACACCCTGGAGCCTTAGGCGGGCTTCACTCGTGAATCCCGCCAAAGGCAAAATGAACAAAGAGGCCAAACCTGATTTGGCGCGCAGTGTAAATCTCAAGAAGGACCTTACCATAAAGAAATGGTGAAAAAAGACGACCAGTGTCATTTTGACAAAAATGGCACTCTTGGGTGCTTTACTGTAGCTGCAAACGCAGCCCGCTGTAAATGCACACCATGGTAGTTAAAACAAAACCACTGCCACCAGCCATTCAGTGAGAAAAGGGTAACATAAAAATGTTACATGAGAAGTTAGACAAAGGGGATACTAAGTAACACCTCCAGCACTCCATTATAAGATAGGGTGTACTGGGTCTAGCAAGTTACAATGTTAAGTAAAGTCAATTTCACTTTACCGCTCTTGGAAACAGTAGTTTATCCAAGAGAAGGTATTTAAACCTTTGGGAAATCAGAAAGACTTCCCTGTGTCACTGCACTGAAGGTGCTGTGACACAATGTAAAAGATGATGCCTATGGAGTTTGTCAGACTCCACAACCAAAAGAAACAGTATTCAAAATCGCAATAAAATACATGAGAGAGTGGGATAAAGGGTCACACTCGCCAGGTTGAAAAAAATCAAGTCCTCAAAATCCAGCGAGGTTGCTGGGGGTCTCTAAGGTGGAGGGAATTAGCACATTTCTGAGAATTCTCCCTAACAGGCCGCACCCCCAGGCTCCTCTAAATTTAAAGGGGGAAGAAGGTTTTTCTGGTGAAAAAGGTTCTGTCTCCCGTCCCTAGGAAGGGACGCCCTTTCAGTGCGTTAGTACGTTAGTCACCATGGTGAGTAACTTGTAATTTTTCATTTGTTATAATAAGTTTGTAGCAACCACATACCAGCTACGTATCGGTCTCATGCTTCTACAACCTTACAGTATTGAAACAGATATTTTGTGGGATTTTCTGCTGATATTGTCTTTTGACAGAGCTCAGATTCCACCCCGCCCCTCCAGTGCTGTGTTTCACCATTTTTATGTTGTTCCTTGTGATGCTTACACATCAAGGCTTAGTACTGAGAGTGACCATTATTTGCACTGACAGGGTGCTTAAGTCTTCTGGAATTCTGCAGACATGTGGAACATTCACTTAGTTCTATTGTGTGCACAGAAAGAAAATCTGTAAACCGTTGTTGTAGATGACTAACTTGTTAGATTTCTTAGTCCAGTCTGTAAGTATGTTGTACGTTTCATTCATGTTTTTATAACCTTAATACTCACTGTATCTGTATTGCTCCTTCCACTCTTGTTTTAGGTTGCAACATGTCGAGATACTGGCTATGACTGGTTTGAACAACTTCTTCAAAATGTAAGTGAAGGCTTTTCATATACTCTAATGTACAAGAATACATTGACTATAATATTTACCAGCTGGTTATTTTGAACAAAAATGACACAACAGGGTTATGATCTGAAATGGAAGCTAACTATTGTTTAATATGTTTATATCTCAGCTCTTGAAGACCGAGGAAGATTCTTCGTATAAGCCTGTAAGGAAAGCTTGCACTCAACTTGTTGATAACCTGGTAGAGCACATTCTTAAATATGAAGAATCACTTGCCGGTAAGCTCTTTATTAATTGTGCAATAAAACAATGCCTCTGTAAGGCTGCATTAAGCATACCATTTTAAAGTCTGTATCTGTTATAGATTTTTTTTTCTGCCATTGCGTTCGTCTCTGTTCGGCATTAAAGTGTATTCTCCAGCATGGGGTCTGGCATGGATTCACATGCTCATGAATATTCCCTGTCAGGCCGGGAATCCTCAGTTTCATTTCTGAACTATCTTTCGCCTAACAACCAATCACTGGTCTCTGGGTCATACTGCCCCAGCCAATGACTGCCCTCTACCTAAGCCCCTCCTCTGGCAGCCATCTTCAGATTTATACCGCATGTTCAAGTATTGGGAGTCCTCGTGTTTAGCACTCAAGCTTTTTTTGTGTTTTTTGACAGTTTATTCAATTTTTCGGTCAATTGGGCCTGGTGCTCCATCGATCAACCTTCCGATTAACAGGGACATGTTTTCGGATTCTTCAGCGCCCCTGAAGGGCGGGTTTCGTCGAGTTTCTTCGTGGAGGCTTCCAGTAGATTCTCAGTCTTACGCTGCGTCGAGGAAAAGGATTCAGCTCCCATGTTCAGGATTGGCTCCAGCTGCGGCTTGCGGAAAGTCTTTTCAGACAACATGCATTCCGAGTGCCCCTACTGCCTGTAGTCGGCGCATGAGGAGGAGGATTGGGTGTTTTACCACGAGATAGCCCCGCGCACGATGAAGGATCAGCACAGGCCACTGAACGAATGCCTACAGGCCAAGGCCCCTGCTCTGGGTGGGTCTCAGCAGCATGCCTCTGCAAGTTCCAAGAAGGCTGAGCGGGCTTCTTAGTCCTTTGAGGGCACCCCTCCCGTAGGGGTCCAACAGAAGGCTAAGGACCGCAAATCCAATGCCATTGGGAGCGCCGTTGCGACGGGCTCCTTTGCGGCCAGGGCACGTAAGACGTCTCCAGCCTCGGTCAACGCTCAGGATTTTCGGCCAAAAGAAAGTCTGACCATCTGGGTAGGCCCAAGTCCGTCTTACCGGAGAAGCCCAAGGGTGAGCGGGGCTCGGACCCTCCCCCCTAAGAAGAAGGCCAAGGACAAGGCGTTGGCGCTGACCGTGAACGCCCAGGTGCACCCATCGAAGGCCCAGCCTTCCATCGAAGGGGTGGCAGCGTCTCTGGCGAAGGCCACCGAGACCGTCCCACAGGATGTGACCCCTAAGGCCAGGGTGTCCCTTCCTCCAAGGAGGGAGGCTGCATTCCGGCCCATAGAGAAGACCCCAGAGAAGAAGATGCCCGTCTTCTCCACGAGAGCTTCACCACTGGAAGCCAAGAAGGGGCTCGCGGGGGTTTGGTGGCCCTCCAGGGTATGGATATCTACTCTGAGGAGGAGGGAAACGTAGGCAGCAGACCCTATGATGAGCGCGGCGTCGACGAAGGTGACTGCAGTGAGGACTCAGTCGAGGAAGAGCAGCAAGGCGACGGTGGCCTGGACTCCCAGCCGGGGCACCAGCTGCCTATTCCACCTGCACCTCAGCTTCCGCCCGCACCTCAGGCACCTTTCAGTGGACTATTGGGGAGAATTCTCAAAAATGTGCTAATTCCCTCCACCTTAGAGACCCCCAGCAACTTTGCTGGATTTTGAGGTCTTGATTTTTTTAACCTGGAGAGAGTGTGACCCTTTTTCCCTCTCTCTCATGTATTTTAATGTGAATTTTACCTCTGTTTCTTTTGGTTATGGAGTTTGACGAACTCCATAGGAAACATCTTTTACATTGTGTCACACAGCTCCTTCAGTGCAGTGGCACAGGGAAGTCTTTTTAGATTTCCTAAGGCTTAAATACCTTCTCAGGGATAAACTACTGTTTCCCAGAGCAGTAAAGTGAAATTGACTTTACTTTGCATTGTACTTGCTAAACCCAGCACACCCTATCTTACAATAGAGTGCTGGAGGGGTTACTTAGCATCCCCTGTGTCTAAATTCTCATGTAACATTTTTGTTACCCTTTCCTCACAGAATGGCTGGCGGCAGTGGTTTCCTTCCGAACTACCAGGATTTGCATTTACCGCAGCTGTACACAGCCCCGGTAACACTAACCGCGGGAGCCATCTTTTTCAAAATGGCGCAGAGCCATCTTTGACAAAATGGTACCCGGCCTTCTTTTTTTGGCATGTCTTTGTGGAAATGTCCTTCTAGAGATTTTCTATGCGCTCCAAACCAGGTTTGGTCTCTTTGTTCATTTTGCCTTTGGCGGGCTTCAGGAGTGAAACCCGCCTCTGGCTCCAGAGTGTCTGGAGTAGACAGGAAGTGAGGGAGGTGCCCGAAACTCCCTGTGCTTAGTCTCCTAGGAGAACCAAATGCACTATATGGTGATTGCCTGCTGACTGTCTGGCAAGGACAACCACCCTGCTGTGTGAGTGACAGCTAGGCTGGAATGAATGGGAGAGAACTGAATAAAAGGCGAGTCTTTTGGCTTGGAAGGCAGTCGACCACTGGACGAAGGAACTGAAGAAGAGCTTGAAGAGGACGCCTACTGCAACTCCTGGACCGTTGGTTTGCCCAGTGAAACCCTGCTGCAGTGCCGAAACGGCAAGTTCGCATCGACGGAGAAGCCCCTGCAAGGACGACTTCTCTCCTTGAGTTGGTGGGACCAATCAACTCCAAAGTAAGCTACCTGGACATCCTTCTCGGAGCTGGTTGAATTTCCAGAGTTGCTGCTAGAAACAGTATAGCCAGGGAGAGGAACACCTTTGCTTGCTTTTAAGATGGCCTAGAGCTTTTGGAAGATCCTCCGGACTACCAGGAAGCAGGACTGACCGAGCCTGAGCCCCCTCAAGAGTGCGGGACCCCAGAAGCAAGGAAAGTCCATCTCAACAGCCAGGAACCGCAGTGTTGCTATTGGCGTTAGACGCGACGAGCTGAAACATTGAACAGCCACTGAAAATGAAGTTTGCCAATTGCGAGTTTTGACCATCCCAGTGCATTGCAGGAGTCCCCCGACTTCCTCCCTCTTGTCCCAACGACTAAGGCCCAGGAACAGTGAGAACTGCACAGGAACAAGAGTCATCTGCTGCATCTTTTCTTCATCTTTAAAGGTACTGTAAAAAGTCTGAGAGAATTTACCTCTTACTGTCGAGTGCTTGCCACTTCTGCAACTCATCTTGTGGCCCTACATTTGATTCTTCTTTTCATCAAAGACTCCTAAGAACTTGTGCAAAGACTTTTCCATTTACTTAGCAGAAGTGCTTCACCCTATACAAGACTTTTGCCCATCCCAAAAGGGTCTTTAACGGATTTAGAAACTCAGAGTGTACAGTATTGAAGTATATTTGTGTGTTACTATTCTATTGCTCCCTTCGGAAGAAGGCTTTATAACTGATAAATAATTGTTTATGCAAGAAACCTTAAGTGTAAGTTTATTTGAATACCTGTAACTGTGAATCTTTGTGTAACTCCACTACAGCTCACATTTTTCCCTCTTGAGATAAGCCTGTCTGCTCAACATGCTGCCAAAACTGCATAGTATAAGCTTATACCAAAGGTTGGGTTGCCTATACCTGTAATCATAGTTGTGTGTAGTGTGCATTCAAACTTTGCCTAACAATCCCACATACAAGTCATATTTTCTAATATCAGTCACATCCATTAGATGAGTTAACAAAGTCGAAGCCATGTCTGTAACCAAGCTTTTTGTGTCTATACATAAACACAAGGTTGTACTTTTTCCCGAAACCCACAAAATAGGGGAGAAAAAGCACTTTCCACACTCTATGTGCAGCAATGCAGCCATGTTCTACTTGGGTCAGACATGGGTAATAAGGAAGACAAGTCAATTCTTTGTCTTTTTTGCAGTGGGCCGAGAAGGTGATCCAGACCACCATTGCTATGTTGATTGTCAAATGTATCCAACTTTGTTACCCATTGGCAAAGAAAACATTACCTTTCACTCCTAAAACCCACTCCACATGTAGCACAGGAGAAAATCTAGTTGTTGAAAAAATATGTGAGGCTGCAACTTGGGCTTCAATCCATGCATTCACAAAACACTACTGTCAATACACAGGCACGGGCTGATTCACGAGTGGGACAAGCAGGGTTTAAACATCTTTCTTCCACTGTTCTGGCATGTACACCAATCGCCTTCCTCATGTACTGCTTGCTAGTCTGTGCACAGCATGTGAATCCAAGCAGGTACCCAAGCCGTAGAAGACAAATATTACTTACCAGTTATAGTCTTTCTGTGGATGGTATCTGCTTAAAATCAAATATTCCCTCCCTGCAAGGAAGCAACGAGACTGACAAGGAAAGTGTAAAAAAAACTAAGAAAAAACGACATTCTTTAGGTCCCAACATTGACAGCTGGGTCCAATGATTTAGCATTTCTGGTCTGTAAACTTCAGAAAGGCTTCAGCACCTAGCTGGACTGCAATGAATTTCATGATGTTGGAAGAGCAGCAGTCGCCCTCAGGAGCAACCAAAATTTTAAGTGATCCCACACATGGTATGCCATCAAAAAGACAAAGGACCACAGGACAAGGACTCAACCAGGACTCCCAGTAAACTAGAAGATACCAGTATCACAACGTGGATGTTTTGCATAATTCACAGCACCAAGCTGAGCGAGATCCCAGCAACCGAAAGTCCCAGACCTGAGCAATGCAAAACTCTGAACTGCTTAGGCCAACCAGGCATCATGTGCCGTGATCTCATCTGTCAAGTCAAGATCAGATCTTTAGCTTGTGGAGCATAGCTTGACCAATGGCTGTTCCAGCAACTGTCTTGTAGCATCCTTCTGCAGCTACTTCATCTTCGGCTCTTTGGTTCAAGTGGTCGTCTGAAGAATGGCTTCTCCAGCATGGCGTCTGGCATGGATTGACATGCTCATGAATATTCCCAGTCGTCAGCCTGAGAATCCTCGATCAGTTTCAGTTTAGTTTCTAAACTGTCTTTCTCCTCTAAACCAATCACTGAGCTCTGGGTCATACTGTCCCCAGCCAATGATTGCCCTCCACCGAAGCCCTTCCTCAGGCAGCCATCTTCAGATTTTTACTACAGGTTCAAGTCTTGGGAGTCCTCGCGTTTGGCTCTTCCACCTTTCTGCGTTTTTCACTTTTTGTGATAGAAAAATGTATTTTTCGGTCAATCGAGCCTGTGTGCTCCATCGTTAATCCGATTAGCGGGGTCCTGTTTTTCGGCATCTTTTACGCCCCTCAAGGGCAGACATTGTTGAGTGTTCTTTTTGGAAGCTTCCAGAAGTTCGTCAGACCCTACACTGTGCTGATCATGTCGGAGGAGGAGGAGGACAGCGCTTCCTTCTTCAAGCTGTGCTCCAGCTGCATTTTGCAGAATGTGTTCACGGACTACGAGCATTCCCAGTGCCTGTATTGCTTCCACCCAATGCATAAAGAAGATTGTGAGATCTGCCGTGGCTTCACTAAGCGCACAATGAAGAATCGGCATGTCTGGTTGGCGACGTGGCTTAAGTCCAGGTCCTCTACCCCAGGTGATTCACAGGGGCATGCCTCTTCCGGATCCAGCCAACCTGAGCGGGCTCTTAAGTCCTTTGAGGGCGTGCCATCCGTGTGAGCGCAACGCAAGGCCAAGCACTGCGAGTATGCTTCCGTCGGGGTCTCCGTTCCTGTGGGTCCCGAGACAGTAAGGGTGCGTTCGTCTCTTGTCCGCATCAGTCTCCAGCCACCGCTTCGTCCAAAAGGAAGTCAGCTACCCTGGGGAAGCTGCAGGAGCCGCCGCAGAAGGCCAAGCAGGATAAGGTGTCTGACCTGCCTGTGAAGGCGAAGGCCAAGCAGGACAAGGGATCCGGCCTGCCCGTGAAGGCACAGGTCTTCCAGGCCAAATTGTCGTCCTCGATGGAGTTGGTAGTGGCCTCCCTCTCGAAGGCAAAAGGGGCGCTCCCGGCCCAGGGTTCCCTGATGGCGGCCAGAGTGGCTCTTTCACTCGGTTGAGAAGACTCCAGAGAGCAGGATGCCGGACCTCACCCAAGACCGACCCCTCAGGACCTGAAGAAGGGGGATTGGGGGGGGCATGAAGAACTCCAAGGAACTGGCATTCAGGGTGGTGACGACTATGGAAACGTCAGGACAACGCCCACCAGAGGCAGCAACACCGTCGACGGGGATGATGACATGGGCACTGGGCCCAGCTACCCTGTCTCCCAGGTGCTCCTGAGAGATGTCTCGCAGGATATCCTCTCAACTTTCCACACGCTGGTGTCGGAGATTCAGAGAATGATGCTGACGGTGCCACCAGCGGCACCACCAGCGGTGACCCTGTTGACACTGGGGCGACCACCGGCGAAGAGGAAGAGACATCCCACACCTCCATTCAAACCGTCGCTGGCCTCTTCACCCCCCCATATGCTCCCTCTACGGGGGCAGACATAGTGACGATGGCGGCATAGGAAATCGGCAGTCGCCACGGCCGAGGGCTTCTCCACCAGACAGTCGGATCCATCCATTCCATGATCGCACAGGCATCTGAGCTTTTC
This sequence comes from Ambystoma mexicanum, assembly GCF_040938575.1. Lineage (NCBI taxonomy): Eukaryota > Metazoa > Chordata > Amphibia > Caudata > Ambystomatidae > Ambystoma > Ambystoma mexicanum. The sequence continues at coordinate 366,555,641 of NC_090935.1, forward strand.
CAGCTCACCCCGGAAGAGAAGGAGGGCTTCCTGTATCGGTGCCTGGGGAGGAAAAGTGGAAGACCATCCTGACGGTCCTGTTCCTGGACGACGTTTGAGATGATTGGCTGGCAATGCTGAGAAACACCACCTCAGCCCCAGTGAAGAGAGACCGGCTCGAAAAGAAATAGTGCCTGAGTCTGCACCCAAGTGCCTGCGGTCTCAACCGTTGCCGGACTCGGTGGACTCAGCGGTCACCAGGAAGAAATTGTCATGTTCCGCATCTTCTTCATCAGCCCCTCAGGACAACAAGGGGAAGAAATTGGATTCCATGGGTAGAAAGGTCATTACTCAGCGGCGACAATGGTCAAGGCGGCTAACACCTTAGCGACCGTGGCCAGGTACAACCGGGAGCTTTGGTTCAAAATGGCTCCTCTCCTGGGTTTCCTCCCCGATGACAATCAGGTTGAGGGTTTGGAAAATAACCAGGAAGGCGAGGTGGTGTCGGATTACGCCATCATGGTGGCACTGTACATCGCGGACACGGGTTTCTGCCAGATGGGCAACAGGGTTTGCTGTTCCGACTGGCTCAAGGCCATCAACTTCATACAGGAGGTTCAGACGAGGTCCTGGACATGCCGTTTGACGGAAACCACCTGTTCGTGAAGGCTGTCGATGAATCCCTCCAAGCCATCAAGACCGACACGGAGACGGACCGTGCTTTGGGCACCCTGCAGCAACACGGGCCGTCCTTCGGTTCCTCATGAGGAAAGTCCGGCAGGTCTTCAAAGGGTTTCGGCAGTGGCTCATCTTCTTACCGCCAACCCTCCCGATCTTCGACCCAGGAAGCCAACAGGAAAATCTCATCCCTCAGCTACTGCTGGAGGTATGGGCCATGTTAAAAAAAAAAGGGGGGGGCGATAGAGCTGGTTCCACTGCTTCTCCAGGGCTCCGGAGTCTACTCAAGATAATTTCTCGTTAGAAAGAACACCGGGGGCTGGAGGCCCTTTCTTGACCTACGACCACTCAACAAGTACATAAAGTCTCCGAAGTTCAGGATGGTCATGCTGCAGCACATGCTCGGCCAGCTGGAGGCAGGAGACTTTCTGCCGTGGGTGAATCTAGAGGATGCATACTTCCACATCCCCATACACAAGATGCATCTCAAGTTCCGATGCTCTGTCGTCCAAGGCAAGCATTTCCAGTTCAAGCCTCTTCCTTTCGGACTGAAATCGGCACCAAGAGTCTTCACCAAGTGCCTGGCTATGGTGGCGGCCCATCTACATCTACAGGGGATCCACGTTGTACCCTTACCTGGACGATTGGCTCATCTGGGCCAAGTCTGAGGACATCGCCGTTGACCACACAGCGAGAACTGTCCGGCTGCTGACAGACTTGGGTTTCTCTGTGAATTATGCCAAGTCCTGCTTGACTTCATCGCAGGACGTGCTGTTCCTGGGATCCATGCTCAAAACGGTGTTCTGCCTGGAGGATAGTGGCCATCTTGAGCAAGGTGTAACGGCTGTTGGCAATGAAGATCGCCACAGTGAGGACCATCAAGTCGCTGCTCGGCATGATGTCATGCATATACCTGATTCTGCTCTGCAGGTTGCAGATGCGTCAGCTTCAGGAGTTCCTGGGCGCCCCTTGGGTCCAGGTGTCCGGAGGCTTCCACTACAGGATCGCACTCGACGAACAGTTTCGTTGATGGATAAGGTGGTGGGACGTGCAATCCATCATCGCCGGAGTCGGACTTCCTGAGCCCCCCGTACCAGGGGACTGTCATGACAGAAGCTTCTCTGGAGGGATGTGGAGCCCACACAGGATGCCTTCACACCAGGGGCCTGTGGCTGCCGGAAGAGAAGACGCTACACATCAGCGTGCTGGAACTACGAGTGTTGTTTTGGGCCCTCAAGTCGTTTCTGCCGTCCCTCCAGGGCAAAGTGGTGAGGGTCTTCACGGACAATACCACCACAATGTTTTACTTCTGGAAGCGGGGGAAGGGCACGAGATCCCCAACGCTCTCCAGGGAGGCGCAGGACTCGTGGCACTGGGCCATCGCCCAGGGGTTGTTCCTCATTCCATTCCAGCTGGCAGGAGTAAAGAACACTATTGCGGATTCTCTCAGAAGGGAGCTGCGCTCTTGCCACGAGTGGGAGTTTCGGCAGGATCAAGTGCACAACCTTTTCCTCAAATGGGGCTGGCCCCAAATCGATCTGTTTGCGACAGCGGCAAACACCAAGCGCTGGAGGTTCGCCAGCAGGTTGCACTAGCCGGGGAGCATCCTTTTCTATACGCATTCCCTCCGTTGCCACTACTACTTCAATTCCTCATTCAACTCAGGCAGTACTGGTGCAGGATGATCCTCGTCGCACCAGCGTGGCCAAGGCAGATCTGGTACCCGTTCCTTCTCAGCATGTCAGCGTCCCCTCCAGTCAAGCTACCATGTGGTCACGGATCATCTTGCCAGGGAAGGAGGCGTGATCCTGCACAACGACCCAGGATCGCGGAACCTAAAGGACTGTCTTCTGCAGCATTAGAGTTTGGTGGTTACGAACTTCCGGCGGACTGCAGAGAGGTCCGCGCCAGGGCCAGGGCTTCGTCGACTTTGAAGTGTTAGACACAAATGGAAGCGTTTTGCAACTTGTTGCCGATCAAAGAAGTTCAACCCTCTGAGGGTTAAGCACTTCCGTATTTGTCATTGGCTAAATCGGGGCTGGCGCACGCCTCCACCAAGGTACATCTGGTGGCTATTTTCTGTTATACCAGGTCTCCTGGACGGTCTTCTCTGTGGTCGCACTGTCTAGTCAAGGAGTTCATCAAGGGACTGTTCCGCTCGTTCCTGCTGGTGAAGGCTCTGGCCCCGGTATGGAGTTGAAAGTGGTGCGGACTAGGCTCATGGGGGCCCCATTTGAGCCTATGCATTCAGCTCTGCTTAAGTTTGTCGTGGAAGACCTCTTTCCGCGTTTCCATCACCTCTGCAAGAAGAGTAGGTGAGATCTAGGCCCTGTCCTGCAACCAGCCTTATTTTACTTTTCACGAGATGAGGGTGGTGCTGCGGATGCACCCCTCCTTCATGCCCAGGGTTCCGTGGGATTCTATGCCAGACCCCATGCTGGAGAAGGAAAAAGTTACTTACCTCTAACTGTTGTACTCCGGCATGGGTCTGGCATGGATTCACATGCGAACCCTTCTGCCAATCCCCTCTGCGGCTATTCTCTTGGTCTTACTGCCACTTTACGTGCTACCAAATCTAAAGATGGCTGCATGAGGAGGGGCTTAGGTGGAGGGCAGTCATTGGCGGGCGGCAGTATGACCCAGAGCTCAGTGACTGGTTTAGTGGAGAAAGACCGTTTAGAAACGAAACTGAAACTGTTTTTTCTTTTACTGAGGGTTCCCGGCCTGATGACTGGGAATATTCATGAGCATGTGAATCCATGTCAGCCCCATGCTGGAGATCAATGGTTACAGGTAAGTAACTTGTTCCTTCTGATGTATGAAATGATGAGCTGGTGCGTGGACAGGCAATACGGGTATGATGTTTGATTTTTGTGCATTGGCACCATCTGCAGCTCCTCAGGACCTTCTAGGTACACAAAGATCCTACTTCCCAGTTTTTGATTGGAGCCTGCGAAGATTAATAGCGCTATATGGCTTGTGAGAAACCTAGCGGTATTCTCCTATATAGACCCCAAGAATCCTCTGTTCAGGTCACCAGGGGAGGGCAGTCTCTTTTGGATCCCAACCCTGGGGGTGGACGAACGAGGGAGGAATACCTGGGTAAGGGGTTCCAGGGGTTGGACTAGTTCCCTAGGCAAGACACAGAATTCTAATGGGACAATTGATGGAGAAATGCCAGAATCTTTGTGGGTTATGCAGGCCCCATTATCCCTAACCTAAGAAAGAGACAAACAGATTTTCCCAAAGCAACCCCAGGGAAAGAGGGAAGCAAGGTGAGACAAATAACTAATTCCAATGCTTCTTTGTCTTTCCCCATTTTAGGCCATAGGAAGGGTTATACAGACCCACGCTCGCATATTCCCGTGGGCGTGGGGGGGGGGGGCTAAACATAGGGAGTAATTAAATACAAAGAGATTTACCTTTTGTCTATCAATCACCCCGTTATAACTTTTCCTGTCAATGTCAAGTCCCATCTCCAACAAATACAGAAACGAGGAAGATGCAACTAAGATCAGTAAAGAGTACCCATAGGGATAACATGGGGGGAAAATAAGGGATCTATGTGATTACTGCGACCCAGTTTACTGCGCCGGACGAAAATGCCGACTTTTTTTCTTTTTTTGGACCCCTTTTCAGACTATGGGGGGAGTCTCCCCGCAACTACCCAGACTGCCCCCAACATTAATTATTTACTTTACCCCATCCCCCACATATATATTCTGAGAAATGGGGGTCGAAAAGAAAGACTGCTTTTTCGGTCGGCGCAGTAAACTCGGCGTATGTATTGTATTGTAATTGTATGATTCCGAAAATAAGGGTGTTGGCAAGACTTTGTGCAGTACCCTTTGGAAGACTACAGCAACCTTGTCCTCCTGGCAGTAGGACCCCAAACTTTGGTATAAGTCTGTACTACACAGTTTGGTAGTGTGGCTGAGCAGCCAGGCTTAACTCAAGAGGGATCACTCTGAGCAGTAGGGTTTTTACACAGTCACAGTGACAAGTACTCCACTCTTACTTGATTAAACAATTATTAATTTAACAGTCAGTTAAAAAAGCCTTCTTCAGAAGGGAGCAATATATAACTAACATAAAATTACACTACAAAATACACACTCTTAATTTCTCTAAATTAGCAAGTACTCATTGGGGATGGCACGCAGTTTCTTCCTATACTCTGAAGTGACTTAAATAACGACACTATGGACATTAATATATCACTGGTACATTTAGAGCAGTACTGAATGTGGTGTCAAAGAAAAGGGTTTGGGAATAAAGCAAAGATTAAACAAATATTCTGAAGCAGGTAAGTACTTTTGATCATCCCCCCAATGCAAAGTAAGTTCACTCTTTCCTGGAGGAAAGTTTAAGCGCAATGTAAGAGGTAAGAAGAGTCTTTCAGGGAGCCAGGCCAGTCAATGTTAATTGAGCAAAAGTCTAGGTGACCTGAAGTACTTCTTGCAGGTAACTAAAAGTCTTGCACAATGTTTTAGAAGTCTTTGTAGAAAAAGTAGAATCACTGTAGGCTCACAAGCTGGGAGGCTTGTGAGGGGCAAAGCTGCAAGACACCCAAGACAAGCCTCAACTGAGAACAAGTTAAGGCTACACAACAAGAGGTAAATCCTTAGTTTTACAGTACCTTTGGTAAGAAGAAATGGTTCCTGCTGGCTTCTGTTCCTGTGTAGCTCTGCAGATCCTGTTGTTCCTGGGCCTCAGTCGTGGGACAAGACGGAGGAAGTCTGGGGACTCCTGAACTACAAATTGAAGGTCGGCGGCAGCAATGGGCAAAGTTCAATACAGCGGCACTTCGCGGTTTCAGCTCTTCGCGTCTATAGCAAATAGCACCACCGCAGTCTCTCGGATACCACTCTGGACTTTCCTTGCATCTGGGGTCCAGCACTCTGTTGAGGTGGCTCAGGCTTGGTCAGTCCCGTTTCCTAGGAGTCCAGAGGGTCTTCCTGGCGTTAGAGTCCAACTTCAAGACACACACTCAATTCTGGTGTTCCTCTCCCTGGCACTTTGTTTCCTGCAGCAGCAATGGAAGTACAGCCAGCTCTGAGAGGATTGCCAGATGAGCTCGTCTTGGGGTCAATTGGTCCCACCAACCAAAGGGGAGAAGACGTTCTTTGCAGGTCTTCTCTAGTTGAGGATAATTCGGAGCTTCAACACTGCAGCAGGACTTCACCGGCCAAACCCAACGGTCCAGGAGTTGCAGCATGCGTCTCTTCTAAGTTCTTCTTCGGGTTCCTTCGTTCAGTGGTAGACTCTGCCGTCCAAGCAAAAACCCTTGCCTTTTCTGCAGGTTTCTCCCATTCATTCGCAGCCTAACTGTCACTCTCACAGCAGGCTTCAAGGACAGCCCTCCAGCCACTCACCCTTGGGTGCATTACTGTAACCAAGGAGACTAAACACGGAGTTTCGGGCACCTCCCTCGCTTCCTGCCTTGCTGGACACGCTGGAGCCAGAGGTGGGCTTCACTCGCCCTCCAAAGACAAAACTAACAAAGGGACCAAACCTGGTTAGGCATGCACAGTAAATCTCAAGAAGGACCTTTCTGACAAATGGCAAAAAAAGACACCGGGCCATTTTGACAAAATGGGCACCCATGGGGGCTTTGCTGCAATTGCAGCCTGCAGTAGAAATACACAATGGTAATAAACAGTAAACCACTGCCACCAGCCATTAATTGTAGAAAGGGTAACATAAATGTTAAATGAGAAACTGGACAAAGGGGATTCTAAGTAATCCCTCCATCACCCTATGGTAAGATAGTGTGTTGGGTCTAGAAAGTTACAAAATGTAAGTAAAGTCAATTTCACTTCACTGCTCTTGGAAACAGTAGTTTCACTAAGAGAAGGTATTTAAACCTTTGGGAAATCTAAATGCTGTGGGTCACAATGTAAAGATGATGCCTATGGAGTTTGTCAGACTCCAAAGTCAAAAGAAACAGAGTCCATATCGCAGAAAAATACATGACAGTGGGAAAAAGGTCTCACTCTCTCCAGGGTAGTAATTAAAAGTCCAGCAAAAAGAGCTGGGGGTTTCTAAGTGAGAAGGGAATTAGCAAATGTCTGGGAATTCTCCCTAACAAAGGGCAACCTACCATAGAAAGAACTCAAGTTGTCCCACTAATAGGCAGAGTTGTGCATTTAATAGTAACCATTCACACCTGACGGATCTTTTCACTTTAAAAGGCGTGGTCTTACACAAATGTATGAGTGACTAGGAGCGCAAGCAGACGAGCAAGTTTGGAGAAGGACCGAGATGCCAGAGCTGCCCAGGACCAGAGGCCAGAGACCGGGATGCTCAGATGCTGAGAAGCAGCAGTTCGAAAAAGCTGAAGTGTGGCAAGGGAGCCGTGTCTCCATGTACCCAAGAAGTCAGTGTATGGAAGGCGAAAGGCATGCTGGTCATTTGCTGAACCTGTTAATGTGAATGCTCGTTCTCCTGGGCCGGTGAGATAGCCCAGGAGTGTCCGAGGGGAAGGCTGTGAAACCCTGACCTCGGAACGAAGAGCCATCGTGGAGATTGTTAGGCAAAGTTTGAATGCAGTACCCCCTTGGAACACTACAAGCAACTATGACTACAGGTGTAAGCAAAACCAATCTTTTGTATAAGTCTGCACTACACAGTTTTGGTAGTGTTGCTGAGCAGCCAGGCTTTTCTCAAGAGGGAATGTGAACTGTAATGGTGTTACACAGAGGCCCACAATCACAGTGGTTCAAATAGGCTCTTACACTAAAAGCTTCTTAGTTAAACACTTATTCATGTATTAACCAGTCGGTTATAAAACATTCAATAGGAGCAGGAAATTATATATAACACACAAATATACTTCAATACTGTACACTCTAAGTTTCTGAATTAGATCAGACCCTTTTGGGATGGCCCACAGATATAATCTACTAGGGACATGAATATCTTGGCATTCAGAATACTTTTCAAGAGGAGTAAAAGGCAAAGGTTATTAGAACATGAAAGGTTACAAATATTCTTTAGACAGTGCAAATATTTAGTGTTCACCAGAAGAGTCAATTCAAGTCAATGGGCTCGGCCAAAGTCAATAGGCTAAAGTCTTGGATAGGATAAAGCAGTTCTGGTGGTTACATGGAATAGTCTGTGCAGTTTGGGAGCAGTTTGTAGCAAGAAGAATTATATGTGGGTCACAAGCTGATTAGGCCTGTGAGTTGGGAAAGTTTAAAGCACTTTGACCGCGAGAGGTAAGTACTCCGTCTGGTTTTACAGTAACTTCACAAATTAAGAAAAAGAGGCAGCTGATGACTTCTGTTCCTGCCAGTTCCTGCAGATCTCACTGTTCCTGAGCGTCAGTCGTGGGGACAAGAGGGAGGACGTCGGGGGACTCCTGCACTTGAACAGTCCAAAAGCTTGGCAAAACTTCAATTCCAGTAGCTTCTGTCGAGGCGAACTGGGCGATTCGGACCTACAGCAGGGCTTCACCAGGCAAACCAACGGTCCAGGAGTTGCAACAGTCCTCCTCTTCAAGCTCTTATTCGGTTCCTTCGTCCAGTGTCGACTCTGCCTTCCAAGCCAAGAGACTCGCCTTTTATTCAGTTCTCTCCCGTTCATTCCAGCCTAGCTGCCACTCACCCAGGATAGTGGCTGTGCTTGCCGGACAGTCAGCCAGCCAGTCTCCACAGAGTGCAATTGGGTCTCCTATGAGACTAAGCACAGGGAGTTTCTGGCACCTCCCTCCCTCACTTCCTGCCTACCCCAGACACTCTGGAGCCAGAGGCGGCTTTCACTCCTGAAGCCCGGCAAAGGCGCATGAACAAAATTGACCAAACCTGGTTTGGCGCGCAGAGAAAAATTCGAAGGACTTTTCCACAAAGACATGGTGAAAAAAGAAGACCGGGGACCGTTTTAACAAAGGAGGCTTCCGCGCCATTTTGAAAAACATGGCTCCCGCGATTTGATATTACCTGAGCATCAAACAGTTCGCGGTCGGGGTAAATTATGGTAGTTCATTACAAAACCACTGCCAACAGCCATTTGGAGAGGAAAGGGTAACATGTGAATGCTACATGAGTAACTAGACACAGGGGATACCAAGTAACCCCTCCAGCACTCTATTGTAAGATAGGGTGTGCTGGTCTAGAATTTTACAGGACTAAGTGAAGTCAATTTCACTCCACTGTTCTGGGAAACAGTAGTTGATCCCAGAGAAGGTATTTAAACCTTGGGAAATCTGAAAGACTTCCCTGTGCCACTGCACTTAAGGTGCTGTGTGACACCATTGTAAAAGATGCCTATGAAGTTGGTTAGACTCCATAACCAAAAAGAAACAGAGGTATAAACTCACAAAAATACATGAGAGAGTGGGGGAAAAAAGGATCTCGCTCGCTCCCAGTAAAAAAAAATCAAGTCCTCAAAATCCAGAAAAGTTGCTGTGGGTCTCTAAGGTAGAGGGAATTGGCACATTTTTGAGAATTCTCCCGAACACACACGACAACATTTACAGTTCCAAGTGTGGGATTTGCCAACATTCACAATCCCATCCAAACGTGGTATTTGCCAACACTCAGTCCTATCACGTTGCAACATTCACAGTCCTATCTCGATGCGACACAGGCTAATGTTCACAATTCTATCTGAGTGTGGCACAGAGATCCGCACACCCCCACCTTTAATGGAGTGCTGAGGGGAAACGGTCTCCCTTTTTTTTGCCTCTCAAGTAACTTTTTGGTTACTGTGACCAGGCTGTCAGATCTTGTGACAGTTGTTAGGGCAGTTTTCCTAAAGTCCACTTGGAGGTAAGACTCTAACTATCCATTGGTATACACGTCCCCAACTCCGATGTCTGTACTACCCAAAGGATTTGGTAGAATGGCAGAGCAGCCAGGCTTATCTTATGAGGAGGCTGTGAGTAAGTGCACTAAAAACCAGTCAGTACAGTAGTCCAAAGAAAATCTTACACACTGAAAGTTATATTCAAATATAAATTGTATTCTTATATACACAAGGAAGGTAGGTAAATACTTATTCAGACTAACCAACACATATAGGAATTATTCAGAACACTTTTCATTGGTGCCAGCTTCAATGGTAGTTGCTCGTGCTTACAATTATTACAGAAAATTACACTGACAGTTCTACCGTATTACTTGTAGTGTCGCACACTCGCATTGGTGGAAGAGAAATTATAAGTTCATTCATTTAGTAAAGTCTTATTAGACAAAGTGTATAGGAAGGAAAAGGAGGGTTATTGAACACTTTAGCAGTAATATCTTCTTAGCAACACTTAACAAGGATTCTAATGCTTTGGCAGTCCAATCCCCAACTATACATGAGTTTATCCAAGTTTGTGTAGGAGTGGAACAAAAGTCTTATGCAGCAGCAGAAAAGGCAAAGTTTCTCAGGATACTTTAGTCCCTTAAATAATAAAGCTTTAGCAGATAATGCAAGTTCTAGGGACCCTGCAAAGGACACCCTAAAAGAGCACAAGCTGTTAAGCCTGGGCCAGAGGTCTGGGTGGTCACCCAAATGCCTTGTAACGCACTCCGGTCACAAAGGAGTGACTATTCGGCTTAAGGTAAGTTCTACCTCTAACCCCACTGTACCTTAGGTTAGAAGAAGCAACTAGAGCTGGATTCTGTCCTTATGCAGCAGCGACAGACCCGGTCTCCTGATTCCTCGGTCGGGAAGACTCTGAATGGGATGTCACAACAGCAGTTGAGAAAGAACCACAGCAAGGATTTCTTCGGTCTCCCACATCGGTCTACGGTTTTAGCGCCTTTTTATCAGCTCCAACAAAGGATGGTTATCGGCCAGTCGATCTTCCTCGATTCTGGGGTCCTGCTTAGTTTTGTTTGTTTATAAAGCGCAGCCAAACCCTCAGGTAACTGGGCGCATTAGGCTTGAGGAACAACATAGGTTACAGAATAGTTGCACATACGAAATACAAAAAGAGAATACAGTAGATATACAGAGAATGTGGGATATATAACAGATAATACAATAGAGGGTTTACAGTGTAGTTCATGACAGTTACATGCTGGCTGGTTGATGCAGATTGCAGTACCTGCACTCTGGTGAGGGGACCTGGATGAGTGGGATCGGGCCTCTGGAGGTCCAACTAGAGCACACCAAATTTCTTGGTGGATTCATCCTCGCAAAGACGTTGCACTGCAAATGGGTCGGAGGTCCCTTGGTATTTGTGGTTTGCAGCCCTGGAAGGTCCCAGCACCTTGAAGAATGGCTCAATCTGCAGTTCGTCTTGGGGCTTGTTGGTCCCACCAGCCAAAGGGAAGGAGTCCTCTTCGGAGCTAAGAAGAAGACTGGGACAGGACAGCAATGGTCTCTTCACGGTTACTGGACGAGTCTGCAGGCGTCTCTGGTCGTCTTCAGCTTTGGTCGACTTGCCTTCTGCCTCCGGAACCTCACCTTTTATTCGGATTTCCCATTCACTCCTCTGCAAACTCTCCCAGCAGTTTATAGAAAGTGGCGGGTGGCTGTCCAATCAGGACAGCCAGCCCCCAAGAGGGTACTGGATTCAGGCACTCTGGCAGACAAAGGACAGGGAGTATAAAACCCCTCCCGTGCTTCATGCCTTCAGACACACTGGAGCCTAGGCAGGGACACTCAAGGGATCCCACCAAAGGCAAAACTCGCATTCAGATCTCCCGCTCCCAACCACACAAGAAATGGTGAAAAAAGAAAGGAGCCACCATGTTAGAACATAGGTGACCCTTTTCTGCATAACCAAGTCTAAGAATGCAGTCTGTGCTAGACAATAGCACCTGAGTTGGTAGAACACGTCCACTGCCACCAGCCATAACTATAGGGTTGTCACTGACTAAAGGTCACAGGAATAGAAAGAAAGGTGATACTAGGTATACCCTAAGCACTCCACATAAGGTGGTCTGTGCTAATCTCTCGTAAATTAAAGTTTTAGCAAGGATGTAAAGTATCCCTCTATCCTTAAGAACAGTAGTTTTTAAGGATAGTCAAAGAATATCAAAGGAGAACCCAAAGGGTTCCCAACAACACTGCACATAGGGTGCTGTGTGCTGCAAAAGTGTAACACCTAAGAGATATGGAAGAAAGCATACTCCATAAGCTAAGGTAATACAAAAAGAACAAAGTCCCCAAGTAGTCGGACCAAATCAGAATGAATGAGGGTGAAAAAGGCTTCCCTCATTCAGGAAAGAAAGAAAAGGGTCCCGAAATCCAGCAACAAGTGCTGTGGGTCTCACTAGGAGAGGGGATTAAGCATACAACTGATAAATCTCCCTAACAGTGTACCTTTTTCCATAACCTTTTAAGTCCTTCTCTCGATGGCTTGTCCTCTCATGTGCCGCCTTATACCTAGTATGTGGGATGAAGTCTTGATGGGTCTTTTGTCTTTGACAGGCTTCCCTTAGAAAGCCTGCGAAGACGGAGTACTTGAGAGTAAAGGAATTGGGGAAGGTGCTCAAACTCCCCAGGTCTTTGTCCTGCAATGTGCCTGCCTTGAACCAGTTTGCACTGGGATGCTGGCTGTCCCCATTGGAGCGTTACTGCTGCTGTTCTGACCTCAATTTATGTGTGACAGGGCAGCCCCAAAGAGGAAGACTTCCTCGCCTAGACTAGGTGGGCCTAACCAGTCCCAAGACTCAATGCATTTTGAACCCTCCCTGGAAGAGCTGTGACCTCCACTGCCTGCAATTTGCCAATGCCCCGGGTCCTGTGCCATTTTGCGATCCAACGGCTTCCGAAGTGTAGTTACGTGGAACTCCAGAGACTTGATATCCCGCTTCTGAAAGTCCCCTCAGTCCAGACAAGGACCGAGAACCAGATCAAAGTCTACTGCACGGCTACTGTCCTCCACCCGAACCTTGAAAAGGGCACCAACGGGCCAGTGCTGCTAAGATCCTCTGCTGGGCATCTGATCACACGAGAGCAACCACCAGATCCTCTCCAGGTTCTTCATTCCTATCGCCAAGACAGAGAAATGCGAACCGGGGTCTGCTCTCACCTCACCAGAGGGGGAACATCCTGATTCATCAACGTATTTGCTTAAAGGTACAGTTCTGCTCCTAGTTACTTAACTGGAGCATTACTTTGTTGAGCCTATGGTTCTGGGGGCTGCAGATGGCTGCATCTTGCACCTTTCCAGGGCCTACCGTGGGCTACATTGGGGTGGAGACACATTGTGCTCTACCTTGCTTAAGGACACTTGTCCTTTGGGCAATTCGGTGAGGGGAACCACCTAATTTCCTTGCCCTATAAAACCGTGTGAAACCTGACTATTACCAACCTGAAGAGTTTCTGCTGAACTCTGCATCTTTGATCCCTGAACTCTGCTTTCCTGCCTTGACTTCCTATGCCCTTGGTCATTGGTGTCCTAGTGTCCCCTCTGAATATTTGAGATTCACCTAAAACAGGGCTGGACTTTCTAGGATAGGCTAAGTTGAAGTTATCAAATGTTGTCAATGTTTTGACAAGTGTGCATATATGAATCAGGAAGTTTGATTATGCGATTTGTTACCGTTATTGCTATACTGAAGTATCTAACTCTATGAATATTGCAACTGTTCTCCTCTTATATTATATGATGGTGCTTAACTTACTTGAATGCTACAAGCCTTAATGTATAAGTGTGTAGGAGTTTCCTTGAACTGAGTCTATGCTCTGAGTTGTGTGCCTCACTGCAGCCCTCCTAGTCTAAGCCTTGGTACTCGCCCACAGCTTCCAAACCTTTGGGTACTTCAGGCTAAACCGAATGGTTGCAACCCTGTTCATCCAAAGTGGGCTTAATCTTGTCACAGACGAGACTTTGGCAAAATCCCTTACCGTAAAGATGATAAAGAAATGGTGCTAAAAGGTTGCCCTGTTTTAGGCCTTTAAAGTTGTGGTGTTTATAGAGCACACCCATTTTAACCTCAAATGGGCCCAGATTCATAGTATGTAGGGCAGTAATCCAAAGATGCTAGTAATAATTGGCTAGATTTCAAATTGAATATTTTCAATTTAGTGTGTTCTGGGATACAATGCTGCTCAAAGATATTCTCAATTTATGATTGGAATGAATAGTCCCTTGATGATTAGTTTGCAGTGATGTAAATTTCCCTTTTTCACTTAGGGAGCCTGCCTCTTGCCCTTCCTTTTCCACATCTACCTTTTGCCCCTTCCCAAGCGCATCTGTTCCCACAAACTCCCTTGTTACAGCTATGCGGATTGTTAGGTAAGATTTTCATAGCAATGATAAATCTTCCTGACCTGTGTCAACCCCAGAACTGTTTTGCTTTACTGGTGGATTATTTTTCCTTCTACCTCTCTGAGTGGGAACCTTTTTCCACACTCTCAGAATCTTTTACTCTTTTTATTGGTGCCATTTTTTAGACTCTCTCCATAGTGTCTTTTAAAAGTTATCCTCTTTGAAAACATTTTGGCAGTAAGTGCCTGTTATTGGGTCCTTTTAACTTTCTCTGGCTAACCTTGAGAGAACTACAGTTCCCAAGGGTAGAAAGGCTCTTTGGATCCCTTTTTAAATTTTATTTGGTGAAACCAGCACACCTCACCTTATGTGGAGTACTGGGGAGATGCAATATATATCCCCTTTCACACTAAAACGGTAACCATTCTGTTACAGGGACAAGCTTACCTTCATTGGTTGGTGGCAGTGATACCTTTTACTAATTTGGTGCACCTTTACCGCCGGCTGTCTTCACAGCTGCAGTAAAAGCACCCAAGGGTGCTCATTTTACCAAAATGGACCATGTCTTGTTTTTTCGCTATTTTAGTGTTTCTTTTCCTTCCTTCTTCCTTCCCCCCGACATCCAGGTCGGGAAATTCATATGTGAGATTTTATCTTCAGCGCGAGTCCTCTGGACTCCCTTACCCAGGCACCAGTCTGTCTGTGAAGGCAGGATGCGAGGGAGGAGTCCAAAACTCCACAGCCCTTTGTCTTCCCCCTTGCCTAAATGGGGCCAAATCCCAGTGGGGGGGGCTGGCTGTCCTGATTAGACAACCAGATGCCCCTTCTTTTAAAATGCAGGGAGACAATGCAGAAGTTGTGCTGTAGTTCCTTTTAAATACCCCGAACCTGGAAGCTGAAGATAAGTCGACTAATGGAACCAAAACCGCAGTGGATGATGAAGGAAAAGGTGCGAGACGATTTCCAGCGACCGGAGAGCCTGCTGTAGCCTTTCCTTCCAATCGACCGGTGGACTCCGAAAACGATGGCCCCGATACAGAGCCTGGTGAGACCAACTAGACTCAAGAATACCTGCGTTTTGAGCCATCCCACGCCATGCTGCGACCTTGCGGGCTGTAATATCCTGGGACCGCCAGCCATTGTGCGGTGCAGTCTTCCAAATCTCACTGAAACTTCGTGGGATGAAAAGTCCTGTCGCAGGAGTGCTGGACCTTTGTAACGAGTATCCAACCGGCGATATTCTGTCTTCTGTGTTCCTGTAAAAGGCACCAAATCGACAGAGCTGCATCCTGCCTAGAAACTTCCACGTTGATTCCTGCTGTAAAGTCCCTTCCAAGGTCCTGTTTTCACTCACCAAGACAAGGAATCCACTGACCGGGTTTTTGGCTGCAGATCCTGAAGTTCTCTTGCTGCAAAATCTTACCTTAAATCTCGGGATTCCTGCGTAGTTGTGGGGGGTTTCTGTGATTGGGAGCCCTCTCGTCCAGTTCACCCAGGCACACTGCTGGAATCCCTCTAGGGTGTCTTCTGTGAAGCCCCTGGACCCTCAACTAACTGTAAAGTAAAATGCTCACCTGTTTGAACAGTCTTTCTAAGGAACTCTGACTTTTGCTAATTAAGAACCTGTCCTGGCACTTCCTGTTGGACACTAAACCCTTGTGCCCCCCTTCTGCCACTGAGAACACTCATGCTCCAAGAATAAGGGAAATACTTTTAAGGGATTGGGCCTTTTGCCTAGAAAAGCGAATATTTGTTTAAAACTTACAGAGTTGGTTGGTAACTAACTCTGAGAGTGAACAGTTACAAAGGCTTTTGCTTAACTTGAACATGTGTTGCACTATTCTGAAAAGTATATAACATCTTTCTTTCCTTAGGAACTGTTTCACCATTCTAACAGAAAGTAGATGTAAAGGGTTTATTACTCACCTGTGATTTGGTTGTGCCTCTTCCCAAAAGTCATGCTGTTGGTTTCACTTTATTATTTGTGTTAGGATAATTGTATGAGTGTCCCCCAACTGGGTCTTGCTTCCCCTGTCTTGCTGTTAGCTTGTCTAGAATAAGTCTGCCTTAGGTTCTACCTGCCTAGAATAACCTTCAGACATTTATAAGGAGTAACACTAGGCTTTGCTTTATCTGTTCTTTTTTAGACAGACACAAAAATAGTATTAGGTTTATACCTGCCCCAAGTTGCTGATAGCTCCTTGAAAAAGTATATGGGTTTTACTTACCTTGAGGTAGTGTAACGCTCACCTGACTCCCACGGAGGCGCTGGCCTGGTTCGCGCTGCTATGACCTCTTCTAAGGTGATGCGCAGGGTTCGGAAGACGGACTGGACCGGGCCCCCAAATCTGGCTTGTCTGGCTCGAAGTATCCTTCTGTAGGCGAAAATAGGGGATTAACTGTCTGCGGGGTAATGCAATCAGCCTCCCACTTTCCCCTCTCACCCACCTCGAAACCCTTCTGTGATTCCTCGTAGCGTCTCACCTTAGGGTCTGGAAGGACGAGCTCTCCATCCTGCTTCTGATGCAGGGGCGCGTTGGTATCCAGTTACTTCACTGGATTTTCGGATTGGTGAGAACCAAACTTGCTTGGCTTCCAGGTAAGTTTTTTGATAAGAGGTTCCCCTTGTGTCCATGCATTAATGTACTAATGCTAGTGTCTTTTTCCCCATAGGGGCCGGGGTACGGAATGCCGGGGAACAGGCACCGACCCGAGATGAGAGGTGAAATCCTTGTAGAAATCAGGTAAGTCTTTAATGAGTGTTTTTTGGTAATGTCTTTTCATTCGCTCATTAACTTTGATGTCTCTTTTTCCCCTTAGGGGCCGGGGTCCGGAAATGCCAGGATGCGGCGTGGACCCGAAATGAAGAGGGAATGAATCAACAGGTAAGTCTTAACATGGAGAATTAGCTTTCCTTATTCCCTTCTCTCTCTCACCTTTTGTTCTGGTCTTTTTCTCCCTAGGCGCTGGGGCGTGACTGCGAATCCGGATGATCGCTGCTGAACATGGAGGCGCCCTGTAAAGGTGAGTGGAATGCGGCGCTGCAGCGATCGACGCGATGAGCTTTTAAATAAAAGTCTTCCTTTTCAGGATTGTCGGCGAGATGTCTCCGGGATGCGGATTTAGCAGGTAAGAACCTTTCCTCCTTCTGTTCTCTTCTTCTCTTCCTTTGCAGGTGATCCAGGATGCTGGCAGGCGTGGCAGAAGTCAGGATGCAGGAGCAGACACGGTGAGCGTCCAGCTGCTAGATGCAGAAAAACGCGAAGCACGTGTGGCTGTCGGGTGGGGTTTAAATAGCCTTGGAAGAAGTTCCAGGTATGTATCCTTCCCCGACCACGCCCGGATGGTAAATTAGTCCCACAGGTAAAGTAGTTCCTTTCAGGCCTCAAGGAGGCTGGGATCCTGCAGCATGGTCTGCATCAGGTAAGTGCACCCAAGCACTTCCACAATGAGCCTGGCGCCTATGGCGCCAGGACTGATGTCCAAAGGGCCCCTATATGGGGTGGCTGGGTCCTTCCTTGGGGACTGGATGTCCGCTTTCGGGGACGCAGGGCTTGAACCGGCTCCCCGGGAGTGGGCATCATGACAGCTAGCTGTGTGCCATCCTAAATTAAGTTACAAGAGTTTCTGCTCATCTTAATCTGTCTTTCACTGATCTCAAAAGCACTTGTAATTGACTATTACATCCATAGGTTTTACTCGCCTAATAGAGTTGTGTGTGTTATCACAAAAGTAGTTATAGGTTTTTACTGTACGTAGTATAAGTGTTCCACTGTTAACAAAACATATACTGTCCAGTTGACTGACTATGTGATTTGTTGCTGAGCGTCACAGTACAACTGGTAGGGTCTACTACCCTTGAATTACTGAATGTAATCTGAAAGTAACCATAATTTTTTACTCACACAGAATAGGTGTGACCTATACTGAATGTGTATGAAAATGTTGGACTTCCCTAGAACTACTGTTAGGTGTTCCAAATGAGGTTTATGCTTTGGTCTGTGAATCTTCAAGCATAGTGTTGTGTTTTTATAATTATGATTACATGTAATGTGATGGTACATATTTCCCCCATATTTAGCCGGGCCTACTTGTATTAAAATAAACCATTCTTTTTACAATACATAGTGTTTCTTTGGATCATTTGTATTATAATTTCATTTGTACCGATTCTACAGCCCTCTCTCCCTCTTAAGATAAGCCTGGCTGCTCTGTCTATGCTACCAACAAACTCAGGTGGTACAGCCTTATACTAAGAGTGGAGTCATGTACTCTCTCATTTGAATGGTTTTGATAAAGTTGGGTAGAACTTCAGAAAAACTGTCCTAACACGGAGGACACCCAGATCATCCTCAAGATTCCCAACTCCTCCATCCTCACCCCACCCAGACCTCGCCTCTTGCCTCTCAGACATTGACCTCTGGATGACACACAATCGCCGCCGCCTCCTCAATCCTGAAAAACAGAAATCCTAGTCTGCGGCAGAACAGCTCTTCTTCCCCAACCTATCCCTTGGCCGCTTTCATTAGGTCCTGCCTAATGAAAGTTCATCCACCTCTGTCAAAAACCTAGGATGCACTTTTAGCTTAGACCTAACCTTTTCCTGCCACATCAATTCAATCTCCAGATATTGCACCTTCTACCTCCTCAAGCAGATTTTTCCCCATCTATCGTACCCCCATAGAGTATCTGCAATCATGATTAGCCTCTCGCACCTATACTACTCCAACTCCCTCTACCTAGGCGTGCCCCCATACCTTCTGAGAAAGCTCCAACTGGTTAAGAACACTGCAGCTAGGCTCCTCCTCGCACTCTTACACCCCCCCCCCCCCCCCCCGAGAACCCATCTCCCCGGCGCTCAGGACACACCACTGGCTGCTGATCAGACATAGGGCCGCTTTCAAGGCCATGTGCATTGCCCACCGCACAATCAACAAGAAAGTCCCGGAATTTCTCCAACAAGCTTGCCTGCTACCAGCCCTCCAGAAACCTCAGATCTTTCACCCACATTCTGGAACTGAATCTGCCTCATAGAGGATCACCTGGCCTTCAGGAAAGCCCTTAAAACCTGCCTGTTCCCCAATGTCATGCCCCCCGTGGCCACCCTCTGCCTACCACACACCGGTTTCAGCCAGCAGGCCCTCCTGCCCCTAGCCCATCACCCCCTGCCTGCTCCTGAAACCCCCACCTGCCCCTGTTGGCCACTAGACTCTTCTTCCTCAATCAGCCAGTTTCTCCCATCCAACCTTTCTTGTGGAACGCCAAGCACTCCTGGAGAACTCCGATAGTCACTTCACCAACTTGCACCTAGAAACAACCTGACATTTGGCCAGGTATTGGAACCATATGGGCTAGGAGGGTGGCAACGCATCACACTTATAATTGCACCGTGAGAATATTAAGCTGATCGTGCCAAATGATGACAACCAGGCGCCTCGGGTCCGTTGCTCAGGGATGGCACGGCAGATAACTCTAAAGCACAGAACGGTAGGCCAGACCTCAGAACGTAATCGTGAAACGGGGTCCTTGTTCTCAGCCTAGAGAACTTGTGGTGGAAAATTCTCTCCAAGAACCTCTCAGAGGGCGAATATTATGCACCCATCACACTCTTAAATCGCTTGTGAGATGCAGCAATTCTCCTCGTACATAGATGAAACCCAGGTATAAGTCATTGTTTGTACAAATAACCTCTTTCGCAACTCGCACACCGCACCTACGCATCTTAGTGGAAGGCACAGCTTCACTCCACACAAAAACCACAAATACTCTTGCACATCACCTCTGCCATAAGAGTGAAATGTTTGAAATGTAGCTTCCCACATTACTCTCTATCGCCTTAAACACAATCCCCCTTTAGTCCATAGTATTTCGGCCGCTGTTCCCATACAATCTATTTAGTCATGGTTGACTACCAGGTTCTTGGCCACCATCACATATCTATAATGGCTGAAATGCACGCACGCATAAAAGCACCTCCCAAACTTTACCCACATTTCTGTATCCCGGACTATCAGAGCGTTCAACCAAAACCACGTTGGGACCATAATTCTGGTGAAAGGTGCTATAACAAATGACAAAATGAATGAATGCATGTAGAATTGTACATAGAATGCTATGGTAATCAAATGTATTAAGCAATCTTTGCTTTTGTCAACTCCTTGTAGTGACTGCTGTTAGATCACATGCTGGATCAAAGGTTCACCTTTTAAATCCCAACTGCTATATTGAGAAATAATTTTCCTTTCCTATATAATGTTTAGATTATTTCAGCTGAATAAGCCTGTCCTACTAAGTGAAAGTGCCATTGGATGAGTCACATCTCCACTCATCTTGTTTTACAAAAAGGTGAACTGAACATTGATGCCATCTTGTATGAACATTTTGCTGTGACTTGACCGTTTCAACCACTGTAAGGAACCATTTTTGTCTGTTAGATTATGTCTGGTTTTGTATTAGACAACACTCCTACTGTTCATACTCATAAGCCACAACGCGTTTGTTAAACTATTTTCCTATTGTAGATTCTGACAGCAAAGGTGTGAATTCCAGTTGTTTGGTTTCTTGCATCACAACATTGTTTTTATTCAGCAAAATAAGACCTCAGCTTATGGTAAAACACGCAATGACTATGCAGCCTTATCTCACCACAAAATGCAGTGTAAGTATGAACGCATGGCACTTCATAAATGCAAAAGCTTATAACTTCTATAAAATGTTTAGTTTAAGGAATTGCTTTCTTCCTAGATATTGAATAAAATTACATAATTCTGTTTAGACCGCAGTCCCTTTTTTCTAGTTGTCTTTTCTGATGTTGAGGTTGGAAAAAAACTGAAAAAGAATACATGGCAAACATGGTGCCGAGCTGAGCAGATGTAGATTGCTTTTTCTTTGTCAGTACAAAGAGTACCCAAGATTACAATGTCCGTTTAGGTTCGGCCCTTTGTGTAACCAGCAATGCCTAGAGCTTACCACTGGTATATAAAGTTTGTACTGTTTAAGGTTGGCAAAAAAATTATATATTTGAGGTATTCATGTTTTTAGTGTACGGACTGATGCAGTACAGAAGTATACACTTATGTCATTGCGTCGCTAAAGGAAGATGTGCACTTGATGTAAAACGAATACTATAGAGCTGCTCGTTTTGGGTATAGCGTTGTGTTGAAGGTTACAATAAAAGACATTTTTTTTTAATAGTATATTATTTGAAATTCCAAAAAACAAGTTGTGAAAGTTATGATGCAGCCGATCATCCATGGGCAACCAGCTGAGGTTGCGAATAATAATGAATTGGTTGGGGGTGAGGGTTTCTTGCTTGCGGTCAAGTTTGGTTGTCTGATTGTTAAGGACGATTGTCAGCCTGTTTCTAGTTTATTCTTTCCTCCCACAGATTCCCCACGTATGATAATCCTATCAGCAGTAAAACTGATCTTCTGGGGTTTTTCTGCCACCGCGGGTCGCAGCACGGCTTCCTGACAGCGTTTGGCATTTCAGTATACGCATGACTCCTCTGTGCCCCACGTCAGCCACGACGTTGGGGCCAGTATATATCGTGGCACAGCGCCCGATTACCTTAGTTCCTTTTTTCTTTGCACTGCATGCTTCGGGAACACTGTTTTCGTTTTCCCGACATGTCCGACATCGCAAAGGCTTCAAGCCCTTGGCAGTTTGCAACCTATACATCTAGATATTCACAACCCCCTGAGGGAGGATCATGATATTAAAGGCCACGCTTGTTCCAATCTGTCTACCATAAGGCCATTTAGGAACTGGCAGCAAAACCTTTTACCACAAGGAAAAGGGCGAATCCAAACGATCCAGATCCAGGACATGGAGCATCATGTAGAGGACAGATACGCAGCCCACAAAGAGAAGAAAAAGCATTGCACTACTTCTTCCGAGAAGAGGATGCGACTGTGGACCCATAATTCTCCAGCATGGGGGTCTGGCATGGATTCACATGCTCATGAATATTCCCTGTCGTCAGGCTGGGAATCCCTGGTAAAGAAAAAATCAGTTTGTTTTGTTTCTGAACTGTCTTTCTACTAATAACCAATCACTGGTCACTGGGTCATACTGCCCCCAACCAATGACTGCCCTCTTCCCAAGCCCCTCCTCTGGCAGCCATCTTCAGATTTTTACTGCACGTTCAAGAGTTGGGAGTCCTCGTGCTGTAGCTCTCTGGCTTTTACTGCGTATTGCATTTTTTCATAGAATTTTCTCCATTTTTTTCAGTCAATTGAGCCTCAAGCTCCACCGATTCATCATCCGATGAACGGGGACCCGTTGTCAGAAGCTTCAACGCCCCTCAAGAGCAATCTTGTGTCGAACTTCACTTCTTGGAGGATTCCAGAAGATTCTTGAGGCCTACCCTGCGTGGACATGGCCGAAGATAAGGGAGACTCAACGCCTCTGTTCCATAGCCCACATCCTGGGCAGATCCTGAACGTTTTCCTGGAAGATGGGCACTCTTGGTGCCTTAACTACCTACACTTGGACAAATCGCACGTGGAGGAGGCCTGTGCGTTTTGCAAGGACATGTCCGCCCGCACCATGAAGGACCGTCGCCAGCTGAGTGGCTGGCGACAAAGAACCCGGTGGCAGGTGAGCTCCAGAAGCATTCTTCTCCCAAGAGGAATTCTGAGAAGTATTCTAAGACCTTTGAAGGCGCTCTGGCGACAGGGGCCCAACAGAAGGCTAAGCACTGCGAGTCCGCAGGCACCGGGAGTACCATTGGTATGGGCTCCGCAGCAGCCAGGCTGGGCGCAGCATCGCTGACGCCATCAAACATGAGCCAACGCTCCAGCTCACTGAAGAAAAGGAAGTCGGAGCAACCGGGTAAGCTTTGGGAGAAGGCCCGATTGACTCTGACAGAGAAAGCCAAGAGGGAGCAAGGTGCTGACCCTTCCAAGTCCCCCTGCCCTCAGGTGAAGGCCCCAGACACGCCTAAGGTCGTGAAGGCACAGGTTCACCAGGCAAAGGTGTCTATTGAGGGAGTGGTGGCATCCCTGGTGAAGGCCACGTACGCAGGTTCCCAGGAGGCATCCACAAAGGCGAGAGTTTCCCAGCCCGCCCAGAGGGAATAGTCATTTGTGCCCATTGAGAACTCACGTGAAGTAGCCGATCATCTACCAGAGACCGTCGCCCCTGGCCGAGAAGAAAGGGGGGGGGGGCGCAGTGGTCCAGCTAGAGACTGAGATCTCTTCCGAAGAGGAGCTTTCAGGCCTGACAGTGCCTTAGAAGAAGGGCGTCGAGATCGGGCCTGATGAGGCGGATGGGGAGAGCGACGAGGGAACCGACTAGGAAAGGTAGGGCGGGGAGGAAGCTGACCAAACGCCACTCCCGTCGTAACAGGCTCTACCACGGACGCACAGATCGGAGGACATCCTACAAGCTTAGCACATCCTGTGCACGGAGATACAGACAAAGTTGCCCACGCCGACGGGCGATCCGGTGCCTGGACCGTCGGAGGATCCACCAACTAAGAGGAGACTAGCCCATCCTCCTCCACCGTACCGCCCCCTCCCCTCTATCCCCTCCGCCGAGGGACGAGCCGGATACGGTGACGACGATGGAACAGATCTCATGTCGCCGGTACCCAGGGCTCCTCCGCCCAATGAGATTGAATCCTTCCACGCCATGATCTCTAGGGCCTCAGAGCTGTTTCAGCTCAACCCTGAGGAAAAGAAGGGTTTCCTTTTTCAGTGACGAGCGGCCAAGAGGAAGACAGTGCTCTCGGTCCCGCTCTTGGACGACATTTGGGACAAAGGGCTGACCCTCCTGAAGAACCATCCTCGACACCGGCGAAGAGACCGGTACAAGAAGAAATACTGGGTTCCAGACTCTGCATCATAATTTTGTATACATTTCAAGATTTAAAACACTTGCCGATACTTTATAACCACCCACCCCTCACACATGATTGGACAAAACATTTACAAAGAAGTTACATCTTTGTGTTTTTCCTTCTCATTGGTCATCAACAATCTTTACTACCATCTTCAGATCATTTTCGAAGTCCACATTTTCTGGGGATTGTTCCGTGCTAGGTCGTGACATCGTGACATAATAAACCATTAACATAGAAACATAATTAATGACTAGTTACTACTGGCCTAAGGCCCTTTAAACTTAAGTGTGATTACACATGGTCCGCACGGGTTACTTTGCAACATGAGGAAAAGCTGAGCAAACATGATCTCTTTGAAGTACCGATTGCAGTCTCATCCGTCCTAGTTTACTTTCTCCATTCTAATTTATGCAACTACCACTCCAGCACTTATGTCCTCTAGTTCAAGCAGACTGTGTACTCTGCCCAAAAGAAAGTGGCCTCCAACATACGATGATAGTCTATATTGCCTTCTGTTACTTTAAATTCCCTACAGTTGTCAAACAATTGATTAAAGGTGAAGATATAGTCGGTCGTCGATAATGTGTGGCCTCTCTGCCAGGTATGCCTACTAGGGATATCGCCCTGGATATTGCCGTTGGTCTGACATAAAGCTACACCAGGCAGACCCTCTATCGTTTATCTCTTTTTCTGAGGCACTGTTCCCTGTTGTCCTTCGGCACTGGGAGTTAAGGTCGCCCATTATGATTAACTCATCATCCGGGTACCAGACAGTTATCCCCACCAACAGATCGGACAGACAGCCCAAAAAGTGAATCAGAGGGGTCGAAGCAGGGTTTCAATATAGATTAATTATAATGCAATTGTGCCCCACATCGGCCATCTTCTTTCAGCTTGTATCGCCAATATACCATTGACATCATTAGACAGCAGGAAGGAAGCGCCATAAATCAAATTGCTACATAGTCAATAGGCCGCCACTAGAGCGTCCCTTTATCCCTCTCGAGGCCATCTGCTGATAGGAGGAAAAACCATGTACATTTAGAACGTAGGAGGCCAAAGTTTCTTGAAATGCAACCACATGAAAGTTCTGCAAAACAAGACTTTTTAGAATGTTCTGAAAACACACTAAAGCCTCTTGAGTTCCATGACCAATACCTGCTCCAGTATTCCCAATTTGAGAAAGACTTGGGATATGATTTCCGGAACACACTCCCACATGTTCGGAAGTGGCATAGATGATTTTACATAGTTCAGCTGGCACTCAGAGGGTATTTTCTTCATAATTTGCAAGTCCTCCTGTTTATCTATATGTGGAAGCATGGTTGATATATGAAAACCTCTTAACCAGTCATCCTTTGCTCCTAATATAGTTTCAAGGGCCAATTTTGAGTTCATGCGAAGCTCTGCCGTATTTGACTGGATGGGAAAACTCAGCTGTTGTATATCGGTAGTAGAAAGGAATGTTAATACCCTTGAGCAGTTTAAGGGAAAGCCCTCTACAAAATCTTTAGATTTATTGAGGCGGAAAACTGTAAAACCTGCATGCGACTCTTGCGCGACTTAAGGCTTGTAGGTTTTTGGTTCACCGATCTTACTGGTGCTTGTCTGAATGAGTCATTTTCATTTCCCCCTTCATTCAACAGCTTTTGATTGTTATTATTCTTTTGTAACGCCTCCTTTGCTGAGGATCCTAATTGAGGTTGTTCCCCCAACAAAGAACAGTGGAGGAATTAGCAGAGCTCTTATTGAGCTCCAAGTTCTGAGCAGTGAAATGACTTCAGAAAAATGGGGGCAATTTTCTTATGTGGTAAAGCATTTTTCGCTTGATTTTTTTTCATTTTCAAAAAAATCGGAGCAATCTTCCTTGGTGGAAGGACTGGTTGTTTGACTGCCAACTGTGGCTTTAAGAGCTTGCGGGCTGTTTCCTGTAGGATCTGGAGTCACTTCTTTGTCACCAGGCAGGTTTTTTAAAAAAAATTTCCAACCGTTTGGCTCCCTCCTTTCAAACTTCCTTTCTTTGGGGCTTCTGAATTGACTCCTTTCTGATATATTTTTTAAGCCCCTTTTCAACGTGTCACTTATTTATTTAGATCCCTTGATTCGTCTTTTCCTCCGTTTCCTTGTTTTCCCATTAGGTATCTTGTGTGTCTTACACTCCTCGTTGTACTCATCCAAACTTTCTTCCATAGCTATTTCCTCCTCACAGTAATAGTTAGTACCTCATCATCCGCTAGTTGGCCAAATGAATTCATTCATTACAGATATCGATAGAGGGGTATCCTTTGCTTCATAGTCTAAAGAGGTTGGTACAATTGGCTGCATACACTTTTATACAAGCATTTTTAGACCCCACTTTTACAAATTCATCCATTTTCACGTTCAGTTTAGCAATATCATCTTTTGACAGCCTGTTGATTCATAAATAAGTACATTTTCCCGGCTTGTGTTTCCTATATTGTAGTCAGGACATTAGTAGTTTCTCCCTTATAATCATTGATGGCCGTTCTTAGGGCCGTCATAGATGGATCGCTCAATTAGAGTTCTTTTTTGACTGATACTGTTGAACTTCCAGTTTAAGGTTTTCAAAGACCCTAACCAGCGAGCTCAGTACTAAGTTAAGGGCCACTATAGAGGTGGAACCTAAGGCAGGGTCTTTTTCTTCAGGCAACAGACTGGTACATCATTATGATTAGAGGGAGAGAAAGGGATTGAGGGGCGGGCTCTTTCCGCCTCTTGCCAGATGGCTGATATGCCATTTAATTCATACAAGGTGTTTGTGGGTATTGATAAGGTCCCCTCTCTTACCCCCTCTACTGCGGAAGGCAGATTTTCAGCGGTCCAATTCACCGTCTGAGGAAGTAGATGGGGAGTACCCTGTTCCTGATCTCGGAGGAGGGGGGTAGGGGAGCAGATATAGAACCCTCTAGGGTGGATGGAAAATAATTGCCAATTGTGGTCTTCATTGTCGTGGCCGTTAAGGTGTAATTCAAATTAGAGGGGAGTGTTTTTTTCAGCACTGGGTTTATTAGTGTAGAAGCACTAGTTATCGCCTCACTCCCGAGATTTGGTGGTATACCAGAAGTTGTGGGTTCTTGTAGGTCATTTGCAAAATAACTCTGCAATGGAAAAAGCATCCACCCAACCGCCTGTTTGTATATGGCCTGAATGAAGAGCCCCCTTGCTTCGAGTTTATGGAATTCAGGGAAACATTTGTCAGAAGTTCTTTTGTGCTTGGCCCTTCAACAATCGCCGCACTTCGTAGGTTGTATGGCTTTGACATGGTTTTTTATGTCTAAAAATAAAATAAGACGCGTAAACACCAAGGTTCTTTTACTCTGAGTATCTCAGCACCAGCTCCACGTCTCTGAGCAGTGCAGAGAGAACAATGTCAGCAGAGCGAAAATCACTCATCCATCCGCCGCCCAGCCTAGAGGTAAAACGCTTGAGTTTATTAAATAATGAGATCGATAAGCGAAGCGGAGTGGGTGAGTCAAAGGTCCAGACCCGCAGTCCTCACCCCCGCGGTCACTGCTCTGAAGCTCTTCCCCTCAGATAGGCGTACCGACCGCTGTATGCACGCCAGCGCGTACCGATTACTTCTCTAAGCAGCCCCTTAAAAATGTGGCACACGTTGCTGCTTAACTGAATGTAGACAAAGGGCACAGAAAGGACAGACTGCTGTATCTTCGGCACCGTACACTAGACACAGAACGCACTGCTATACATCGCAGATGCAGAGAAACGTGGCAGCAACCTGATCATGTCCTGTCCGAGCTCCAACAGAAGAGATTAGAGAAATGGTCCTAGCAACGTGAAAGAGCGTGTCAAGCCGCACTGAAGGAAAGCAAACAGCCGCCTCCGACACACACTTCCCTTTCCTTTCCATTTTTTCAGAGTCCATAGAAGAATAGGCAGCTGAAGATCTGAAGAAGCCTCCTGGCGCAAGTCCCAACAACACTTCCTGCTTCTGGCCGGTGAAGCCCTTTTGGACTACCCATTCTCTCTTAATTATTGATCTGCAAAACTATATGTAGTGCTTCAACCCCTGGACTGATGGAACCAACCAATCTCGACGTGTTCTCGAGAATCCAGCCGTCCTGAGGCTTCGGAAGTGACTATGGTGGACCGTCCAGCTCTACAGTTGGCTACCTTACCATAACCATCACCGTTCTGCGTTTACGCCCAGAAATGTGGTGGTCGCCAGCTTGTGGTTTAAGTCACATCCCTGTTAATTTCAGCTACCGGGCCTCAAGGGATCATTTCGTGGAGAAGCGTCTTCAACCGCGACTGGGAGGATTCTTGCAGATGTCTGTGTGCGGTGTCTGTCGCTGTAACTCTCCATTCACCATCTTGTGAAGTGTCCTGAAGAGGCCTGCATACGTGAATCGTGCATTTCTTCTTTGCCTGGGATTGCCTCAGGACCTGACGGGAAGAATGCTTGCACCTGCAGCTCATGGGCCCCTCTTACCAGAACCAACAGTGGAATTCGGGTTGTGGCAGACTCGAGACCTCTAAAGCTACCAGCTACCAAGCTCTGTGGAGCTCTCTACCAGGCGGTCCACGGAGGGGCGATAAAGTTGGTCATCCTTGTCGGCCCCAAGGATCAAAGGATTGTCATATTTACATCTTAGAGTTAGTCCTTAGCACGATCCAGCATGACTACTGGCCAGCAGGCCGAGGGCTTTGTGCCTACCAGTGTGCTCTCTGAAGTCGACGTTTCTGTTTCGGGTTTTAGTCCCAAGGCGTGTCCTCCCGTGTCTGAGATGGGACGGGGCCTTCGTGCCCTGCCCCCCAGGGTGTGGCCAAAGGTCCCAAGATGGCGGGTAAGCATGTGGCGGAGCCTGCTAGGCCGTTGGCCATCTTGGATTTGAGTCGGAGCCCTCCCGTGCTCTCGCCCATTGAATGGGCCTTTCAAGAAGGTTCCAGTCCCCTTCCTGCTGGAAGCTGCGGCGGACTGTATGGTACAGGTTGTTGATCTCCTCAGGGTTACATCTACCCATCGCAGCCTTATGGCTACATGCCTCATGCGCCTCAGTGGTTCGATCAGGAGCAGAGGCCCACCACCTCGGAGGGCACGCCCACTTGGGACCCGGCAGCTTATGAGGACCGCTTCTTCGAGCACTTCCGTCCCCACCCCTCATGCGTTCCCTGCAGATGACAGGGCTCCTCAAGGATTTAGCCTCCCCCTCAGCAACCGTTGGATCTATTTCCAGGTCCAGACAGCCCTCAGTCTGTAAAAAAAACGGGGGGGGGGGGGGGGCCTGATGACGAAAAGACGACAAACCCTCGGCATCTGTTAAGGTGTTTCATGACCGCCTTCAGGGTCTTCGAGTTCTTGAGGGTCCCCTGCCAGAAGAACAGAAGAAGCCCACCATGTGTCTGGATTGTTAGCAGAGGTTTTGGACTAGCGCACCACAAGCCTTTCTGGCATTCCGCTCCAGAAGGATGTCCTGCAGTTTGCGTGAAAGGTCTGGGAGAAGCCCAGGACCAACTCCCAGATGAACAAGTTGCTAGACGACAGGTTCACGCTGACGGATGAGGAGCCAGTCCTCTGGGCCTCCCACCTCAGCCACTCTTCGGTGGTGGCTGCGGCCTCACTCTATTCTAAACCATCGTCTCGTTCATCGCGAGCCTCCTCCAGTTGTCTATCCAAGGAGGACCAGGTACTTGAGTCTTTGGGCAAACTATGCTACTCCATCTCGGGGATGCATTTGCAGCAGGCCAATGCCGATGCTGTTTTAGCTGCGGCTAACCAGAAGCTATGGCTGGAGCTCGGGGAGTTTCTGCCTGCCCTTCCCCTGAAGAGGCAAGCCTCCTTCAAGGCCCGTCTGGGAGATGCCTGGGCCATTAGGTAGGACCTCATGGAGTCTTCGGTCTCGCACATCGACACAGCCAGCAGAGGGGTGCGGGGGGAGAATGAGGACTGCGTGGATGCATGCCACTACATTTTACTCTGATCTGCAAGAGCGGAGCCTAGATCTTCCCTTTGAGGACTTGGACCTTTTTCATTTGTCCACCGATGACGAGTTGACAAAGAGGACCACCTCTACACAAACTGCCAAGTCCTTGGCCATCCTGACTAAACCAGGGCAGAAGTCCTTTCCTCAGTCTCATGGCAGGGCAGACTTCAAACCACGCGCTTTCACCGTCTTCAAGGGGTTTCCGGACCACGGTGCACAGAGGCTTGCCAGGTTACCCAGCGACAACAGGAGGAAGCAGCATTGGACTTTGTATGTTTTTCCCCACTCCTCCTCCACTGCTCCCGCCAAGAGAGTGATGTCTTGGTCGGGGAACACAGCTCCCAAGAAGGAGGCTGGCTGGTACTCTTCAAGGACAACTATAAGCGTTATTCAAGAGACCTGGGGAGACCACCAGGGGGCGCAGACGTAATGGCAGCTTAAACCTATGTCTCCCTCTCCAGAGACGAAGATACATAGAAACAACAGCTAATATGGAACATACTTGAGGTGCTGAGCACACGTTATTTTGTGGGATTACTTCGGGAGTCTACAGACATTAGCGCAAAACCGCGGGCAGCATCTAGGTAAACGCAACTTTGTAAGGAGAGCGCCCAGTGCCGCCTTGACACCCTCAAGATGGCAGACTCCCACCACGTTTGAAGCGGAAGAGCTGAATGCCACCCCCCTGGCGTGAGCAGCGACTGATTGGGAAGCTCCGAGCCCGTCTCCTTCGACCAACTGCATTGCAGAGGGGCAGAAAGACACCCGGTAAGGAGTAAGGAGGAGCGCGAACTATTCGGGGCACATCACGGGAGGTACAGCAGTGGCACCCCCGCCAGCCTACCGGAAGCTTCACACGGACCCCCTACTCTGCAGCAGGAGCTCGTAACCAGCTGTGGACACGGGCCCTCCCATAAACAGAGAGGGGGCTCCCGGCAGCAGTTCCAGCGGACACTTGACACCGTGAGTCAGCTGTCCCGCACAAGGGTGATGACACCTGCAGGTCGTTACTAGACCTTTTAGAGCATAGTGAACTCAAGGCACTCTATGCTCCTAGCCCTACATGCCCATTGCATCGCATAAGCGCATGAAGCGGAGCACACTCGGCTGGGAGGCCACATCAATCAACTGCAACTAAATCAAGAAAGGCGGAGGCACTTACAAATTGGCACTCCGCCAGCCCAAAGAAGGACCTCAACAGCGCCTGCTCTATCTCTCAACCACAATTGCCCCCACGTTGATATAACAGATTTGACAGGTTGCCACAGACCGCCACAGTGCTCTTCCTTGTTGCTTCTTCCCTGTGGTACTGAAGTGCGTTACACAAGGAAGACCAACAAAGCAACGAGGTGTGCACTACCGGAATGGGAAGGCAGTAGAAAGTGTAACTGTGGGCCACATAACAAACTCCTTTGTAAGCAACAAACACAGATAGACCAAACCCACAGCACAGCCCCGACTGGCACAAAGTACTCCGATCAACAACTGAAATCCCACCCTGGGGGTCTGGCAATTGAACGTGCGGACACGCGCATAAGAGGAAGGGTAAATCTAGAGAACCAGTAGTATAAAGCACTCTTCGCACCTTGGGGTGCGCCAATCGACTCACCACTCTGAGACGCCACCACCTGACTGGACACAGTACTTCTCAAGGTAACAGCCGTCTGCCAATCCCACCAACTAGCAAGATAGATCCTAGAACCCTAGCAACACTGCGGAAGTTCAGTCTATCAGGCACGGTAATGGAGCTGAACGATGCACAGAGCGCTTCAGAGATTCCAGGCAATGACCTTGACAGTGCTACAAAATCTGACATCCGGTTCCTCCTGGGTGAGATTCGGTCGATCAAAACCAGCCTCACAGAGACTGTCAATGACCTGCAATCAAAGATGGCCAAAGTGGAAGACTGATTAGAGGCTGTCAAGAGCAACCAGCATTCAGGGGATATTACAACAATGCAGTATGAAGCCAGCTCTTAGACGTGGAACAGAAAGAACGAGATATCGAGTCTAAGATTGACAACCTAGAAAACCGGGAGCGATGATCCAACATAAGAATTATAGGTCTGGAAGAAGCGCAGGGGGAAACCTCAGCTGGTCTAGAAAGCAAGGTCAAGGCCCTAATACTGTCTCTGTATGATGAAGCGTACACTCCCGCACTCCAATTTCACAGGGTGCATAGGGCCGGTGGCCCATCGAGAGGTCCTCGCACTGTCCTCATAAAATGCCACTACTACACGCAAAGACAGGATATTCTACTAAAGGCGAGAGACGGACACAATAGAATTCAAGAGCTCAAAAGTAAAATTGTTCCAGGACCTCTCATCAATTACTTTAACCAAGAGAAGAGGAAGTTGCCCCCTCACAGGATGGCTGCAAGAGAAAGAAGTGCGCTATCGCTGGGGCCACCCCTTTTCATTATCATTTGAGTTTGGCGGCGAGGAATTTAGGTTGACCTCAGTGGAAGAAGTGGACCGAGCCCTTCAGCACCTTCAGCGTCCAGACGCAAGCTCAGAGTCTGATTCCCAGAGAGAGCCTACAGGTCAAATACGAGACTCGGCGCCAAAACCCTCAAGACGTGGCCGGGTGCAACAAAAATGGAAGTACAAGAGACTAAATACTCCCTGAGGAAAGCGCGTTGTGCTCTTGGGCACAGTAGCTTCTGGCAAGGATCCTCCAAACACTAGTGTCAGTTCCTGTTACTTCCTGTCAACAGTTAAATGTTCAAATGTACCTGCGGAGCAGTCTGACCTCACGCGACATGTTGTTTCTACAGAGCACACATGTTGATATTCACAATTTTTCTCTGGAGAGGGGCCTCGCTAGTGTGGCCCTTCTTGGTTTAGGGCGTCTCATTTTTTCTTGGAAGAGAATGCTCCTAGTAGCATCTCTCAGAGGGTGGGGGGCGGCAATCAGTAGCACAGAAAAAATATTTTGATCCACTATGTTAAGCTACGCATGACAGTAACACTAATGCAGCCTAGCATCCCTATCCACAAGGAAGAAAGAGGTCGTTCCCCACACGGACTACGGGGGGCGGGGCAGTTCATACAATTCAAACTAGCAGGCATGGCTTGGCCTGATGGCAGTCTTTGGATCCCTAAATGTTAAAGGTCTCAATTCACCGGAAAAAAAAGCCTATGTTGGCTCGACAGTTTAGACAGTCCAAATTGGATGTATTGTTTGTGCAAGAGACAAAGTATACTCAGGGCGGAGAACGCAAGGTCGTTGTAAGGGATATGGGAGACACTGTTAGGGCTTCAGGCCCCCAGAAGAAAGGCAGGGTAGGTATTTTATATAAAAAATCCATAGGACTCCATATAGAACACATACACAGGGACCCCCAAGGGAGATATGTGTCCCTGAAAGGGAGGCTAAGATCACGCATGGTAACTCTACTCTGCTTATGTCCCCAACCAGGGGCAATCCAGTTTCTTCGAACCATTGTTTGACTTTTTGGAGGGGTCGAGGGAGGGCACTCTGGTTTGTGGGGGAGATTTCAATGTGGCAGCGTAGCGAGAAAGGGATTGGTACACTGTAGGACAAAACATGAACCCCCCCTCCCCCTAACTGTCGCCAAGGTAACAGATTCCTAAGCCAGTTGAAGGAACACCACCTAATTGATACGTGGCGTACAGCCCACCCAGAAGGAAAGGCTTTCACTTTTTTTTTCTCCAACAACCACCCCTACCACCTCCACGCATCAAACTTTTTCGAGAATAGATTATCTATTACTGGGAGCTGAAAACGAATGTGCCGTCCTGGGATCGTCCATAGAAGTAGTGGCCTGGTCCGACCATGACCTATGTACATTAGACCTTGACCTGGGCCCCTTGCTAAGCCGGAGCGAAGGTGGGTTTGTATTGACTTCCTGTGCAGGGACCCGCTGTTCAAGGAGACACTGGTGGAAGCCATGACAAGTTGCTTTGAAATTAATGACGTCAACGGGATGTCATTGAACACAGTCTGGGAAGCCGGGAAGGCCACGATAAGGGGACTTTTAATAGCAGAGGGGGGCAGCCAAAAAAAAGACTCAGGCATCTCAGAGTGGGAACTGAGAGCGGAAATTCCACACCTAGAACGAACCCTAAGGTGCCATCCGACTCGTAGCAAAGATCTGGTAAGTCAGATTAAAGGCCTAAGAGGAGAATTAAGGGACATGGCAGGGCAAGGCTTTGAGGCAACTTAAGTACCTTAAGCAGAAATGTTATGAGAAAGGGGACAAAGCCCATACGATGCTGGCTAATCGTTTGAGAAAGCGAAGAGCTGACAGAGCAGTACACAAAGTAAATGATGAATCTGGTGCCCCCTTCACATGTCCGCTCAAGATAGTATGTCGATTTTCAAGGTTCTACGCTAATTTGTACACAGCGGAAGGAAATGGTCACCCGACGGCAATAGGATATCTAGACGCTCTCCCTTGCCCGCCAATAACTAGAGATATGTTAAATGACCCAATCACCACCCTAGAAGTTCAAGGAGCTATTTCCAACTTGAAGGCAGGCTCAGCACCGGGGCAAGATAGATACATGCCAGCCTTTAATAAATCCAACAGTAGCACTCTGACCCCCTTCCTCACCAAACTCTTTAATTCGATCCTATCGACCGGCCGAGACCCCAAAACATTCACTGAATCCACAATCGTTGTTATTCCCAAAGAAGGCAAAGATCCCCTAGAATGTTCTTCATACCGCCCGATTTCCCTTATCAATGTTGATGCAAAAATGTACTCCAGCATCCTGGCGGCACGCTTAGCGGTAGTCCTCCCTCAACAAGTCCATTCTGATCAGGTCGGGTATGTGAGAGGAAGGCAAGGGGCAGACAACATCCAGAAGGCCCTAGACCTTATGGCAATGTTTTGCGGAGCCGGCGACAGCCCTCTCCTGTTATCAATAAACGCTGAGAAGGCGTTTGACCGCGTAGAATGGCCTTTTTTACGAGCGGTATTGAAATAGGCAGGGCAGGGAGCGGCATGGATCGAGGAAGCTGGAGCGCTGTATTACCACCCAGGCCAGAGTCTCGATCAATGTTACTACCTCAAAACCCTTTATGCTCACGAGGGGCACAAGGTAGGGTTGCCCACTTCCCCCCCTAATCTATGGTTTAGTTATTGAGCCATTCGCCCAAGCCATTAGGTCATGTCCCTCGATTCACTGTATCCCTAGGGGGGCAAGGTTTATAAATTGGCCATGTTTGCAGACGACATCCTATTATACCTCACCCAACCATCAGAGTCTGTCCCTGCCTTCTTTCAAGGACTACTCTGATATGGGGCCCTATCAGGCTTTCGGGCCAATCTACAAAAAACTATAGCAGGTCCCTTAAAGTCAAATGTAGAACTACTAGAGCAACTGAAAATGAACTGGCGATTCCAGGTGCAACCCCACTCAGATATTTGGGGGTAAATATCACTGTTTCCCTCTCGGAGCTCTTTGAGGAAAATTATGTTCCTCTATGGAACGCCATCCGAGCCGATGTAAATAGATGGACCAAATTACCACTATCCTGGGCAGCACGCTTTACCTCTATAAAAATGAACGTCCTGCCAAGGTATCTGTTCCTGTTCCAATCCCTCCCGATAGCCATTCCCGAGTCATTCATGGCAGAGGTAAAACGCACATTTCTGAAATATCTATGGGCTGACAAGAAGCCCAGGATTCCATACGCTACACTGATTCAGCCCAAAGAGTCGGGAGGCATGGGATAACCGGACCTGGAAGAGTATTATAGCGCATCCCAGCTACATGTTCTGCCAGACCACCTTCCTGAGAAACAGTGGGTAGCCATAGAAAATGACATCTTCACACCCGTCACACTCGGGGAATGGTTGTGGGTCCACTTATCAGCAATGACCCACGCAAGGTGTCAGTTCATGGACTTCCCCCCTCAATTGCATTTGGGCTCCCCCCATCCGTGACCTGATAACTGAGGTTCATTGCTTTCAGCCATGGTATGAAGCTGGGCTTGCGCAAGTAGGCCAAATGTGGAAAAAAAGGCTACGCCTCTCCTATGAGGAATTAAGGGAAGCTTTGCAGGGCAGTGCGGTCTCCTATGCTATTTCGTCAGCTACGTAGCGTTTTAAGTGATGTAAGGTGGGGCACCTCTCTACTGCCCACTTACCCTATTCGAGCAGATACTTAGCGCCCCCCAAACAACGAAAGGTCTGATTGAACGAATGTACAAGGCTTTGATTACAAGAGTACACCTGAAGCGCCCAATATCGGAAATCAAGTGGGAGGCGGATCTAGGTCTCACAAATCAGCCGGGGGTTTGGGAAGCCATAAATAAAGCGATGTGGGCATCATCCATCTCTGTACAATACAAAATGCACAATGCGCGCCTTCTAGTGAGGTGGCATTACACTCCCCTACGGCTGTCTAACATGTACCCGGACACATCCCCCACTCTGTTGGTGAGGCTGTGGTGAAAGGTGCGACAGTTGGCATCAGTGGTGGGATTGTCGCGAGGTGAAAATGTATTGGAAAGAGGATCTGGGGTGGATTCAAGTCATAGATGGGATATCTCGAATCCCCACCCCAGACTTGGTTGTTCGGAGTCGAATCGGAAGAGGACAACTCTAATGTGACACTCACACGCATGCCACATAACTTACTACTAGCGGCAAGGGTCTGTCTAACTGTCAAGTGGAAATCGCCCTCCCTCCCCATAAAAAGAGAATCGTTAATCAAAGCTCATGCCATTTATGAAATGGAAAGCCTCACAGCTGCCGTGCAGGAGTAAAAATAAAAAACAGACCTGATATGGTTGCTCTTCTTAGAATTTTATAGAGCATATTGGGATTCTGCAAGACCAATTTACTAGGCCCATCACTGTGAATAATAAGCAATGCTGATGAAACCACCCCATGTCGCCCATCGACCCTCACTTGTGGGTAGAATGCCTGAAATGTTGTTTATGCATGCAATGCGCATTATGTAGATCAAATGGTGCAGAGTGAAGCACTGCCTGTTCTGTCCGGCTTATGCTTTGTGTGGTATTAAGCGACAGTGGGGGGTGTGGAAGGAAGGGGGGGTGTTGCACTCGACAAGTTTCAACTTTTCTCTCGTTCTTTTATTTCTGTTGTTTTCTACTCACAATCACCTTACGATTACTATACTGGCTTGTGATTGATCTGTACTGTGAAGTAAACATGTGCCGAGTTGCACTTGTTGGAAAATAATCAATAAAAATTAATTTTAAAAGAGACTTGGATCCTTTCTGTGGTCTCCACAGGCTTTAGTGTTCCTCTTCCTTTTCCTCTACCACCCTTTCCACTACGTCACAGAGGGGTCCCAGCTGCTTTACGGCAGATCCTTTCTCTTTTGAAGATGCAGGTGATGGCACCGGTTCCTCAGACGGGCTCCAGTTTCTACTGCAGGATTTCTGTGGTATC